>NC_072003.2:54078558-54378662 GCF_028885655.2 Pongo abelii
TAGTTCTCCTTGAAGAGGACCCTCACGTCCCTTGTAAGTTGGATTCTCAGATATTTTATTCTCTTTGAAGCGATTGTGAATGGGAGTTCACTCATGATTTGGCTCTCTGTTTGTCTGTTATTGGTGTATAAGAATGCTTGTGATTTTTGTACATTGATTTTGTATCCTGAGACTTTTCTGAAGTTGCATATCAGCTTAAGGAGATTTTGGGCTGAGACAATGGGGTTTTCTAGATATACAATCATGTCATCTGCAAACAGGGACAATTTGACTTCCTCTTTTCCTAATTGAATAGCCTTTATTTCCTTCTCCTGCCTAATTTCCCTGGCCAGAACTTCCAACACTATGTTGAATAGGAGCAGTGAGAGAGGGCATCCCTGTCTTGTGCCAGTTTTCAAAGGGAATGCTTCCAGTTTTTGCCCATTCAGTATGATATTGGCTGTGGGTTTGTCATAGATAGCTCTTATTATTTTGAGATACGTCCCATCAATACCTAATTTATTGAGAGTTTTTAGTTGTTGAATTTTGTCAAAGGCCTTTTCTGCATCTATTGAGGTAATCATGTGGTTTTTGTCTTTGGTTCTGTTTATATGCTGGATTACATTTATTGATTTGCGAATGTTGAACCAGCCTTGCATCCCAGGGATGAAGCCCACTTGATCATGGTGGATAAGCTTTTTGATGTGCTTCTGGATATGGTTTGCCAGTATTTTACTGAGGATTTTTGCATCAATGTTCATCAAGGATATTAGTCTAAAATTCTCTTTTTTGGTTGTGTCTCTGCCAGGCTTTGGTATCAGGATGATGCTGGCCTCATAAAATGAGTTAGGGAGGATTCCCTCCTTTTCTATTGATTGGGATAGTTTCAGAAGGAATGGTACCAGCTCCTCCTTGTACCTCTGGTAGAATTTGGCTGTGAATCCATCTGGTCCTGGACTTTTTTTCGTTGGTAAGCTGTTGATTATTGCCACAATTTCAGATCCTGTTATTGGTCTATTCAGAGATTCAACTTCTTCCTGGTTTAGTCTTGGGAGGGTGTATGTGTCAAGGAATTTATCCATTTCCTCTAGATTTTCTAGTTTATTTGCGTAGAGGTGTTTGTAATATTCTCTGATGGTAGTTTGTATTTCTGTGGGATCGGTGGTGATATCCCCTTTATCATTTTTTATTGCGTCTATTTGATTCTTCTCTCTTTTCTTCTTTATTAGTCTTGCTAGTGGTCTATCAATTTTGTTGATCTTTTCAAAAAACCAGCTTCTGGATTCATTGATTTTTTGAAGTGTTTTTTGTGTCTCTATTTCCTTCAGTTCTGCTCTGATTTTAGTTATTTCTTGCCTTCTGCTAGCTTTTAAATGTGTTTGCTCTTGCTTTTCTAGTTCTTTTAATTGTGATGTTAGGGTGTCAATTTTGGATCTTTCCTGCTTTCTCTTGTGGGAATTTTGTGCTATAAATTTCCCTCTACACACTCCTTTGAATATGTCCCAGAGATTCTGGTATGTTGTGTCTTTGTTCTCGTTGGTTTCAAAAAACATCTTTATTTCTGCCTTCATTTTGTTATGTACCCAGTAGTCATTCAGGAGCAGGTTGTTCAGTTTCCATGTAGTTGAGCGGTTTTGAGTGAGTTTCTTAATCCTGAGTTCTAATTTGATTGCACTGTGGTCTGAGAGACAATTTGTTATAATTTCTGTTCTTTTACATTTGCTGAGGAGTGCTTTACTTCCAACTATGTGGTCAGTTTTGGAATAGGTGTGGTGTGATGCTGAAAAGAATGTATATTCTGTTGATTTGGGGTGGAGAGTTCTGTAGATGTCTATTAGGTCCACTTGGTGCAGAGCTGAGTTCAATTCCTGGGTATCCTTGTTAACTTCCTGTCTCGTTGATCTATCTAATGCTGACAGTGGGGTGTTAAAGTCTCTCATTATTATTGTATGGGAGTCTAAGTCTCTTTGTAGGTCACTCAGGACTTGCTTTATGAATCTGGGTGCTCCTGTATTGAGTGCATAGATATTTAGGATAGTTAGCTCTTCTTGTTGAATTGATCCCTTTACCATTATGTAATGGCCTTCTTTGTTTCTTGATCTTTGTTGGTTTAAAGTCTGTTTTATCAGAGACTAGGATTGCAACCCTTGCCTTTTTTTGTTTTCCATTTGCTTGGTAGATCTTCCTCCATCCTTTTATGTTGAGCCTATGTGTGTCTCTGCATGTGAGATGGGTTTCCTGAATACAGCACACTGATGGGTCTTGACTCTATCCAATTTGCCAGTCTGTGTCTTTTAATTGGAGCATTTTGCCCATTTACATTTAAAGTTAATATTGTTATGTGTGAATTTGGTCCTGTCATTATGATGTTAGCTGGTTATTTTGCTCGTTAGTTGATGCAGTTGCTTCCTAGCCTTGATGGTCTTTACATTTTGGCATGTTTTTGCAGTGGCTGGTACTGGTTGTTCCTATCTATGTTTAGTGCTTCCTTCAGGAGCTCTTTTAGGGCAGGCCTGGTGGTGACAAAATCTCTCAGCATTTGCTTGTCTGTAAAGTATTTTATTTCTCCTTCACTTATGAAGCTTAGTTTGGCTGGATATGAAATTCTGTGTTGAAAATTCTTTTCTTTAAGAATGTTGAATGGTGGCTCCCACTCTCTTCTGGCTTGTAGAGTTTCTGCCGAGAGATCCGCTGTTAGTCTGATGGGCTTCCCTTTGTGGGTAACCCGACCTTTCTCTCTGGCTGCCCTTAACATTTTTTCCTTCATTTCAACTTTGGTGAATCTGACAATTATGTGTCTTGGAGTTGCTCTTCTCAAGGAGTATCTTTGTGGTGTTCTCTGTATTTCCTGAATCTGAATGTTGGCCTGCCTTGCTAGATTGAGGAAGTTCTCCTGGATAATATCCTGCAGAGTGTTTTCCAACTTGGTTCCATTCTCCCCGTCACTTTCAGGTACACCAATCAGACGTAGATTTGGTCTTTTCACATAGTCCCATATTTCTTGGAGGCTTTGTTCGTTTCTTTTTATTCTTTTTTCTCTAAACTTCCCTTCTTGCTTCATTTCATTCATTTCATCTTCCATCACTGATACCCTTTCTTCCAGTTGATCACATCAGCTCCTGAGGCTTCTGCATTCTTCACATAGTTCTCGAGCCTTGGCTTTCAGCTCCATCAGCTCCTTTAAGGACTTCTCTGCATTGGTTATTCTAGTTATCCATTCGTCTAATTTTTTTTCAAGGTTTCTAACTTCTTTGCCATTGGTTTGAATTTCCTCCTGTAGCTCGGAGTTGTTTGATCGTCTGAAGCCTTCTTCTTTCAACTCGTCAAAGTCATTCTCCGTCCAGCTTTGTTCTGTTGCTGGTGAGGAGCTGCAATCCTTTGGAGGAGGAGAGGTGCTCTGCTTTTTAGAGTTTCCAGTTTTTCTGCTCTGTTTTTTCCCCATCTTTGTGGTTTTATCTACTTTTGGTCTTTGAGGATGGTGATGTACAGATGGGTTTTGGTGTGGATGTCCTCTCTGTTAGTTTTCCTTCTAACAGACAGGACCCTCCGCTGCAGGTCTGTTGGAGTTTGCTAGAGGTCCACTCCAGACCCTTTTTGCCTGGGTGCCAGCAGCGGTGGCTGCAGAACAGTGGTGGCTGTAGAACAGCGGATTTTGGTGAGCCGCAAATGTTGCTGCCTGATCGTTCCTCTGGAAGATTTGTCTCAGAGGAGAACCCGGCCGTGTGAGGTGTCAGTCTGCTCCTACTGGGGGGTGCCACCCAGTTAGGCTGCTCGGGGGTCAGGGACCCACTTGAGGAGGCAGTCTGCCCGTTCTCAGATCTCCAGCTGCATGCTGGGAGAACCACTACTCTCTTCAAAGCTGTCAGACAGGGACATTTAAGTCTGCAGAGGTTACTGCTGTCTTTTTGTTTGTCTGTGCCCTGCCCCCAGAGGTGGAGCCTACAGAGGCAAGCAGTCCTCCTTGAGCTGTGGTGGGCTTCACCCAGTTCGAGCTTCCAGACTGCTTTGTTTACCTAATCAAGCCTGGGCAATGGCAGGCGCCCCTCCCCCAGCCTCACTGCCGCCTTGCAGTTTGATCTCAAACTGCTGTGCTAGCAATCAGTGAGACTCCGTGGGTGTAGGACCCTCTGAGCCAGGTGCAGGATATAATCTCCTGGAGTGCCGTTTTTTAAGCCCCTTGGAAAGGCATAGTATTAGGGTGGGAGTGACCTGATTTTCCAGGTGCCGTCTGTCACCCCTTTCTTTGACTAGGAAAGGGAACTCCCTGACCCCTTGCACTTCCTGAGTGAGGCAGTGCCTCGCCCTGCTTCGGCTCGCGCACGGTGCGCTGCACCCACTGTCCTGCACCCACCGTCTGGCACTCCCTGGTGAGATGAACCCAGTACCTCAGATGGAAATGCAGAAATCTCCTGTCTTCTGCGTCGCTCACACTGGGAGCTGTAGGCCGGAGCTGTTCCTATTTGGCCTTCTTGGCTCCACCAAATTTTTCAAATAAAGTTGAAGTTTACTTTGCCTCTTCATCCATTCCTGGTCACAGTCACCTCTCCTGTCTCCTAAGAGGAAACTACCATCATGATTTGGTGGGTAATATTCCAGTTCACATTTTAATATTTTCTCCCACAGGTATGCAAGTTATGAATTCTATTTCCATCCTTTTACCCATAAATCCATGACTACCCATAAATTAATATTCCCACATCTAAATTAAAGTCTAGAATCAATATTGCTTACTTCCTTCTAAATAATATACACTTTAACTCTCATTTGCCCTCCAATCTTCCATGGTTTTGTTGTTTAGAAATTTACTTCTACCTTAGTTTTAAACACTCACAAAAAGTCATTTTAATTATACTGTTGAGAGTTTATTTAGATTTACCAACACATTTATTCACTTTTAAAGGTTTCTTGCATCCCTATTCTTTTCATGGTAATCTTTCTTCTTGCCAAAGTATATCTTGGTATAGATATGTATATATATACCAAAGTACTACTTGAAGACCAGGCACAGTGTCTCATGCCTGTAATCCCAGTACTTTGGGAGGTCGAAGTGAGTGGATCACTTGAGGTCAGGAGATTGAGACCAGCCTGGCCAACATGATGAAACTCCGTCTCTACTAAAATTACAAAAATTAGCCAGGGGTAGTACTGCACGTCTGTAATCCCAGCTACTCGGGAGGCTGAGGCAGGAGAATCACTTGAACTCGGGAGGTGGAGGTTGCAGTGAACCAAGATTGCACCACTACATTCCAGCCTGGGCAGTAGAGTGAGAGTCTGCCTCAAAAATAAATAAATAAGTAAATAAAGTACTATTTGAATAAGTAGCCTTTTGATGTCTGAAATTGACTTTATTTTATTTTCACCCTGGAATATAGTTGAATATAGATATGAGAGAACACATGTCTTGGATAGTGAAAATTATTGATTATTATCTCTTTGCTTCTTATCCTTTCATTTTTTCTGTTTTGCAACTCTTAATCAACATATGTAAGACTATCTTATTTGATTAACTTTTGTATTTTCCATCTCTTTCTTTCTCTCTTTTGTTGTATTTTGGATAATTTCCTCAGATCTGTCTTTCCATTTACTTATTCGCTCATCAACCACATCTATTTTACAGTCCATCTGGTCTATTGAGGTTTTTATTTCCATTACTCATTTTTTTTCATTTTTGGAATGTTTTCCTCCAATCTGCCTGTTGTTTTTAAATTGATGTTATTCTTAGTTTATGATTGGTGTTCTTTATTTATGTTTTGTAATGCTTTAAGTCTATTTATTTTAAAGTCCTTTTTAGATTGTTATTCTGTTACTCCCAACTCTTGAGATGCAAATTCTCCCATTTGTTTCATGTGTTGGCTCTGCTTCGCTGTGTCTTGCTTCTTTATGTGGCTTCTTTCCTTATTTCCTTTCTGTAAACTCATCCTTATGAAGATGAAAGTGAAAGAGGAACCCATGACAGTTTCATGTGCTCTACAGCATCTTTGTGAGGTGCCTTTGAATTTACCAATTCTGGACAAGATTTTAAGATAATTTCTTAGTTTTGGGTCCCTGTACATAAGTAACGAGAATTCAGATCTTACTCATGACACAAATTCATTCCTTTTGAGTGATGCCTGTTACTCTCATGGCCCTGAAAAACTACAAACTTCCCTGCTATTCCCCTAGGCTAGTGGGTGGTTTCTTTAGTTCCCAATTCAGAGGACATTAGTCAGCTCTTCAGAAATCCTGGCTTTATGCAGGTAGCCTGGCCCCTTCTCCTGACTCTCTGGGGCTCAAGCCTATAGGATCCTGTTCACAGGGCCTCTAAAGTTTCAGCTGTTAAGGTCTCACTCCTATCCTGGTTCAAATGTAAGTATTTGTATTTTACCTCCCTCTGATCATTCTAACTTTGGGCATCCTCTTTGCATCTAGCACTTGAGGCTTTTCCTTTCTTGGTTTTCAGTTTGAGACTGTATTAAAAATGGTGGAGAGGGTATTTTTACCAAAATTTATATATGTGTGAAGTGGGAGGGTTTGTTTGTTTGTTTGTTTTAATCAGCTCAGATTAGCACTGTTGAACTGCAGCTATGGAAAAAATACTTTAAATGAAAAACTACACAGGACTTGGCAATTAATCACACACAACTTACTTAGTTTGCATTCCCCCTCCCCATCCTCTTGCTGTCTACTTCCCAAAAGGAGATTTTGAGACAAGGACTTGAGAGTAAGTTGTTAATATTGAAGATCGGGACGGGTGTGGTGGCTCGCGCCTGAAATCCCAGCACTTTGGGAGGCCGAGGGGGGCAGATCATGAGGTCAGGAGATTGAGACCACCCTGGCTAACACAGTGAAACCCTGTCTCTACTAAAATACAAAAAAAATTAGCCAGGCGTGGTGGCAGGTGCCTGTAGACCCAGCTACTCGGGAGGCTGAGGCAGGAGAATGGCGTGAACCCAGGAGGTGGAGCTTGCAGTGAGCTGAGATCGCACCACTGCACTCCAGCCTGGGCAACAGAGTAAGACTCCATCTCAAAAAAAAAAATTGAAAATGGAAGAAACATCAGTAGAGAAGTTAAAAAAAAAAAAAAGACAGGGGAGGGAAAATGGCCAATGGCCAATAAAGGGTGCAATCAATCCAGTTACTGTTCTAGAAACTGGAACATAATTACCCTGGAGAAACCCTGGGTGTTCAGTTATCCTACTCAAGGATTGAGGAAGCTATTATATTGATACTAACTACTATATGTCACTGGTGGAAGGTGCTTCCAGTAGGTAGCCCACCAACATTTCCCACCTGTCATGTAGATGGGTTTACTTATATATACCAATGTGTAACATACTATCCCAAAATTTAGTGGCTTAATATGACAATAAATATTTATTATTTCATACAGTTTGCAAGGGTGAAGAAATTTGGAACAGCTTAGCTGGTGAGTTCTGGCTTGAGGTTCCTCATGAGGTTGCATTTAAGAAATGGGCAGGAATTTAGTAATCTGAAAGTTCGACTGAGGCTGGAGGACCTGCTTCTAGGATGGTTCACTTGCACGGCTGGCTGGTGAGTGCTGGCTGTTGGTTGGAGGCCTCAGTTCCTCACCATATCAACTTCTCCATTTGACTGCTTGAGTGTCCCAACAACAAGGCATATGCTCACCCCAAAATGAGTGATCCAAGAGAGACCATGAGACCACAGGGCCTTTTATGGCCTAGTCTTGAAAGTCACACTGTCATTTCCACCACATTCTATTTGATAGAAGTGAGTCAAGTCATAAAGTTTGGCCCACATTCAAGAAAAGGGGAGGGAGGAGTACAAAAAAATGTGTGAATCTATTTTTAAGCCATCAGAGCAGACAAATCAGGCTTTGGCAATCAGAGTGAGTTCCCAGGCAAAGAAACACAGGTGCATTTGGAATTCAGGTAGGCTAAAGTAGCAAGGAGGAGGGAGGATGGGTGGGGCACCAAGAGTGTCCTCTCCAGGAATAAATAAAGATAAGTCCAACCCACTTTTAAGGTGTAGGGAAATAGACTTGATCGTTTCATGGGAGGAGCTGCAAAGTGACACGCTAAAGGACATCAGGATATGAGTGAAGATCTGGGCCATCTTTAGAATCAATGTACTGCAACCACTAAGAAAGAAAAAAACTCCCAGTTAGATTATGATACTCCATAGATTGTAAGATTTATCTCAGTTTCAGGCCAGGTGGAGTGGCTTATGCATGTAATCCCAGGACTTTGGAAGGCTGAGGCAGGCATATCACTTGAGGTCAGGAGTTCGAGACCAGCCAGGCCAACATGGTGAAACCCCGTCTCTACTAAAAATACAAAAATTAGCTGGGTGTGGTGTTAAGTGCCTGTAATTTCAGCTACTTGGGAGGCTGAGGCAGGAGAATGGCTTAAACCCAGGAGGCAGAGGTTGCAGTGAGTTGAGAGCTTGCCACTGCACTCCAGCCTGGGTGACAAGAGTGAAACTCCGTCTCCAAAAAAAAAAAAAAAAAAAAAGATGTATCTCAGTTTCAGACATACTAATATGAAAAAAGTATATCTTAGAATCAACAAATATAGTAGTTGTACAAAGAATTTCAGAATTATACATATACGGTAGCTGCAGAAACGAACACCTCTAACTTTTGTTTTCCATCTTACATAGATTTCATTAAGAATTAAGCATAGACAGTAGGATGATGATGGTATGGAGATTTAGATTTTAGCCCTTACCAGGCCATATCCTAGAAGTTGAATAAGTCATTTAATCTCTCTGGGTCTCAATTTTCACATCTGCAAAATGGAGATAAGGTACTGCCTTGACTTTCCCAGAGATCAATAAAAAACAAATGCAAAATAGCTTTAAAATTAAGATGTCATTGAGATATAAGGTGCGATCAGTGTGCAGAAGCAGCTATGAAACTCACAGATAGTGTGAAAGAAAATGAACGTTTTTGTTCCCTTGGAAGCTCAAGAAAGACAAAATTCCTGATTCCTTATGGTGCTAATCATACAGGACTGATTCCCACATTTTATTTATTTATTTATTTATTTATTTATTTAAATTTTTTTTTTTTTTTTACATGGAGTCTCACTTACTCTGTCACCCAGGCTAGAGTGCAGTGGTACAATCTCTGCTCACTGCAACCTTTGCTTCCTGGGTTCAAGCGATTCCCCTAACTCAGCCTCCCAAGTAGCTGGGATTACAGTTGTGCACCACCACACCCAGTTAATTTTTATATTTTTAGTAGAGACAGGGTTTCACCATGTTGGTCAGGCTGGTCTGGAACTCCTGACCTCAGGTGATCTGCCCACCTCAGCCTCTGAAAGTGCTGGGATTACAGGCGTGAGCCACCATGCCCAGCCTGACTCCCACATTTTAAAGAAATATCTTTGTTTAAAGATCAAATTTTTAGAAATGGAAGAAGGCATTGGGGACTTGAGTGTGATCCTACACAAACAGATCTTGCACATAAATGAAGATAAAAAACAATTGGTCATTTTCTAGCTGGTGCAATAAACCCGGGCATAGGAGAACCATATACCTCATTGGTTGAGCTAGCAAATCTAGGTATTGTTCACACATGGCCATTTCCTAGTGGTGTCTGTCTGAGCCCAAATAGAGATAGAACTTGGGGCTTTCAGTCAGAAAAACCCAGCTGCCACTTGGGCTGCTGAAAGCTCCCAATATAAAGAAATGACACACACCTGAGCAGGTCTGATATATATTCCTTTCTGCAGAGGGCAGTGGAATACATTCCTGGGCCATTCATCATGTTGCTAAAATTAGATCCTGCTTAGAAGGAATGATATATTACTGATTACATAATAAAGATAGCTATATTTCTCATGAGAAACAGAAGGGAGAGATATATTTAGGCATAGGGCAAATATATCCTTGATATGAAAAATGGATTCATTAAGTATTTAATCTTTACACCATTCCTGTGAAATAAATGCACACATACATCACATATGTTTTAAAGTGACTTGATAATTAATATTGTTACACTTGAGAAAAATCCTGGCTCTCCATGGAGAAGTCATGTCATGAGTCAGAAGAGTGCAGGCTGAGGCACGGCCTCCACTGAATGGCTTGTCTGCACTCTAAAAGCCAAGTGAACCATTCCATCTGTATGAAGAGAGTAAGTCCTGGATTTGCGTCCTGATGTCATCTCAGGTGGGTGAGGCCCAGAGGGAGTCACTGTGGCTTTTCTAAAGTAGTACATTTCGAAGAGTCCATGGTGATGACGGCTGAAAATATCCTATCTACAAGAGACAGCTTTCATTCTCCTTTGTTTGTTTAAAAAAAAAAAAAAAGAAAGCAAACAAAAAAATGAAAACATCAGTTGCCTTATATCTCATTCTAGTTCTCTGCAACATCCTTACCATACAGGAAAAATCTCACATTTTAAAAAACTTGTAGCCTTGGTGGAGGCATTTCCAGATATCCTGTGATGATATTCCGACTTAAAACAAACATGAGGGTGTTTGGTTGAAGTTTAAACAAACACACAGATTTGTAGCACCTCATGTGTCAAAGGTCAGCAAAAACAAATCTGGGTGAAACGAAAGAGCGAAATAATTCTAAGAACAATAGCTATGAAGAGTAGATTGAGCTAACTCAAATTTATCCTAACGGGATTACAGTTAGGAGGAAAATGCTAACAAGTTATAAAAGATTAAAAGCTCATTACTTGTATGTTTATGTTACAGGAAAATAGCACAGGCTTTGAAGTTAGATGGGCTTGAGTTCTGGTCCTGGATTTGACATGTACTAAATTTGTGAGTTTTAGGCAAGTAATTTAACCTCTTGTGAGCTCTTTTCCTCAACTGTAATATAAAAATCAAATTGCTCTGACCATACTGTCCTAAATGTTGATGGTGTGTACAGTATCTAGCACAGTGCCTGATATAGAGCAGGAAGTCAACAAACATCTGTTGCCTTCCATTCTCCATCCCCTGGAGTCCACCCCACTTAGATGAGTCTAGGAAGGTAGTGGCAGAAACCTTTTCCAGCACTCAGTGACATCATCATCATCATCATTATCATCACAATGCTTCTCTCTACTTTACCAGGCTGTCAATTAAAATTCTAGAGTTAACAGGAACACATTCATGGACAAAGTCCTCGAAGTAGTCAGAGTAGGCTAGGCTCTGCTGCCATAGAAACAACCTCCAATGCTCAGTGGCTTAATACAATAAAGGTTTATGTCTCTTTCATGCTACACGTCCATTGCGAGTTAGCAGGTAGCTGTGCTCACTTTAGTCACTCAGGGACCCAAGGTTCTGCCCTCTTTTGATGCCACCATCTCAACATGAGGTTTACACTTGACTGTGGGAAGAAAAGAGCATCAAAATAGAGCAGTGGCTTTTCATTGCTTCCACGAGGAAGTGCTATATGACACTTCTGCTTACATTTCAAAGGGTCAGGGATGTCAATCCACTCAGGTCCCTAGAGAAGAGGCGATTCAGAGAGTTGAGGCTCCTGTGGAGCAGCAAAATGATGACTAGAATGCACCCAGTACACCCAAGTCCAGGGAGGCTTCCAGTAACCCCAACTGCAGGTGCTGTAACCCTGACTTCTTGGCTTCCCTTCCTGGGAGGATGCTGCTTTGCATGCGGCCCAGCAATCTCAGCCAGGATCTAATCCAGGCCCATTCTTTCCCGTGGTTCAGGCTTGTGGGTGGCTTTCTGAAGTTTTGATTATTAACCTTTCTAAATAATTCCTATACTCTTCTCAAGTCACATCTAAGTTGTCAAACTTGCAGATGCTTCATGGCAACATGATTGTTATTTTGTCACCAGATGCACCTTACTGTCACCTCAGATCAAATTAGATTCCCTATGTAGCTGATGATGCTACAATTTTTGCTTCTTTCCCAGAAATAATCAGTATCTCCTTTATTTGCCAGTGGTTGACTGATTGCATTATTGACCCTTATTTTTCACCCCTCCCTTGTATTCAGGACCCTTGACATGCATTTTGCATGACCTCTTGCTAAAGAGGTGGAGTTTATTTCTCTATGAATAAGAAAAGTGGCTAAAAGCTTTATGGAAGGGCCCATGTTCAAGGAGATGGACCTGTCAGGGGGTTTGACAGCAGTAGGAGTTTCCAGGCTGGGAAGACTCAGGAAGGAGACTCCACTGTGATCCTGTGTGGTTCAATCTGATGGAAGCGGGACCCCAGCTGGTGGTTCTGGATATGAGGAACAAGGTCTTGATTCTGCAAAGAAGAGGTTACAGGAGCTAAGTCAGAGTGGCCAGGCACTGGACAAGCAGGCTGAGATTTGGTCCGAGGGTCCAGGAGGGCATCCAAAAAACAAACAGAAAATCTAGACGGGAGACCAGCAACCCTGTGGGGCCTGAGAAGAGGGTGCCCTGCTGGCACTGCCAGGCTCATCAGACACCATATTGATAGGAAGTCTCATTCCAGAAACCACTGACAGTGGGAAGGGGGATCCTGAGCTTTCTCTAAGTTCAGAGCTGGGTGAGAGTCAGGTCCTCTAACTTGGAGGGACACAGAAAGCATGGGCTGACAACTGCCACCCTGGTCACTCACTTTTCTCAGGAGTGGACACTAGGAGCCTTCGGATCCAGCGGTTCTCACCCCGGGTACACACCTGATCACCTGGCACATTTTTTTAAGATGCTGGTGCCTGGGCTGCACCCCTCCCCCAACAAGATTCTGACTCGATTGGCCCTGGTTAGTAGAATGTATTAGGTTGCCGCAAAGGTACTTGTGGTTTTGCCATTACTTTTAATGGCAAAAACTGCAATTACATTGCTCCACCCTATATTATTATTATTAACAATATGCTGCCTGTGTTGAAAAGCACTTAACCAGTTGGCTGGACCCCAAGCTTTCCTCCTGGTACAGGCCTCAACACTGATCTTTCTAAACCACAGTTTAATTAGGCACCCTAATTGCCATTTCTAAAGAAAAAAAATTAATGATGAAAATAACTGTTTTAATCTGTGGATTACATGCACAGTCATTTAAAATCTATAAATTGACCAACAGAAGCCCTTGCCATGACTTTTGTTGTATGTATTTCTTTTTAAGACAAGGTCTTGCTGTGTTGCCCAGGCTGGAGTGCAGTAGTGCCATCACAACTCACTGCAGCCTCAACCTCCCAGGCTAAAGTGATCCTCCCACCTCAGCCTCCAGAATCTTGAGACTACAGGCGTGTGACACCACACTTGGCTATTTTTTGTTTATTATTTGTAGGGTCTCCTTGTATTGCCTAGGCTGGTCTTGAACTCCTGGGCTCAAGCTATCCTCCCTCCTACAGCCTCTCAAAATGCTAGGATTATAGGCCTGTGCCACCATGCCTAGCCCTCTAGCCATGTTTTACATGTCCCCCACAGTCAAGAGCTGATGCCTTGCAAAGACAGGGCATCGTAAAACCTCGGAGTAATTTACCTTAAAGAGATTCTTAAAAATATTCATTTCATTTTTTTTTAAATTTATTTATTTTTGAGACAGAGTCTTGCTCTGTCATCCAGGCTGGAGTGCAGTGGTGCGATCTCGGCTTACTGCAACCTCTGCCTCTGAGGTTCAAGGGATTCTTGTGTCTCAGACTCCTGAGTAGCTGGGATTACAGGCATACACCACCAAGCTAGGCTAATTTTTGTATTTTTAGTAGAGATGGGGTTTTGCCATGTTGGCCAGGCTGGTATCGAACTCCTGACCTCAAGTGATCCACCCACCTCGGCCTCCCAAAGTGCTAGGATTATAGGTATGAGCCACCATGCCCGGCCTAAAATATTCATTTTAAAGAAGAACATAGCAACTTAAAAATGACAAAATATTAGTTTACCTATCTATATTTACTCATTCACACCAAACCCAAGGACTCTAGCATTCTTTTTTTGAGACAGAGCCTTGCTAGGCTGGAGTGCAGTGGCGTGATCTCGGCTCACTGCAGCCTCTATCTCCTGGGTTCAAATGATTCCCCTGCCTCCGCCTCCCGAGTGCCTGGGACTACAGTCATGCACCACCAAGCCCAGCTAATTTTTGTATTTTTAGTAGAGATGGGGTTTCACCATGTTGGCCAGGCTGGTCTTGAACTCCTGACCTCAGGTGATCCGCCCGCCTTGGCCTCCCAAAGTACTGGGATTACAGGTGTGAGCCACTGCACCTGGCCTGGACTCTAGCTTTCTTAACATAGAATATTGCATGCTAAGGAAAAAATAAGAAAATGCTAGGATACATTGCGATGTGGGGTTCTTTTTGATCTGGGGTCAGGGCAGGCTTTGCAGAGACAGTGCCTGTTGATTTCAGGCCTAGATGAAAAGCAGGAACCAGCCTGGTGACCAACTGGGGAAAAGGTTCACAGGTAAAGGGACCCAGCATTCCGCAGAGAACTCATGCTCAATGATCAGTGAAGAAAGTAGTTTGGCGACTTCAGGTGATGCTCACAGCAGTTCGTTATAGCAAATGTGAAGCACCACAGCCACCTGAAGATAAAGAAGTAAACAACACACACACACACACACACACACACACACACACACAAAATGAAGAACAGGACTTAAGTTTATTTTTAAAGCACCACGAATAAGCATAGCCGGCATTACAGACAGTATTCTGGGGACGACATTATGTTCTCTCGCATAACGTTTCTAAAGAACAGAGAGGCGCATGGCCCCAGTCAGTTTTCCCTGTGAGTGACACAAAATAATCTTTTATTAATATTATTTTCGATTTGGTACCATTGTACGTAATCTCAGAAGACCAAGCAGAGAACACATTATATAAATCAAAGGAATAAATGAATATGAAAGAAAAGACAATTATAAGCCCGAGTAAAAATTTCTGCCCATTCTGTTACACTATAAAGCATTTTGTAAATCTAAATATCGTACATGAATGTTGAATAAATATATAAATATGATCTTCCTCTGGGTTTTTAAAAATAAGAATCTCGGTAGGCAAAGAGCTATCATTTCATATTTAAAAGTTCTCTCAGGCCTGTGTTTTCCAGCCTCAACAGTTACCGCAGGGAAGCCAGTATCTAGTAGAGACAATGAGGGTGGCAGTTGAGAGCTCTGGGTTTTGGACTAGAGGCAGATGGAACTAGGTTGAGTCCCTACCTTGCCATTTGGTTGTGTGAACTTGAACAAGGTACATAATCTATCCAAGCCCTCGTTTTGAAATGTCTAAAATGGGGTGGTTCTTCCCATTTCAAATTGTTGTTGTTGGAACAAAATGACAGAGTGTGGAACGGCGGCTGTGACATCCCTGTGGTTATCATGACCAACATTATCTCATCAGAGGGCATGGGTGTGTTTGAGGGCCTCATACTGGTACACTTGGAGATGCACAAAACAGCCATGGGACAGAATAAGGCTGTGGCATGGTGGTTGCTTCAGATGGGAAGACTTGGAATGGACAGCAACTCTTCTACAGCCTTACCAATCAATCCTGGCGGCAATTAAGAATTAAAGGCCTGGCACGGTGGCTCACGCTTGTAACCTCAGCACTTTGGGAGGCTGAGGCAAGCAAATACCTTGAGCTCAGGAGTTCAAGACCAGCCTGGGCAACATGGTGAACCCCTCTCTCTACAAAAAATACAAAATATTAGCCAGGTGTGGTGGTGCGTGCCTAAGTCCCTACTACTCGGGATTGCTTGGGCCTGGGAGGTGGAGGCTGCAGTGAGCCAAGATTGAGCCACTGCACTCCAGCCTGATTTACAGAGAGAGACCCTGTCTCAAAAAAAAAAAAAAAAAAAAAAAGAATTCAGGAAGTTGGAGATCAGTCTGTTGTCCATTGGTTGTTGCATTTTACCTAGTGAGTTTGGCTTTCAACTCTTTATTAAGGAATTTGACGATAATCTTAAAAAATTGTTTCTGGAGAGAATTCTTCCTGAAACAAATTGTCACCTGGAAACTCATAAAGGATAAATACCAAGCCAGACAAATAGGAAGCAAACTATATAATAATTATTCACTTGTGAGAACTGCAGAGATTAATGTTATTCATGATGGAGAAAGATATTCTGCTTTAGGCCTATTTTGTATCCCGCTAGCAGGGGTAATCAACATATTCTCCCCCCTTCCATTCAAAACAAAGTTTGATTAGTGCATTAATTAGATATAGTAGGATTTATTCTAGGTTAACAGCTTGGAATGTAAGTTAAGAGAGATGAAGAGGAATCCATAATCAGGAATCATCCCTCAATACCTCATCTGCTGTTGAAGTTATATCTTCTAGGGGCCACTGCTATCTGTTCTGAGGTTCACTCTGTTCAGCAGCCTTGGACTCTTCATGGAGTAACAGATTGGTATAACTACAGCCTTGAGCCTCACTTGAACCACCACAGCCTCTTCTGGACAGCCAGCAGTCCTTGAAGTCTCAGAGTCTTTTAACCAAAGGGTGTGGATGTTTCCTTATCGATATCATCAAAGATCTATTGTATCAAGATGACAAACTTTGCTCCCTGTTGGGCCAAAAAGAGATATAAAATTTAAAACAACAACAACAAAACAAAACAAACAAAACAACAATGACAAAAAACAGCCCTCTTCTTTTAGCCACTGCAGTTGAGTACAAAATTACCCTATAAATCACAAATTTTTGAGGGTCTAGCATGTACACATGCACACTCACTAATGAAAATAGGCAGATTCCATAGAACAAACAGGCTGCTTTGGAAAAAAAATAATGAATCCAGAGTAACAACCCGGGTTTGAGCCCCAGGTCAATTACTGAGTAGCTAAGTGACCTTGGGCATGGTCATTTCACTTCTCAGAATGTGTTTACTCATCTATAAAATGGGAATGATAATATTTACTTCAGGCTCCTCACAACATTGTGGTGAAAATTAAAACAGATAGTCCATGTAGAAATATTATAAAAACTGTAAGAGGCACTGCTGTGTTAAGTGATATTGTTATTACCAATTTCTAAGAATTGTTGAACACCTTATCCTTAGACCATATCAGCGAGCTGACACCTGACAAATAAGAACTCATTACTGTGTCATATCCCATTGTCTCTGGCTATTTTCATCCTCAGCAGATAGGGTGGGCCTATGTTGCTCTGGAGCATACATCCTTGGTAGAGGGCATTTCTCTAAAAGTGGAAAGGATTTCTAGCCTTCTTCTCATCTCACTGTTTCCACATATCCATATGCCAAACAAATGTCATTCAAAATTCCTAAAGCAAGAAAAGAGAAATATAGGAAGCAGATAGGCACATCTGTTTTAGGTTTCCTCACTTTTGTTAAGATTCTCTATAGATCCAAATGGCCTCTGCCTCAACTCCTGAAATCTCTGCATAACAATAATATTTACCATTTGTTGAGTACTTCCGTAGTTGGTCACGAGATAAGCTCTTGTTGTTGAATATTTTCTTTAATCCTCACAACAAACATATGAAATAATATTACTGCTCTGGATTTAATGACTGGGAAATTGAGACTTGGAGAGGTTAAACAACTTTTCTTAGGTTGCAAAGCTAGCTAGTAAGTGGCAGGGATGGGACTAGGTCCTAGGTCTGACCACTACACGATCAAGTTTTTACTGAAAAATTTATCTATTGTTACTATTAGTTTTGTCTGGAATCTGCCCTTGAGACAAGTTGCTCTTAGTTGCACTAAGAATTATTTTTGCCTCAATCTGTCAGATGGTTCATTTTTCCATCCAACAAATATTTATTGAATCTACTCTCTGCCAGGTACTTCACCGGGGAAGAGGTGGTCATCAACTATGAAGGAATCCAGACCTTTAATCCTGTAGAGCTTCCAAGTAAGGATAATGGGTCAACTACAACCTTCTCCCTAGGATATGTCGATGTGCACAGCATTAGGAAAATATGCTCTTTAAATTAAAATACAAACTCATGAGGATTTTCTTTATCATTTACCAAAAATACATGCCTTAGAGATTCTTTAATTTCATTCATTCAGTCAGTGAACTGATAAATGTTTGTTAGGTGCCTATTAGGAGTCAGACGCCATACTAGCCAATCTAAAAGATAAAATTGCATTTATAAAACCTTTGATAATCACAGTTATTCCAGATATACTAGGGAACACCTAATGTCAATACCTGTTAATTCTCAGTTGTCTATTTTGATGGAGAAAGAAAATAATTGGGAGATATATATATATATATATGCATACGCACACACACACATGCACGCACATCACCATAACCAAGATTTTGAGATTCTTTCCACTTTAAACTTTTATAGATACCTTTTGAGCTTAAAAAATTTCCTTATTTGGTTCTGTGGAAAAAGTATTTATAAACAGTGGAATAGGTAAAAATTAGAGCACAAAAAAGAGGTAAGGGAGAAGTGAAAATGCAGCACGGGTAATCCAGAGCTAAGCAAACTGTTGAATAATCATCATTATTTTTAATGTTTCCCATGGTTTCTAAGCATCCAGATCAAATTGAGCTTTCCTTTTTCTGAATAGTGATACTGGCTGGGTGTGGTAGCTCAGATCTGTAATCCCAACACTTTGGGAGGCCGAGGCAGGAGGATCACTTAAGCCAAGATATTTGAGACCAGCCTGGGAAACATAGTGAGACCCTGTCTCTACAAAAAAATTAAGAAATAACTGTATCTGTGCCTGTAGACCCAACTACGTGGGAGGCTGAGGCAGAAGGATCATTTCAGCCTGGGAGAACAAGGCTGCATGAGCCCTGATGGCACCACTGCACTCCAGCCTGGGTGACAGAGCAAGACCTTGTCTCGAAAATCATTATGATAATAATAATGATACTCCTCTGTACCTTAACGTTTATTTTTAGATTTGTGGGGCCTTTCCTTTGGAGAATGTGAACTCCTTGAAGGAAACAGCCCTGCTATATTTGTTTATACCTCCATAGCAAACAAAACAATTCTGGGCACACAATGGGTGCTAAATATGTACTTGCTGATTAATAGATTAAGATTCTTAGAGAGGTGACAGTAATAACTGAAGGATTATAGAGACCAAAAACAAAGATATTACCTAAAAATAATTATCTTCCCATTTGTTGAAGTAGTTAAAATACAATGGTTTAAGAAGCCAGATTCTGTCATTTTCTATTTCTGCATCTTTGGACAAATTACTTAAACTTTCTGTGCCTCAGTTTACCCTCATTGTAAAAATGAAGATAATAAGTGTGTCTATCTAGTAGAATTGCTGTGAGAATTAAGTAATTATAGAACAGCATTTACACCACCAGCACATGATGAATGTATAATACATGTTTGTCATTATTTGTGACTCATTTCTGATAATGCAAAAGTCCTTTAAAATGAGAAAGTAAGATACACCAGATTAATTTATTTCAAAGATAGCAGGAAATGTAGTCCTTACCACTACTAAGCTTCATTTAACTAACGAAATTCCATTTTGACTTCCAATTAAAGATGGCAGATTGTGCAAATGCATTCACTTTCACTCTCTTCTAAGACTATTAAAGTGGCAGAAAACAACCTTCTAAAGAGATAGACCCATAAGGATTTGGATAACAAGAGAAAAGACAAAAACAAATAATTTCTTTGGTGAGACCCTTACATATTATGGAAACCGGGCTTATGACAATTGTGGCATTGATTGCCAGAAAAGTGGAAGAATGGAATGTGGATGCAAAAACACAACAGAGCATCTAAGAGATATGAGACAATAACAAAACCTACATGTAATTGGCATCCCAGAAAGAAAAGATTTTAAGAAATAATATGTAAGGATTTTCCAAAATGAATTACAGATACTGAATCACAGTTCCAAGATGCTCAAAGAACACCAAGCAGAATAAATGCTCCCCCCCAAAAGAACTCCCATATCATAGGCATATCATATTCAAACTACTGAAAACCAGAGACAATGAGAACATTCTGAAGGCAGCTAATGAAAACAGACACACTGTACACAGAGAAGTTAAAAACCAAAGGTAAGAAGGACAGAATATTTCTCATTGGAAACTATGCAAGCCAGAAGATAGTGGAATAACGTCTTTGATGCTGATTGACATCAAAAACCAGTAAATTCAGAATTCTGTACCCAGCAAAAATATCTTTCAAAAAGAAGGGAGAAATAAAGACTTTCCCAGACTCAAAACAAACAACAACAACAAAACCTGAGAGAATTAATTGCCAGTGTACCTATGCCATAAGAAATGTTACAGAAAGTTCTTCAGGCATAAGGAATATAACAGAAGATAGAAACTTGAATCCAGAGAAAGAAATTAAGAGCATTGGAAATGGAATGACTAAAGGTAAACATAAAAGTCATGTTTTATTACTTTTAATTGCTCTAAAAAATAACTATCTAAAGCAAAAGTAGAAGTATTATGCATTTATAGCATTTGTAAGAGTAAACACAGGGCAACAATAGAACAAGGGTGAGGAGCTGGAAGTGGGAATATGTTACCTTTATAGTAGACATGAAACAGAAGATAATTATTTGAAAGTAGACTTTGATCAAACAAGATGTGTATGGTAAAGTCTAAGGCAACTACTAAAATTTTTAAAAAGAGTTACACATGTTAATTCAATAGTGAAGATAACATTAGATAGTAAAAAATGCTTAATTAATCAAAAAGGGGGCCAAAAGAAAGCACGAATGGAACAAATCAAAAACAGCTGTTTAGATTATTGACTTTAACTCAATTGTATCAATAATCATATTAAATGCAAACCACACTAATAAAAAGAGAAATTGCTGGACAATATGAAAAGCAAGACTCAACTATATACTGCCTACAAAAATACCATTTTAAATATAAAAATGTAGATAGGTTAAAAGTAAAAGGATGGAAAAAGATGTACCATACAGACACTAATCAAAAGAAAGCTGAGTAGCTTCATTAATGTCAAAGTAGGCTTCAGACAAGAAATATTACCAGTGATAAAGAGGGTTATTACATAATGATAAAGGATTCAATTCTCCAAGAAGACAAAGCAATGAATGATTTTATGCCTATAAATTCGACAGCTTAGAGCAAATGGACAAATTCCTTGAAAAGCATATCTTACCAAAATTAGCAAGAAGAAAAAGAAAAATTCACATAGCCCTGTATCTTTTTCCAAAATTGAATTCATAATGAAAAATCTTTCAACAAAGAAAACCCCAAGCCCAGATAGCTTTACTCATAAATTCTACCAAAGCCTTAAGGAAAAAACGAACACCAGTCTTACACAAACTCTTCAAGAAAATAGAAGAAAACACATTCCAAGTTGTTTCATGAGGCCAGCATAAACACTGATGCCAAAACTTGACAAGGACATTACAAGAAAAGAAAATTACAGGCCAATATCCTGCATGAGTAAAGATGCAAAGTCCTCAATAAAATATTAGAAAATCAAATTCGGCATTGTGTGACTAGGATAACTGTTATTAATAAGTAGAACTTATGCCAGGATTGCAAGTTTGGTTTCCCATTAGAAAATCAATGGTTATAATTCATCACATTAACAGAATCAAACAGAAAAAAGCATAACATCTCAATTAATGCAAAAATATTTTTGAAAACATTTTATACATTTTCATGATTTTTTTTTTTTTCTTTGAGACAGAGTCTGGCTCTTGTGGCCCAGGCTGGTGTGCAGTGGCCCGATCTCGGTTCACTGCAACCTCCGCCTCCCGGGTTCAAGTGATGCTCCTTCCTCAGCCTCCCAAGTAGCTGGGATTACAGGAGTGCACCACCACGCCCGGCTAATTTTTGTATTTTTGGTAGAGACGAGGTTTCACCATGTTGGCTAAGCTGGTCTCAAACTCCTGACCTCAGATGATCCACCGGGCTCAGTTTCCCAAAGTGCTGGGATTACAGGCGTGAGCCACTGCACCCAGCCACATTCGTGATTTTTAAAAACCTCTCAAAAAAACTAGGAAAAGAAAGAACTTTCATCAGTGTGATAAATGGCATATATAAAAACCCAACAGCAAATGTTATACTAAATAGAGAAATATTTAATGCTTTCTTTCAGAGTTCAGAAACAAGATGTCCACTCTCCCTACTTCTACGCAACCATCATCCTGAAAGTTCTAGTTAATACAACAATGTAAGAAAAAAATAAGGGCATACAAATTAAAAAGAAAGAAGCAAAACTATCTTTTATGCAGATGACACAATTTCATATATAAAATAACCTAAGGAAACATCATTTGGTCTATTAGAACCAAAAATAAATTTAAGAAAGTCACGGGAGTCAAGGTAAATATATAAAACTTAATTATACTTTAATTTGCAGCTGGGCACGGTGGCTCACGCCTGTAATTCCAGCACTTTGGGAGGTCGAGGCGGGCAGATCACTTGAGGTCAGGAGTTTGAAACCAGCCTGGCCAACATGGCAAAACCCCGTCTCTACTAAAAATACAAAAAAAATTAGTCAGGCATGGTGGCAGGCATCTGTAATCTCAGCTACTCAGGAGGCTGAGACATGAGAATTGCTTGAACAGGGGGTGGCGGGGAGGGGGGAGGGAAGGGAGTGGCAGGCGGAGGCTGCAGTGAGCCGAGATGGCGCCACTGCACTCCTGCCTGGGCGATAAACAGCGACTCCTTCTCAAAATAAATAAATAAATAAAATAAATAATTAATTCATTATATTTCAATTTTGACAAACAAAACATTGGAAAATAAAATTAAATAGCAATTCCATTTATAATGGCAGCAAAATATAAACTATTGAAAATTTAACAAAAATAGGTAAGACATTCTGAAAATGATTTCATATTGCCGAAAAAGGTTAAATAAAAAATTAAACCATATAACATGCTTATGGATTGGGAGAATTAATATTGATCTATAGCTTCAGTACAATCCCAATCCAAATTCCAGGAGGCTTTTTAGTAGAAATTAATGAGCTGATGTTAAAATGTATTATGAAAATTCAAAAGATGAAGATTAGCAACAGAACCTTAAAAAGAAAAAATATAGAAGACATATCCTTCCTGCTTTCAAGACTTACTATAAAGCAACAATTATTTAGATGCTCTTATTTGCATCAGATAGACAAACAAGTCAATGAAACAGAACTGAGAGTCCTGAAATAGGTCCATGTGTGTATAGTCAATTGATTTTCAACAAAGTTGTTTGTGCATGCTCACACAGGCACACACATCCAATGTAGAAAGAAAAGTCTTTGCAACAAATGATTCTAGAACAATTGGATATCCATATTAAAAACAAAAACAAAACAGAAGAACTTTGACTGCTACCTCATACTATATACAAAAATTAGCTTAAGACAGGAGGCCTTAATGTAAAATCTGAAACTATTAAGTTTCAATGTTTTCTAAAATGAGATACAGGAAAATATCTGTATGCTGTTACACTCAGCTAAAATTTCTTCAGAACATAAAAAATATTAATCATAGAAGACAAAAATCACAAATTGGACATAATCAAAATGTAACACTTCTGCTCATTAAACAATACCATTAAGAAAATGAAAAGACAAGACATAGACTGGGAGAAATATTTGCAAAATCAATTTTATCTTATTTTATTTTTTGTAGAGAGAGAGGGTCTTACTGTGTTGCCCAGGCTGGTCTCCAACTCATGGCTCAAGAAGTCCTCCCACCTCAATCTCCCAAAGTGCTGAGATTACAGGCATGAGCCATAGCACCTAGCCTGCAAAATTTCTTTCTTTCTTTTCTTTTGAGACGGAGTTTCACTCTCGTCACCTAGGCTGGAGTACAATGGCGTGATCTGCAACCTCCGCCTCCTGGGTTCAAGCAATTCTCCTGCCTCAGCCTCCCAACTAGCTGGGATTACAGGTGCATGCCACCATGCCTGGTTAATTTTTGTATTTTTACTAGAGACAGGGTTTTAGCATGTTGGCCAGGCTGGTCTTGAACTCCTGACCTCAGGTGATCCACCTACTTCGGCATCTCAAAGTGCTGGGCAAAATCTGTTTCTGACAACAGATTTGATATCTGAAATATGCAAGAATGCCTACAAATCAATAATAAAAAGAAAACCCAAGTGCCAAAAACTGGAAACAATTGAAGTGACCATCAACAGGTGAATTTATACACAAACAGTAGTATACTCATGCAGTGGAATACGCTTGGCAGTTTAAAGGAACACGTTTTCTCAGGTATCTCAAAGACATCATTTTAAGCAAAAGAAGCCAGACAGAAAAGAGTATTTATTGTTATGATTCCATTTATAGAAAGTTCTAGGGTAGGTAAATCTAACCTGTGATGATAGACATGAGAAAAGTTGGCCCCATGCGGTGGCTCAAACCTGTAATCCTAGCACTTTGGGAGGCTGAGGCAGATGGATCACTTGAGGTCAGGAGTTTGAGACCATCCTGGCCAAAATGGTGAAACCCTGTCTTTACTAAAAATACAAAAATTAGCTGGGTGTGGTGGTGCACGCCTGTAATCCCAGCTACTTAGGAGGCTGCGGCAGGAGAATCACTTGAACCCGGGAAGTGGAGGTTACAGTGAGCCGAGATCGCGCCCCTGCATTCCAGTCTGGGCAACAAGAGCTAAAACTCTGTCAATAAAAAAAAAAAAAAAAAAAAGAGAGAGAAAAGGATTGTCTCCTGGAGGCTGAAAAGGTGTTAAGATGGAACTTTCTGGGGTGATGGGAAAGTTCTGTATCTTGATTGGTGTGTAGTTATATGGGTGTATTCATGTATTCATACCCGTTAAATTGCACATTTAAAATTGATGCATTTCATTGTATGTAAATTATACCTTGATTTTTTTTAAAAAAAGAGTATACAAAAATCACTTTAACGCTAAGTGAAAGAAGCAGGTTCCAGCAATATGATTTCATTTATGTAACATTCAAAAACAGGCAAAGTGAATCAATATCTTTCTCACTGTGAAATTATTTTCTAAATCCACCACAAGAGCTGAAAGTGGTTGCCTTTAGGGAGGAGAAACTGGGGAGACAGCTAGTTTCCTTCATAAAACTAGCATTAGTTGAGGCTTAAAAATCTGTTGCATATATAACTTCAGCAAAAAGTTATATATGCAAGCTGAAAAAGAAACCTATACCATTTGTAGGTTGGTGCTATAAGGTTCAAAAGAGGATTGTTGACATTCATTTCAAATAGAAAATTATTTATGATGGGCAAATCTGGCAGAAAGTCCAGGACTCCGGGCCCATTTGCTGTTGGTTGTGTAATAGAGGCCACCTAGTCACCAGTCATGCATAAAAGACAATGGGAAAAACACTGGAAAAGTGTGCATTAAATTAGAGTGAGGGAGGAAAATTGTGACAGAAACCCTATCTGTACTCCCTAATTACAAAGTCTCGCCTTCACCGACTGACACAAATGTGAAGTCAAATTAAGTATCGTCTAATTAACTAGCATCCACACAACTTCAAGACCTGCGACTAGGTATTATTCGGCCGAATAAATGAAATGCAAGGACTTGCAGATTCTCCGTCAACCCAGATCTGCCATCTCAGCCGACTGCTACAAGGTTAGGCCATTTTGTTTTCACACATCTCTCCTTTCAGGGCTCTCCTTGTAATATTTACAGAAAAAGGCAATGCTGGTAAACAGTTTCACACAATGAGGTGTGAGAGTTGATAGGGTCTATTCAAGCTCTGAACTCCCCTGATGAGCTGCCAAAAGTTGTTATGAACGGCCCAGCTGACAGCGTGATGACTGATAAAAGAAAAACAAACAGCTCGGGTAATTCATGAAAACACACTGCACCAAGACAACTCCGAGTGGCGAGTGACAGTTAAGATAATGGAATTTTGGAAGCTTTTCTTAAGCGGTCCTCTCTATACAATTATTCTGTTAATAGACTCTGCCTTAATGTAGCTGGATCTTCAAAACTTCTTTCCATAGAAAAATATTTATTATGATCTCTGGCAGAGAGGTGTTGGCCTTGGACTTTTATACATGGCCAGTTTTGCATACAATTTCCTCTTCCCAGAGCAGGCTGAAATTTAGTGTAGGGCTGTGTCTGCCATTTAAAGAAATAAAATATCCGATTTCCACTTCTATTACTAGGAACATTTTGAAGTGTTCTTCCCTCATTTCTTTCATTTACGAACCATTTGCTGCAAACCTTTGATTAAAAAATAAATATTGGTTTACACACTCAACTGCTAATATTTTAAAGGAGAACAATTTAAATGTGGTGGAAGTCAATTTCCAATTCACATAGCCTATTTTGAGTTCATTTCCTTAAATCAGGCGTGACGAAGCAAGAAAATATCAATTTGTCAATGTTTTGCCTTTGTACCCAATGATTTTTCACGAAGTACATTGTGGTTTCTGTAGCAATCGCCTATTTCTTAATGTTTTAGAAAGCAGAAATATATACATATATAAAGCACGTGTATACACACACATAAATAATATGTGATCCTGTGCCGAGAGACAGAGAAGGAAGAAAAGAGAGACGAAAAGGAAGAGGGGACTGGGTGGCTGTGTAGTTTAGGACCTGGCTACCGAAGGGTCAAGCAGCATATTAGAAATGAAGAATTTCTGCACTACCCTAGCCCCCAACCAAATCAGAATCTGCATTTTAACAAAGATCCCCAGATGATTCATATGCACCTCAAGGTTTTGAGAAGCTCTGTAATTTTGATGACTGATCTCCTTAATAGTTTAAGTTTTATAGCTGTAGAGGCTTACAAATATGATGATCTATGTTTTACAAAAAGTTTAAAACTCTATCATAAGTTATTTAAAGCTACTCAAAGTAATTTCATAAGTGTTCTTTCAAATTTATTTTTCTTCTCCTCCCTCCCAGGAAGAAATCTGGAGTGTCCTTGAGCTCTCCAAGCCTTCTAGAGACTTCATCCCTTCCGCAATCACTTTCCTTTTACTTCAAACATTCATAGGCCTGTCCGGCACATTTTTAGGTACTAGGCATGGTGCTAGAGCCTGGATTTTGTGAACCATAGGACTTTTATAACAATAGTAAAAACATTTAAAAAAATTATAACTTGATTGTAGTATCAACTATTTAACTGCTACAATACAGAGTATCTCACAGGAGAGATGAGAGAATCATTGGAAAGGCCCAAACAACAGAGGTGGCCTCCACCTACCCATCAAGGACAGCAAAAATCTACCATTGGACACTCATTCCTTTAAGTTTTGTGGTTGTTAATACTTATACAGTCATCTTTAAAACTTGATGGGCTCTTGAGATCTGGTCTAACTCTCAACAAATTTGCTGAGTGTTCATAAATTTAAATACATACCAATTAAAGAACTTAACATGGCCCAAAATACTGTAAACAAAGAAAAAAGACAAAAGTTAAATCAGGGAAAATATATGCAACTATATTTACTGTTAATATAAGGACTCATTCCTTTTCAATTTATTTTTCTGAGACAGAGTCTCGCTCTATCACCCAGGCTGGAGTGCAGTAGTGTGATCTCGACTCACTGCAACCTCCACCTCTTGGATTCAAGCAATTCTCCTGCCTCAGTCTCCCAAGTAGCTGAGATTACAGGCACACACCACCACATCCAGCTAATTTTTTGTGTTTTTGGTAGAGACAGGGTTTCACCATGTTGGCCAGGCTGGTCTCAAACTCCTAACCTCAAGCAATCTGCCCGCCTCGGCTTGCCAAAGTGCTGGGATTACAGGTGTAAGCCATGAGCCCGTTAGGGACTCATTCCCTTAATTGACAAAGAATTTATATAATTCAGTTGGAAAAAGACACATTCAGTGGAAAAATGAGCAGTGGACATAAATAGGCAATTCATCCACAAAAGTGAGTAAATGCATGAAATGGTGCTCAACTTAATTTATAATCAAAGACATACAAATCAAAGCAATGATGAGAGAATGATTCTTAACTATTATGTTGGCAGAAATTAGAATATTTGACAATACAAATCGTGTGCAGAAATAGGCACTTTCATCTACTGTGGGTAAGAATATATATTAGTTCAACTGTGTTAAGGGGCAATTTAGTAATATTGATCAACATTGTGAATGCACATACCCTTTAACCCAGCAATTCCATGCTAGGAATTTAGTCTAGGAAAATACTTGCAAAAGTACATTAAACAAAATGTATAAGCAACCTCAAGGAGCATCATGCCAGGAGCTGAGCACCTCCCCCACCCCACCCCATGGCAGTAGCACTCAACAAGGAAAGACTCCCTGAGCCACACAGAGAATCAAATAGACTGGCATGAGCTTGCTACAGAATTATCTCTGAGATGTACCAATTATTCATATATACAGAGAAAAAAAGCAAGGCTCAGAGTGGTATGTACAACTTGATCCCTTCAGATTAAATAAAAATACATATATATTGGTAGCAATTCATATTTTTCCCCCTGGAAATACAAGGACCAACTAATAGTGCTTGGCTTTGGGGAGAGAGAGCAGTCAGTGGCAAAGGTGATGAGTGGAAGAAAGCCTTCTAATGTTAATTATGTGTTTATCTCTATGATTTGAATTTTCTAGAAAAGTTTTGAGTGTGTGTATATATAATGTAGGCAAGCAATGCCTTGGCATTGAGTTTATAAACCATTTTGCCTTATTAAGTTCCAGGCACAAAAATATTGGGGAAAAGTCCTTGGAGTGAAATTATTCTCCATGAGTTCATTTTCACAATTATATCTCTGCAGGCAAGCAGATTTCTCAACCACACAGTAGCTAGGCTTCCCAAAGAACTGCTGTGTCCTCTGGAGCTATGATGATAACATTTTTGGAGGTCAAAGAAACCTCTGAGAATCTGTTTAAAATATGACCAGGAAAACTTTCCGCACACAAAATTTCAGATTCAATATTGGGAGTTTTGCAGAACCCCTGAGATATCCATGGATTGTGGGAGGTCAAGGGCTTGAGCTAATAATAGGATTATCTACCCTAGCGAATCTTGAAGTTAGAACAACACCAATTTTACGATTTCATACGCAGCTCTATTGCTGGGACTACTTGGGTTTCCACAGTCTGCCCAGGGGCTACTCCTGTGAAAGTCCTTCCTGACTCTCCCATATCCTACCCAGCTGAGCCTGGAGGCCTGCTTCACAATCCCATAGCCTGCCATGCTCGTGTCTATAAAATGTAGTATCTTTTGTGGTGAGTTATAATTGTTCACTTGTTTGGTTTGCCATCAAGATGGTTAGCTCCTTCAGGGAAAGGCATTTATTTCATAGATCTTTATTTTCTCAACATTGGAAACATTAAAAATGACCAACAAATGAATGCTCAATGTAAATAATCAAATCTTTGTGAATAACCACATACAAACTTGGTATAACCCATTTTGTATTTTTAGTAGAGACAGGGTTTCACCATGTTATGTTGGCCAGGCTGGTCTTGAACTCCTGCCCTCAAGTGATCCACCCATGTTGGGCTCCCAAAGTGCTAAGATTACAAAGGTGAGCCACCATGTGCCCGGCCCCTGACCCCTGCCTACTTTTTTAACCAAAGTAGTTATGTGTAACTAGAATGGTAACCCTTCTTGGCCATCTCTCTGGTCCTACCATATCACCAGTATGACACCCTTCTTTTGGAGTCATGCAGAAGCTCAAGGTCCCATGTGGACATTATATGTGATTTCTCTAATCTGGGGTTCTATTTTCTTTATTCTACTCAGCCATCTAGTGAATTCCCTGGTCATATGGATCTAGCCCTTGAGTGTGGCTGGGTGGCTCACATTAAACCATCTACTCCTTGGCAAAAGAAGAGTGGGTCATCTGGTCACTATCCTCCAAGAAGGATAGCACTCTACTTACACATAACTACTTTGGTTAAAAAAGTAGGCAGGGGTGGGGGGCCGGGTGCACAGTGGCTCACACCTGTAATCCCAACACTTTGGGAGGCCAAGGTGGGTGGATCACTTGAGGTCAGGAGTTCAAGACCAGCCTGGCCAACATAACATGGTGAAACCCCGTCTCTAATAAAAATACAAAAGTTAGCCAGGTGTGGTGGTGTGCACCTGTAATCCCAGCTAGTTGGGAGGCTGAGGCAGGAGACTCACTTGAACCCAGAATACAGAGGTTGCAGTGAGCCGAAATTGCGCCACTGCACTCCAGCCTGGGCAACAGAGTAAGACTCCATCTCAAACAAAACAACAAAAAAGAAAAAAGTGTGTGTGAGGGGAGTGATAAATGTCATTTGGACATCCACTAATTCAGCCACCAATGTGCTTCCTCTGACCATCACTTGCAGGGTGGTAAGGAGTAAGAAGGCAAAGAAAATTGCAGTGTAATGTCCCATACTCAAGGCACATTAAATGTTGCATTGTGGACTTTACCCTCCTCCATGTCCTAATCAAAGAAATAACAGCAGAAAGGATAAAAGGGGCTTTGTAGTCATAGATCTGAGTGGGAGTTCTAGACCAGCATATATGGAGTCATGACGAATTCACTTGTTCCCTCTGGGGCTCAATGTGTTAGTCAGGAAAGGGTGGGCTATGCTTCAGTAACAAATAAGCCTCAAAATATTAGTGGTTGTATAAAATACAGGTTTCTTTTACTCACATGAAGTCCTCTGTGAATTGGGTGATTCACCAGGGTGGCTGTCCCCGATGTGATGACTCAGCAATGCATCCTGCCTCTCTTTAGTGACAATGCCAGCTCAACACATGATGGAAAAGAGAGAAGGTGGAGTACTCATAACCACACTTTCATGCTCCATCTGGAAATGATGTGTGGCCATTTCATTTACCACTGGCTAGAGCTAGTCACACGGTCCCAAGCTAACTGCAAGGGTATTGAGGAGTGCAGTCTTCTTGTGAACCAAAGAAAAGCACAATGGGACTTGCACAACACATAGAACTGTCTTTGCCACATTCAATGTCCTCATCTGTAAAGTGAGGATAACACCTACCTTACAGTTTTGCTGCAAGTATTAAACAAGAATGCACGTAAAGCATGCAATGCATATAGCAGACAGTCAAGAAATGGTGTTTAGTTATTTTGACTGAAGCCAGTAACTCCCCATTTGTTGGGCTATTAGAGAGGCTTGTTAAATTGCAGGGACACCAGGCCTTCTGGGAGTGAAGCACCACAATGGTGTGAGCTAGTGTGTCCACCAGCATGTCTATTTGTCTGTTTATCATAGGGGAAAGTCTTGGCCCTGGGATATGACACTCAAGACAGCCTCAGGGTGTCATTGGAAGTGGGAACAAACTCAGAAGGGCCTGGCCCCACTCCCAAGAAGTCACATCCCAATAAGATGCCTGGTCAGAGGTATAACACTTTCCTTATGCCAGCAGCCAAGAAAAACCAGCAACTTCCAACAGCATTCCACATGAACAATAAACTCAACTTGACTTTGTTGATGATAATGATAATGGAAGTGTCTATCTTCCTTTTTAAACAGCATATCCCTCAAATTTGTTTTTCTATCATTTGTATAACCACCACATGATAAAGTTGCCCTTAGTTTGGTTAATTGTGTTTAATCCATGTATAATGTGAGAGTCAGATGATATATTTTTTAATGTGATGTAATTAATCTTTAATTCTTGGGGTAAAGAGAAGGAAGATAAAGAATTAAGCATATTCCAGACCAGGTGCAGTGGCTCATGCCTGTAATCCCATTACTTTGGGCGGCCGAGGCAGGCAGATCACTTGAGGTCAGGAGTTTGAGATCAGCCTGGCCAATGTGATGAAACCCCTTCTCTATTAAAAATACAAAAATTAGCCGGGCATGGTGGCATGTGCCTGTAATCCCAGCTACTTGGAGGCTGAGGCAGGAGAATCTCTTGAACCTGGAAGATGGAGGTTGCAGTGGGCCAAGATCGTGCCACTGGACTCCAGTCTGGGCGACAGAGCAAGACTCTGTCTCAAAGAAAGAAGAAAAAAGAATTAGGTATATTACATGGCAACTCTGGGAGTAGATAATATAATCATATTCCATTCACATTTACTGGTTTCCTGGCTGCATTCTCCCTGTCACTTTATGCACTACGCTGGTAAATACAGTGCTCACTCACCCCACCATCCAATCACATTCATCCAGTTGAACTCTAGAGGCAGCCATGCACTACCTTTTAGAATCTGATGCTCTAGAAACTTATTATGTACCACTGCCCCATTATACATTTTTTCAGTAACAGCAGTGAAGAGGCACTGAAATACAAAACTGTTTTATGTTGATTTTATATCTTCCCAGAAGAGTTTCATTAATGACAAAGACACACCTTTTTAAGAGTTCTATATTTTCAATTGTGACCTACTACCAGGAATAATTTATAAGAAAATGTAAAATTTTCCTTGTATCTTTATCAAAATGATTTAGTTTATCTGTTACACCCTTTATTTTGATTATTTTTTCCAAAAAACCAACATTTGCAAAATAGCAATCAAATATACAGTCACCTGTGTAACCAAAGGACAGATAAAACATTTTTTGTTTTGTTTTTAAGATGGGAGTTTTGCTCTTGTCACTCAGGCTGGAGTGCAATGGTGAGATCTCGGCTTACTGCAACCTCCGTCTCCTGGATTCAAGTGATTGTCATGCCTCAGCCTCCAGAGTAGCTGGGACTATAGGCATGCGCCACTACACCTGGCTAATTTTTGCATTTTTAGTAGAGATGGGGTTTCACCATGTTGGCCAGGCTAGTTGTGAACTCCTGACCTCAGGTGATCTACTCGCCTCAGTCTCCCAAAGTGCTGGGATGACAGGCGTTAGCCACCGCGCCTGGCCCAGATAAAACATTTCTAATGTATCTTAATTCATTTCAGTTTACCTCAATTTATTCATAAAAACAGACGACCAGTAGTACAAAAGGGTTTGTTTAGAAAGTAAGCCGTCTTCTGCCATTCAACATGGGCTCTGGTGAACCTGATTCTGCAACATTCCATTTGAAAACTGTTTTGTAGGGGATACTTATCATCTCTAATGTCTTTCAGGACTGTCCAGAAAATTATTCAGCAGCTATAATAGCTGGTATGTCACCTAACTCCAAGGAAACATACTGATATGTCCAGCATGTGTTAAAATCAGGTACTATTGGTCTGATTCCCAGTGCCGTGTCACATTCATGACATGCAGCCAATGAATTAAATCACTTTTGACATATTACACTGGCCTCTGACATGTTGCCAATGTAAAATGATATAACATACTGAAAATGATAATATTGAAAACAGATTAATAGATAGATCCAAATAACCAACATCTAATAACTCTTTCAAATACAAAGAAGGAATGATAATCACTTCGTCCTATTTTGAAAATGCATTCTTCTCAGAATAAAGATTATCATATATAATAGCTGCTACCATATGTTGAATACCTACGTGCAGACATTGTTATAAGGACCTTCCCTCATCAACAGTCCTATAAGGCAGGTACTATTAATATTTCCGTTTTATAGATGAGAAAACCAAGGGCCGGAGAGGTAAATTAACCTGCCTGAGGTCACACAGCTGGTAAGGAGCAGAGGCTACCTTAGCAACCTTGCTACATACACCTTCTTTGAAAGGAATCTAGGAATGTCAATGGGCTTTTTAAAACTCACTTCTTAAACTAAATTTTATCTCTGACATACACAGCTGAATAAGAATTACAGGGCGGGCATGTGAATGATATGCTGGGTTTGCTACATAAAAGTCATCAGGCAAATAACTCGTTTTCTATGAACCTCTGTTTCTTTCTCTCTAAAATGGCGGTAATGATAGTATTAGTCTGTTCTCGCACTGCCATAGAGAAATACCTGAGACTGGGTAATTTATAAAGAAAAGAGTCTTAATTGTCTCACAGTTCCACAGGCTGCACAAGAAGCATGGCAGGTCTGCTTCCGGGACGCCTCAAGGAACTTACAGTCATGGCGGAGGGGAAGGAGGAGCCAGCACTTCACATTGCTGGAGCAGGAGGAAAAGTGGCGGGGGAGGTGCCACACACTTTTAAATGACCGGATCTCCTGAGAATTCACTCATGATCATGAAGACAATGCCAAGGGGGATGGTGCTAAACCATTCATGAAGGATCCACTCTGATGATGATCCAATCACCACCTACCAGGCTCCACCTCCAACACTGGGGATTACAACTGAACATGAGATTTGGGTGGGAACACAGATCCAAACCATATCACTTGATCATAAAAACTGTTGTGAGGTCTCAACACTGTTATGGGCTGTATTGTATCTACTGCTTCCCCCACCTCCCACTAAATCCACATGTTGCAGTCCTAACCCCCAGCACCTAAAAATGTGACTGGAGATAGGGCCTTTACAGAAGAGATTAAGTTATTTTATTATATAAATTTTGTTATATAAATAAAATAAAGCCTTTAGGGTGGATTATGGCCCGCCCTAAAGGCTTTATTTTATTTAGGTTGGTGCAAAAGTAATTGTGGGTTTTGGCATTAAAAGCAATTACTTTTGCACCAACCTAAATAAAATAAAGCCTTTAGGATGGGCCATAATACAATCTGACTAGTGTCCTTATAAGAAGGGGAAATTTAAACATTCTGAGAGATGTCAAGGATGCATGCACGCAGAGGAAGGGCCACCTGAAGACAAAGCCAGATGGTAGCTATCTGCAAGCCAAGAAGACAGGTCTCAAGGGAAACCAAACCTACTGACACCTCAGTGTTGGGCTTCCAGCATCCAGAAATGTGAGACAATACATTTCTGTTGTTTAAGCCACCCAGTTTGTGGTGTTTTGTTATGGTGGCCCTAGAAAATGAATAAAAACACATTAACAATAATTTCCATAGTACCTGGCAAAGAGTGCTCATGAAATGGTTTTTAGCTCAGTTGTGAATGCAAATACACACAGCCTTTGTTTTGGCTGAAAGGAAATGTGTCCTACATTTTAAAACATAATCTGAAAAATGCTTTTCTAATCCATAGACTTTTCGTGAAACTTTAATTAAAAGACTAAAGATGGTTCATTTTTCAAACTAACAAAATCCAGTTAACACTGGTTAAAAGTCACTCTGCGGCCAGGTGAAATGGCTCATGCCTGTAATCCCAGCACTTTGGGAGGCTGAGGCAGGTGGATCACTTGAGGTGAAGTCAGGAGTTCAAGACCAGCCTGGCCAACATAGTGAAACCCCGTCTTTACTAAAAATACAAAAATTAGCCGGGCATGGTGGCGGGCACCTGTAATCCCAGCGACTCGGGAGGCTGAGGCAGGAGAATCACTTGAATCCAGGAGGTGGAGGTTGCAGTGAGCCGAGATTGTACCATTGCACTCCAACCTGGGTGACACAGAGAGAGTCTGCCTCAAAAAAAAAGAAATGTCGGTTTACTGCAACATTTCATTATGTTGTGGATGTTGAAACTGACATTCAAAAGCTCCTTCTCTTCCTTGTAGCTATTGGGGCACTTGTGTCTAGTAAGTCTAGGTTTGGAATTGACACAATTTTGACAGTAACACACAAAAGTCATGACAGAAAGAGAGGGAGAATATATAAACAAACCAGTGTAGACCAAAAAAAAAAAAGTATTGTGTTGAAATTTTCTTGAATGAAGCTACCTATATCAGAGCTGATATATACATTTCATCTCAAGAGCTAATTTCTATCACTTGACTTTAAGTCTTATGTTGAGAAAGGTTCCGAAGCCAGACCTGGGCTCAGGAAACAGCACCTGGATGGATTAGGAAGTTGTTTGAAAATGGAAGGAGAAGGACAGGAGCAAGTGGGCTGCATGTTTACTATTCAGAATCTGGACATTGGCTAATGGGCCCCTTTGACTGTCATCTTTTAACTTTAAGGCCTATCAAACATTTGGACTATTGTGCATACTGGATCTATCTCAATACTGTAACTTAGCAATTCTGAATTCACTAAAAAGTAAATGCTTTTCTTTATATATGTATTTCTTGTAACAGTTAAGCTTTATTAGTTAAAAACAAAAGGAAACCCCTCTGCTTTGAGCTAACAAAGGCCATCAGCTGAATCACTTTTCAAGTTGCTCTAAACTTCCAGCTGGCTAACCCATAGAACACATATTTTCAGAGGAAGACAAGTTTTTCCTCACAAGTCACCATGGTAGCCTTTTGGTTGCCACCTAACAATAGGTTTGTGGTTCACACTTTTGCATCAGTGGCTTTGCAATCTGCAGGTACTGTTAACTCTTGATAAATGCAGGTTATTGTGAAGTAGACTAGGTCACGGGGCATGTTGCCTACCAAGCCATACCCTAGAACATGAGGGGATACGTATCAGCCCAATAATGCCCAGACTTGATTTGCTTCTAAACTGAGGACCAAAGCTCACATTGTGAGAATTGCACCAGTCAGCGAGCCACCTTCCCCTCCGTGATCCCACTGGAGAAAGATATTTCAAATGATTAACAATTAGCGTTTACTTTCAAACTGCCAAGTCCAGTTGGCTAAAGAAAGGCACCAGGAAGCCTAAGAATCTAGGTTTAATCTCTAAATGGGCCAAATAGCTTCACACTGAGAAACCTTCAGCTCGACTTTAACCATAGTCTGTCCCATGGGTTGGAAGGGGGAGAGAGACAGAGACAGTGACAAAGAGACTGACTGAAATAAACTTCAGCACTACCACTGGAAAGACTCAAAGGGCAGGTGCTGCTGAGAGGGCTTCAGCCCTTTCCTGTCCAAGATCACCACGAACGAGTCATATTCAAGTCTCAATATGGATCTCTGCTGTAGGAACACAGAGGAGGATCATTAATGTTCTAAACATCTGATGCCCATGTGTATTAATCCATTCTCAAACTGCTGTAAAGAACCACCTGACACTGGGTAATTTATGAAGAAAAGAGGTTTAATTGACTCACAGTTCTGCAGGCTTAACAGGAAGCATGACTAGGAGGCCTCAGGAAACTTACAATCATGGCAAAAGGCGAAGGGGAAGCAGGCATGTCTTACCACTGCAAAGCAGAAGAGAGTGAAGGGGGAACCGCCACACACTTTCAAACAACCAGATCTCATGAGAACTCACTCACTATCACGAGAACAGCAAGGGGGATATCCACCTCCATGATTCAATCACCTCCCACTAGGCCCCTCCCTGGACAAGTGGGGATTACAATTTAAGATGAAATTTGGGTGGTGACACAGAGCCAAACCATATTACCATGGTATCTAGCACAGTTCTTTACATACAGCAATAAATTCCTATGGTCTGACAAGATTTTAAAATAAAAATCCATTTATTATTATTCATTAACCTAGTACATTATAATAACATCTCTACCAAATTTATTGGAGTAAGTTGGCTCATGCAGAAATCTATACAGTACTATGCTAAAAGTCCAAAAGTTTACAAATTAAAAAAATAAAAATTGATATTAAAAAATATTAATTATTATATTATTTTAAACCTTCATCCAAAATATAAAAAGCTGGGCATGGTGGCTCACGCCTGTAATCCCAGCACTTTGGGAGGCCAAGGTGGGTGGAGCACTTGAGGTCAGGAGTTCGAGACCAGCCTAGCCAACATGGTAAAACCCCATCTCTACTAAAAATACAAAAAAAAAAATAGCTGGGCATGGTGGCACACACCTGTAATCCCAGATATTTGGGAGGGCTGAGGTGGGAGAATTGCTCGAACCTGGGAGATAGAGGTTGCAGTGAGCCGAGATCACACCATTGCACTCCAGCCTGGGCAACAGAGCAAGACTCTGTCTCAAAAAAATAAAATAAATAAAAGTAGAACACAATAAGTATTATGTTGGTTTATTTTCAATAGAGAAAACTGTCTGGTAAACTCTGAAGGCCCTTTCTGGTTCTGAAAAGTAACAGGCAATAGAAAAGAATTCAACAGGCTGGCCGCCATTAAGACTTCCTTGATCTGGGGGTCCAGCTAGCTTATATTTATCTCAGCCTCATTCACGACCTCCAGCTATGCACAGTGAGGGTTTGCAAATGGAACATTTCTTATGCCACTCTGCAAGCAGTGCCTCCTCACGCCAGCATTGCCTGCCACCAATAGAATTGTCACACTGTGGAAAATGCAATGAGTGGCTTATTTCCTGGGCGATGCAAAGAGATGAGCTTTTATATAGAACAAGGACTTCCTTAGCTGATTCAGCATACTTAGTGTATCTGATACATGGACCTTCTTAATTGAAATTGTGTTTAGTCATGCTTAAAAAATGTTGCTTCTAGAAGAATGCAATCTCTTATTTCAGTATCAGGGTTTCTAGCACCTTATTTGGAGAAACCCCTGAAACTCCTCTGTCCTTCCATCTCCTGCATGGCTCTAATAACCAGGAAGCGCAAAGATGGAAAATGAATTCAGGCAGCATAGGTGGCAACCCTCTCCCATGTTTCCTCTCCTCTGCAACCCCCTAGAAGGCTTTTTGAATCAGAAGGTGCTCCATAGGAGGTGAGGGCTGACTCTGGCTGCCAGCAAGCAGAAATGTTCAGCTACTTAACATGGGGCCACGTGTGGCAGCTACAAAAACATCACCAGGATGTGAAATCTTACATCCAGTGGTATTCTCCAGTGGTATTCTCCCTGCCCTCCAATCTTTTCAAATCTAAGGAGGTATGGGAGTAGCTGAACTTGGGGGGAAGGATGGACAGAAACATCTTGTGATTTTAGTTGAAAATTTGCATTATATAGTAAATCTTGGAATATTGTCCTGCTGTTTTTTATTCCATGTGGTTCTGAGTCTGCAACCTTGGGGAGCCAGAGTGTTGCATTTAACACAAAGCCTGGTGACACAAGGGATTTGGAAAGCTGACCACTGGAATATTAGGTGTTTTACATTAATTGTAAGTCAGAAGGAAATATATGTCAGAGTGGGTCCCCAAGGTGTCTTTCTCAGGTTAAGCACTGTACTTATATAAGTTACTCTAGGGTATAGCTTCCTTTGTCCTGGAGACAAAGGGCTATGTGCATTTGCCCAAAATGATTTGAGGCCAGCTTTTTTGTTCCTCTCAGCCTTGGTAAGCTGCAGCTTCCACTCCTACTGTTTAGTAGAAGGAATCCACTGCAACAGGACAGTACTCACTCTGCAAATGATTGGTTACTGGGAATGCTAGCCTTAGGTTTTCTCTCCAATGCCGACAGGAGTGAAACCAGAGAGATGGCCTCTAGGATCTTTCTTCCTCTGAGATGGCATGAGTCCAACCAGTGATTCTGTGATGCTGAAATGGAGAAGGGGAACAGTACAACATGACTGTACCAGTTTTGGCATCACACAGATATGGGTCCAAGTCCTAGTTCTCTCATTCATAAATCTCATAAACTCAAGTAACAACTCATCTTCTCTAAGTCTCCATTTCCTCACCTGTAAAAATAGGAATAATAGGGATTATTCCTTATGGGAATTTAATTCTTTATGGGAATTAAATGAGATACAGCATAGTGTCTGGCACATAGTGAATGCTCAGTAAATGTGAGCTGTCATTATTAACATTATGAATCAACGTGCCTTGTCCACAGACAGTCCCTACATGGACCCTTTCCTTGGAATTCCAGCCATGAATAGGTGCACAAATTCGAATTTGTACACTGCTCACAGGCAACTAAGAAATTTAGTCCCAGGCCGGGTGCAGTGGCTCATGCCTGCAATCTCAGTCCTTTGGGAGGCTGAGGTGGGTGGATCATGAGGATTAAGAGATCGAGACCATCCTGGCCAACATGGCAAAACCCTGTCTCTACTAAAAATACAAAAATTAGATGGGTGTGGTGGTACATGCCTATAGTCCCTGCTACTTGGGAGGCTGAGGCAGGAGAATCACTTGAACCCGGGAGGCAGAGGTTGCACTAAGCTGAGACTGCGCTACTGTACACTCCAGCCTGGTGACAAAGAGAAACTCCATCTCAAAAAAAAAAAAAAATTATTCCCACTGGGGTCCTTTTACTTGACATGGGTTAAGACCAAGAAAACAAAAGACATTACCAGGCTACTGTTTATTCTTATTCCCAAGCCGGCTGGAAAATGTTTGAATCTCCATTCCAGAGTCTGTTTATCAGGGTTATCCTGTTATATCAGTCAGTTCTCACACTGCTATAAAGAAATACCTGAAACTGGGTGACTTATAAAGAAAAGATTTTTAATTGGCCCAGGCTTCCACAGGCTGTACAGGAAGCATGGCTGGGGAGGCCTCAGGGAACTTACAATCATGGTGGAAGGTGAAAGGGAAGGACACACCTGACATGGCTGGAGCAGGAGGAAGAGAGAGAAGGGGAAGGTGCTACACACTTTTAAACAACAAGATCTTGTGAGAACTCACTCATTATCATGAGATTAGCAAGGGGGTAATCCACCCCCATGATTTAATCACCTCCCACTAGGCCCCTCCTCCAACATTGGAGATTACAATTTGACATGAGATTTGGGTGGAGACACAAATCCAAACCACATCACCTATCTTCTCCACAAGAGAGCATTTATTAAGTACTTTCTTGGTGCATATATAGCACCCTGAGAACAGTGCTCTTCCTAGGGGTAGAACCTTTTCCTGAGGCATTTACAAATTAGCAGAAGGGACAGGACTTGGACATAAACCATTTGGGCACTGGGCCATAGCCATCAGCTCAGCCATGGGCTAGAAGCGATGTGATCATGCCCACGTGGGCAGGCAGGGGAGCTTAGAACTTGCCTTTGTCTGAAACCGTCAGACAAAGTTCATCTGTGTTCCCTTGTGCATTCTCTTTCTCTTCCTCCAGAAGAGCACAGATGTAGCAGAGGCTGTGTAGAGGAAAGATGAGTTTGACTGTGGGAGTGTTTTGTGGCCATCCTGGAGGCCACGAAATCTTCATCCCACAGAGTGGGATGAAGATTCCCAGCACAGCACTCAGAAAGCAAAACATGTTATCCGGGCCCAGGGCTGCCCTTGCCTCCTGAGGTCTATTATTTATCTTAAAGCCAATGGGACCCAACCAAGACTCTTGGCTGGGATTTCATTCCTATTAGAGGATTTTCTTTGGACCATTCCTCTTTTCCTTGGACACATTCATTCTTCTCCCACTCCTCACGAACCCCAAAACCACTTCCTGTGAGATGCTTCAGCTATAAGAATTCCATGGCCCTGGTGCTAATCCCTTTTCATTTGCTTCTGCCTAATTTTTTTTCTAACATCCGTAACCATTCGACCAATTCATGATCTTCCCAATACCTTGAAAGTGGATTTCTTTGCCTATGTACATGTCTGCTGTTTTTCTTCTCTAAGAGTTCCTTAATCCTTGACTGAGAACCTTCTAATTGACCACCTCCTGGGTCAAGACATCCCTATCAGAAGTGTTCATGTCTGCTGGACTTAGTCATGGAACTCTAACATTACTGACTTTCCTAAGCTATTGTCTTAAACATTGTCACTAGTTAGGGAAGTTCAAGTTTCATAGAAAGAAACTATTATAACCCACTTCCCATATCTACAGTCAATGGGTACTTTGTGAAAATTAGAAAAAGACTCCTTTTTCTCAAGATGCTTCATTTTCATTTGCTGAAAACTGTCAAGATAAATGTACAAAATCTACCATGTCTGCAATATAAATAATGTTCTTGGGCAGTGCACAACCTGCAGAAATTTACATGTTGGTACCGTCAAAGGAAGGGACTCCTTACTAAAGGTAACAGGAAAGATCATCCTCAAGATGTTAAACCATTTAGTTAGTAGTAGATAAATTAGATGTGAAGGCCCTATCTGTTTGATTCACCACTATTTTCCCAGTAGGACTGAATTGTAATGGCTATTATAATCATACCATTATAGTTAATGGTAGTATAGTTAATGGTAGTTAATCATACCATTAACTACCACCAATATGATTTGGGACTCCATACACGTAAAGAACGGTGTTGCTCTATTTAGAATAAGATCTACTAATTATCTTACAATGGATATTTACACAGACTCAAAGTATGTCTCTACAGATTTCTTATTCATTATAAAGAGAAAACTTGACAGTGGAGAAACTGATAGACATCACCTTTACCAAGCAGTTGAAGGCAATGCCACCAATACTGAAACAAGGCAACACCATGTGCCTTCTGATGTGATGAACTGAGAAGAACTCAGCATCACTCTGGGATTTTCCTGTATTTAATCCCGAGGGAACATCAGTGAAACCCAATTGGAAGGACAGTCTATAAAACAACTGGCCTGGACCCATCACAAATGTCAGGGAAAAAAAAAAAAAAAAAAAACTGTTCCAAATTAAAGAAGACCAAAGATGCATGACAACAAATGAAAAGGGTAAGCCTTGATTAAATCCTGAATTGGAGGAAATACTGTAAAAAACATTACTGTGATCACTAGTGAAATCTGAATATGGGTCAATTAGATACTAGTATTGTATCAATCTTAAATTTCCCAAATTCGATAATTATACTGTGAAAGTATTTATGGGTGGAAGGTCACAGGATCCATGAGGAATAATAGAATGAAAGAAAGCAAATGTAATAAAATGTGAACAATTGGTGAATCAAGGTGAAGAGTATATACAAGAATTCATTGTACTACTCTTGGAAATTTTCCATAAGTTTCAAAATGCTCAAAAGAAAAAGTTCTAAAAAAATTTTCTTATTTGAAAAAATATATATTATTCTGGCAGAAATAAGCAAGTGTGGACAACTTTCACTGTAAGATGGTGAGCTTCTAGCTTAAACTGGAGGATGAAATAAACAAATCCTTCCATGACAGCATTGTAAGCAAGCAAGGAGTCATCAACCAATCAAACATTCAAGGAATTTGAATTAGTCATATAGTTGGAAATTAACTATGGAGGATAGACTATATACATTTAATCTCCCCTCTTTCCTAAAATGCCCTGAAGTTATTACCCAGAAATACAAAAAGAGTACAACTGTACAAAGAAAAAGAGAATAAAAATGTACCTGGATAAAGGATATCAAAATAATTTTAAAGGGAATCAAAACCATTTCAGAAGGCAGAAAGTGTAGAGAGAAGTAATACATTGGTGTTAAAGAGTGAAACTAGAATCTAAATTCTGCAGAAAGGAGCAATGAGAATGAAGCCCATGGCCCCTCAAGCCTCAGGAATCAGGGAGCCAGGTATGGGGTGGATGGGGGATGAGGCTCACATGGAGAGAAAGGTTTAAAGCCTGTCTGCAGCAGTCAGATTCCCAGATCTCCTACTCTCCCTTCTGCATCCAGGTGACTGTTTGGATAGGAGAGATTAAATTAGAGGCTCCAGATTTAGGGATACCAAGCACAGAGAAGGGCTGGAGCAACACACAGGGCTTAAAAAAGAAGCATACTGAATGGTGAGCTTCCTGTCCCTTTCTTCCTCCCTGCTTCCAGAACACCAGCAGCTAAGAGATGCCTCTCCAAAAGGAGACTGGAAAGTTCATCTCTTGAGACCCAAACTTTTAGATCCAGGAGTTGGAAGCCCCCCATAGAAATAGCTAAGGTTGGCTTGCCACCTGATCATATGGCAGTGAAATTCATCCACCACCAAGCTCCACAAATGGACACAGAGGATCTAATTAGCTTTCCATTAAGAATGTAATCTTAAATATTACAGCTAATGACTACAAGACATTTGAGGAGATCCTTCAATATGAAAGAGAAAGACCTAAACAAATAGAAAAATGGGATCTGGAGGAAGCTGAGAACATGCAGACCACAAAAAAACAGCAGTGTATAAAATTGTATTATTAATAACCTCAGAAAAATAAAACCTCAGAAACATAAAACCTCAGAGAAATAAGAGAATATACTGTATCTATGAAACAAGAACAGGCTGTTACAGAACAGGAAAAATTAGGGTATAAGATGGAGCCTTGGAAATCTGTGATACTGAGAGTGCAGACATTTTCAGATGAAGATATTTTATTTCTGTGCATACTTCTTTAGAAAGCTATGGAAGGATAAGCTCCATGAACGTGAGAAGTAAGAGAGAGAGAAAGACATAAAACCAAGACAACAGGGACTCCAACACAGGAAAACACAAAAATAAATTTCAGGATGGCAGCTAGGTGACAAAGTGAAAATGCAATTGATCCAAATTAGAGAAGGATAAAAATAAATTTCCTGAAGAGAGTTCTTTAGAAAAGAAAAACCAAATAACCAAAAGAGAATTGATAAATTATGCTCTGATACATATAACTGTTTATAAAATCTTGATAGACTATCAAGGATGGGTTTGATGGAGCACATGGAACTAATCAAATATAAAAACAAGGCCATTATTATCTTTAAAAAAATTTTTTTAAATAATTAGGGAAGTTCAGGTGCATTATTTTTCCCAGCAGTACCTTGTATTTACAGGCATAATAATAATCTTCATACTGAATACTCATTTAACCAAAAATTATATTGGAAATTAATATTCAATTCCAAAATTATATTGGAATCCCTATATTGGAGCAATAGGAATGGTAAAGTAACGAAGCTATAGATTCATATGTTGTCAATGGAAGTCAATAAAATATATCCATTATTGATGTAGCCATGATTGATAACTAAAGAAACAGCAGTAATCGTAGTATTTAGAAATGTGAAGGCAAATGACAGAAGAAACCCTTACACATTTTTAAAGGGTTGCCTCTGAAAAGTAGAGAAGGGGTAAAGAAGGGTGAGGCAAAGACCTTCTCTTTTCTTTATAAGCCTTTTAATGCTGTTTCATTATCAACTATTTCATCATTGTTATCTTGATGAAAATAAAAAATAAAAAGAAATATTAATAGCTTAATTGAAATATCAGAGTAAAACACAACTCAAACAGGTTGTGTATTGTAGAAATGAAGCTGGGCTGGGTGTGGTGGCTCATGCCTGTAATCCCAGCACTTTGGGAGTCCAAGGCAGGCGGATCACTTGAGGTCAGGAGTTGGAGATAAGCCTGGGCAACATGGCGAAACCCTGTCTCTACTAAAAAAAAACCAAAAAACAAAAAAAACAAATAGCCGGTGTGATGGTGCATGCCTATGGTCTCAGCTATTCAGGAGGTTTCGGCAGGAGGATCACTTGAGCCTGGGTGGCAGAGGTTGCAGTGAGCCGAGATGGAGCCACTGAACTCCAGCCTGGGTTACAGAGTGAGACCCTGTCTCAAGAAAAAAAAAAAAAGAAAGAAAGAAAGAAATGAAGTGGATTTCTTAATGCAGTAGAGAAAGAGCAAACTCAGAGATGACAAATATGAAAGAACCAGAGTGAGACGGGCTATTTCTCAAGGTCACTGAAAGGCATACCTTGTAGGACAATGAACTTTGTTAGCAGGGTTGGGCCTGGGGTGAGCAGGTGAGGATGGGGACTAGGGCAATGTGCCTAGAAAAAAATTCAGAGAGATCTGCACCACCCTGAAAGCAAGTGCCTTAACTTGGTACCCTGTGGGCTCACCCTCTTGCCAGCTTGTCTGTTGGATCCCACCACTCGCAGTGGTGGGTACAGTGGATTATAGCTGCTGTGTTTGCAGCTGAAAATCTCTCTCCAAACATGGAGAAATGTGCTTAGGGAAAGCTCACTGCTTGAGGGCTGAAGCAGGGTGAAAGCCAGAAAAATGCGATACAATTACACTCTTCAAAAGATAGCGAGGAAAAGAATCACAAGGCAGCTCTGGCTGTTAGTCTCACAGGAAGAAGTGCCACCCTGGAGCGAAGGATTCCTACTGTAATCAAAGGGAACAAAGGGGGCATTTTACATCAATTAATGGTACAACTCACTAAGAAGATATAGTAGATTTAGACCTTTATTCCATGAAAAAGCAAAGCACCAATACATAAACAACTTATTGAAAATACAGGAGAACTTCTGAAAACTACAAGCTCTCAGAGACTCACAAGTGACGCATATGGAAAATAAGAATGTAGAGTAGGCCGGGCACGGTGGCTCACACCTATAATCCCAGAACTTTGGGAGCCATAGGCAGGCAGATTGCTTGAACCCAGAAGTACAAGACCAGCCCAGGCAAAATGGTGAAATCTTATCTCTATCAAAAATACAAAAATCAAAAATTAGCTGGGCATGGTGGCAGGCACCTGTGATCCCAGCTATTCAGGAGGCCAAGGAGGGAGGATCACTTGAGCCCAGAAGTCAAGGCTGCAGTGAGCTATGATTAGACAACTGAACTCCATCTTCCTCGGTAACAGAGGGAGACTCTGGGACAGAGAGAGAGAGAGAGAGAGGAAGGCAGAAAGGGAGAGAGAGAGAAAGAGAGAAAGAAAAAGAAGGAAGGAAGGAAGGAAGGAAGGAAGGAAGGAAAGAAAGAAAAGAAAAAGAAAAGAAAAGAAAGGAGGGAGGGAGGGAAGGAGGAAAGAAGGAAGGAAGGAAGGAAGGAAAGGGAAAGAGGGAGGGAGGAAGGGAGAGAGAGAGGGAGGGAAGAAAGGAGGAAAGGAGAAAGAAAGAAGAGCATCTGAAAAACAAAATTAACAAGCTTGATTTAATAAGTGGACTTAAGATACATTTCCTAAAGAGAGAATACACATTCTTGTTAAACATGTATGAAATATTTACACATTAACTATGTTTTTAACCACAAAGGAAATCTCAGTATATTATCCAAAGGGGAAATCATACAGGCTCCATTCTCTAGCTATAATGAAAAAAAAAAGCCAGAAATGAATAATAAATCATGCCTTCTCCTCCTCTTCTATCCGTGCCTCCCCATCTACAAAACATTACTCTAGCCACTTAGATAGTTTTTTAAAATTCTCTTTTCAAGATAACTCTTTGGTTAGAAAATAGTAAAAGTACAAAATTATGGACTATTCAGTTATGAAAAACAGTAAAAACAATACATAGAAAAACTAGTAGACACAGCCAAAACTGAACTTAGAGGATAATTTATAGCCAAAACATACTTTTTAAAAATCAAGCAACATGAAAAACAACAGCAACTATGCATTCAGCCAGAAAACTCAGGGAAAGGTCAAACACATCAACTAAAACAAAGTAAAAGGAAGAATTCGTATATGATGGGGTTCAGGTCACACAACTCCAAAATATAGCACTTTGGAAATGAGAAAACAGCAGGAGCAGGAAGGTCCCTCTCGCCCTTCTTCCCTGAAGCAGGCCATAAAAACCTGAAAAGGTCACTCTCTGACCTTCTCCCTCCCTGAATAAGGATACCCTCTAGGTATAGAGCAAGACATCTGTCACATAAGGGTTTTCAGGAGAGACCCTTATGTGACAGGTGTCTTGCCCTATACCCAGAGGGAAGGAATATCACACAGGAATGCCAGGAAGAATCTGAACAAACAGGCCTTGCTAAGCCCCCCACTCAAGTTTGTGACCACTAGGTCATACTGAGACAGCCAAGTATAAATGGGTCCCCACAGAACCTCTCACCAGCCTGCACACTGGGAGGAATGCGCATGGGGGCGAAGCCTCCGGAAGTTTGCAACGTTTGCAGTGGGGAGGAGCCTGGCTCCTCCTCTTCCTGGGTGGAACCTGGGATTCAATCTGCGAGGCGGGAGGTATATACTAGCAGGACTCTCGCTCTGCTGAGTGTCCCTGTTTCCCCTTTGTTTCCTTTTTGCCCAATAAATTCCATTTTTCTCACCCTTCAAAGTGTCTGCAACCCTAACATTTCCTGGCCATGTGACAAGGACCCCGTTTTTAGCCGAACTAAGGAGAAAGTCCTGCAACAATATCCTTACATCCTCCAATCATGCTTCCGCAAGGACTGTCCGCTCCTCAACAAACCTAAGCATAAAAACACATAGATTTCCCTATTTCTCTGGGTCTTCACTTCTGCAGTTTCCTATGCAATGTAAAACTTATATTAAATAATTTTGTAAGCTCTTCCCTTGTTAATCTGTCTTTTGTCATAAAGGCCTCAGCCAGGAACCTGGTGATGGGGGGTAGGGGGAATGGATATTATGTTTTCTCCCCTACAAATAAAAAGGAGAACAAATAATTGAAGAAAGAACATATCGATAAAAACAAAACTTTTTAAAAAACTGAAAACATCAATAAAATAAAAGCGTGGCAAGTATGACAAAGAAAACAAGTGGAGAAACCAAATTAAACCACATTTGGATTAAGAAAGTGGATACAATTACAGATAAGGGAAATATTTTTATTTTAACTTATTTTTTTTTTTTTTTGAGATGGAGTCTCACTCTGTCCCCCAGGCTGGAGTGCAGTGGCATGATCTCTGCTCACTGCAAACTCCGCCTCCTGGGTTCAAGCGATTCTCGTGCCTCAGCCTCCGGAGTTGCCGAGACTATAGGCACCCACCACCACACCTAGCTAATTTTTGTATTTTTAGCAGAGACAGGGTTTCACCATATTGGCCAGGCTGGTCTTAAACTCCTGACCTCAAGCAATCCGCCCACCTCAGCTTCCCAAAGTGCTGGGATTAGAGGCGTAAGCCACCACAGCTGGCCTTGGGAAAGACTTTTAAATAAAAATATTATGTAGAACTTTATGGTGATAAATTGAAAATCCAAAGGAAATGGATTTAGTATTTTAATAAAATACTAAATATTTAAAAAATAATTCAAATGGACTCCCTTCCTCTCTTCTCCAAAAACAAAATAAACAAAATAAAATACATATTCATTCATTCAACAAATATTTATTAGCCATTATTGCGAGGTATTTTGAACGAAGATTAGCAAGATAATGTGCTTTCCCCTAAATCAATCTATAAATTCAATGTATTCCCAATCGAAATCCTGAAGAAATTTTAAAACAGGATTTGCAAACTGATTCTGATCTTCATCTGAAAATGTAAATGTGTGAGAAGTTAAAATTTTGTAAAAGTTAAAAACAGGAGACTTGCCTTAATAAATATCAAAACATCTTACAAAAATGTCTACAGAGTCAGAATTCTGCAAAGACATTTCCCTCCCCCTGTCAGAGGTGTTTGAACCAGTGACTCCATCTTGAATAGAGTCTGGGTAAAATGAGGCTGAAATCTACTGGGTTGCATTTTCAGGAGGTTAGGCATTCTGTTACAGTATGAGATAGGAGGTTGGCACAAGATACAGGTCACAAAGACCTTGCTGATAAACAGCATATGGTAAAAAAGCTGGCCAGATCCCACCAAAACCAAGATGGCGACAAAAGTGACTTCTGGTCATCCTCGCTGCTCATTATATGCTAATTATAATATATTAGCATGCTAAGAGACACTTCCACCAGTGCCATGACAGTTTACAAGCACCATGACAACGTCAGAAAGTTACTCTATATGATCAGTTCCAGGAATTGCCCACCCCTTTCCCAGAAAACACATGAATAAGCCACCCCTTGTTTACTGTATTCTCAAGAAATAACTATAAGTATCCTTAGTTGGGCAGCCCACACTGCTGCTCTGCCTATGGTGGAGCCATTGTTTTATTCCTTTGCTTTCTTAATAAACTTGCTTTCACTTTACTCTATGGACTTGCCCTGAATTCTTTCTTGTGCATAATCCAGGAACCCTCTTTTGGGGTCTGGATCAAGACCCCATTCAGGTAACACCCCACACCCCAAAACCTGTTCAGAGTTGTTACTGCCTGGAGTGGACCTGGACTGGAGGGGAGAGGGTGTAGAAAACGGGGAGGAGAATTTTTACTTTTCACCTTTGTGTAAGTTTTCCATTGCTGCTATAACAAAGCACCACAAACTTGGCAGTTGAAGCAACATAAATTTATTTTACAGCTCTGGTCCAAAGTCTGAATTGGGTCTTACTGGGCAGAAATCAAGGTGTCAGCAGAGTGTGGTTCTTTTCTGGAGGTTAAGAGGAGAACTTGTTTTCTTGCCTCTTCCAAGTGTCTAAATGCTGCCCACATTCCTTGGCTGGTGGTTGCATTCCTTCAGCTCTAAAACGAGCAATGCTCAGTCTTCGTGTTGCATCACTCCGGTACTGCATCTTCTGCCTCCTTCTTCCATATTTGAGGACCCTTGTGATTACACTCAGTTCACCTAGATAATCCAGGGTAATCTCCCTATTTTAAAGTCAGCCGATTAGTGACTGTAAGTCCATCTGCAATCTTAATCACCTTTTGCTGTGTAATGCAACATATTCAGCTTCTGGAAATTGGGATATGGACATCTCTGGATGATCATTATTCTGCCTGCCACAACTAGAGCTTTCTAAACTGTTTGTATTTGTTAACTTAGAAATATGTATTACTTTTATAATTTAAAATTAAGAGTACCTGATAGTGAGCATTTTTTAAAAAGCTATAAAGACTTAAACTTACTTTTGTGTTATAATGATAAAAAGGTTGATGTTGCAGGATTAGGCAAATGAAACATTAACAACAACAAAAAAAACCCCTAGCAATTCAGAGACATATGTAGGCGGGATATAGCATTAGACAAAGGTCATATTTCAAGCCTTGGGGGAAACAGAATGGACAATGTATAAGAGGAAACTGTGGGTGTTACTGGAAATAAAAGGTTTGATCTTTATGTCATACCACACAATCAAATAAATCCCATGAGGTTTAAAGATCAAAACTTCAAAAAAAATTAAAAGTAGTAGGAAAAAATGTAGGAAAATATACTAGTAATTTTGAGTGTGGTCTTCTTATACCACAATCCATAAAGCAAAACTTGATAATATTAAAATCAAAGTCAAAATATAAGCAACAGTCTGAGAAAAAGTATTTGATAAAGTATAACAAAGAGTTAGTAGCCATAATCAATAAAGATATTTTGTAATCTGACAAGAACTCAACGATATGGGAAAATGAACAAAAAACATAAACAGGATGATTCTCAGAAGAAGAAATGTAATGGCAACACATATGTGAAATCACATTCAAACTTACACACTTAGCACACTCACAAATTCCTCATGGGCCACTGGGTGCCGTGGCTTACGCCTGTAATCCCAGCACTTTGGGAAGCTGAGGCGGGTGGATCACTTGAGCTCAAGAGTTCAAGACCAGCCTGGGCAAAATGGTGAAGCCTTGTCTCTACCAGAAATGCAAAAAAGTTAGTCAGGCTTGGTGGTATGCATCTGTGGTCCTAGCTACTCTGGAGGCTGAGGTGGGAAAATTTCTTTGAGTCTGAGAGGCAGAGGTTGCAGTGAGCTGAGATGGCACTGCTGCACTCCAGCCTGGGTGACAGAGTGAGACTCTGTCTGAAAACAAAAAAAATTCCCCATGGCATTATTTGCCAAAACGAAAACTGGATATATGACTTTAAAGGACATCGATAGCAAATAAGTACATTTTGTACCTCCAAAATAGAGATAATAAATAGCTATTAAATACAATAAGAATGATCTTGGGCACCAAGAGAGGAAGATGTCTGTAAAGTGAAAAGCTGGGCACGGTGGCTCACACCTGTAATCCCAGCAATTTGGGAGGCGAGGTGGGCAGATCACGAGGTCAGGAGATCGAGACCAACCTGGCCAACATGGTGAAACCACGTCTCTACTAAAAATACAAAAATTAGCCAGGCGTGGTGGCGGGCGCCTGTAGTCCCAGCTACTTGGGAGGCTGAGGCAGGAGAATCGCTTGAACCTGGGAGGCAGAGGTTGCAGTGAGCTGAGATCGCACCATTGCACTCCAGCCTGGCGACAGAGTGAGTGAGACCCATCTCAAAAAATAAATAAATAAATAAAATAAAAACTGAAAAAAAAAGCAAGTCACAGACTTCTATGGAATAATCCAAATATGCTATATGTAATATATACATATAATATACCCATATGTTCCCATGTATAGTATGCATGGAACATGTTACAAAAGGACTCCTTCAAATTGTTAGCAAAAGTGACTATCAGGCAGGAAAGTAGGACAGAGGAGAGAGTCAAAGGGAGAGGGAGAGTTTAACAAATAAACTTTTTTTTTTTTTTTTTTTTCAGGTGGAATTTTGCTCTTGTTGCCCAGGCTGGAATGCAGTGGCCCAGTCTTGGCTCCCTGCAACTTCTGCCTCCCGGGTTCAAACAATTCTCCTGCCTCAGCCTCCCATGTAGCTGGGATCACAGGCATCTGCCACCACTTCTGGCTAATTTCTTGTATTTTTAGTAGAGATGGGGTTTCACCATCTTGGCCAGGCTGGTCTTGAACTCCTGACCTCAGGTGTTCCACCTGCCTCAGCCTCCCAAAGTGCTGGGATTACAAGCGTGAGCCCCACACCAGGCCTACATTCTTCTTCTCTATTTTTTCTTTTAAAGTAAGCATGTATTGTTTTGTTTTTGTTTTTTGAGATGGAGTCTCACTTTGTTGCCCAGGCTGGAGTGCAAGTGGCACAATCTTGGCTCACTGCAACCTTTGCCCCCGAGGTTCAAGTGCTTCTGGTGTCTCAGCTTTCCAAGTAGCTGGAATTACAGGTGCATGCCACCACGCCCAGCTAATTTTGCATTTTTAGTAGAGACAGGGCTTCGCCATGTTGGCCCAGCTGGTTTTGAACTCCTGACCTCAAGTGATCCACTGGCCTCGGCCTCCCAAAGTGCTGTGATTACAGGCGCAAGCCACCGCACCCAGTCCACGTATTGTTTTGAAAAATACAAAAAATAAAATAGAAAAGAAACGATAAATAAATTCTCAAAAACTGATACGGGGCCAATGGTAAGCAAAAGAAAATTATGAAATCAATGTATCCTATAACTTTTTTCCAAAAAAAAAATAAAATGATTGGCAAAATAATTAGTCTAGTCATGCTTCTAAGAATGTTAGTTTAGCTATGGGGTCTTCTAATACTTTGAATGAGAGCTAAAAATGTCAAATTCATACATCTTTCAAGGATAAAAATTCTCTAATAGCCTTCATTAATTGCTTCCATTGTACATAATTTTGTAAGTTTTACATCTCCAGGAAAGTAATGTTTGCAAATTCAAACCGTGTACCTTCAATATTACTTAGGTGACATAAACAAATTAAAATAAGGCCAATGTATGCCAGTTGTGTTTATCAACCTGATCCCCTCTGAAAACGAGAAATGAAGTCAAATACCCTTTAATACTATTTATTAGTGGAGTAATATAATACATTTTGACAAGTCGAACAGTTGTAACAGGAGGCTACTTAAGTCTCTACAGGGCCTGTTTAGAATGAAAACAGGAGTGAGAGACAGCTCTATAGCTGGGTTTTAAGAACAGCTCAGCCATCAACTATATCCTAACCAAGTACTTTTATCCAGTTAATTTATGGAGTGAATCCCTTAGGGTCTCTAGCCGTCTACTCCTGCAGCTCATTAGAGCCCAATATCCAACTTTTCTCATTGTAGCACTGAGAGCATTTATGCTTAAAATGTAATTAAACTTAAAACAAACAAGATCTTTATTCCCTGACAGTCCCGCTATTTTTAAATTGACAAAGGCATGAACTTATATAGGATTATTTAGCAAGCACTATACATTTCAGCCACTTATGGCAAGCCATTTGCCCAACTGTTCATCCTGCATGCAATTAGAAATCTAAATACTTGGGTAACGGGTTTCTATTGGGAATTAAACTTGCAGATCTCTTACAAACGAGTAATGTGGTAAGACTTGCTGTCCAATGAGGTGTCTTATTGAAATATCCCAGGCCATTTCACTTGTCACAGCTGTCGTTTCAGCCGCTTGCACTCACAGTGTATAGCTTTCATTACGAAAATAGAAATTTGTGTCCTAAGTGCTGTTACATTACTAATGCTAAATATTTAATTCCCTGGGGTTCCAATTATGGTTGAGCACTGGCAACACTGATTCTACTTTTTAATAACAACTGTAAAAGCAATTTGAGCATTTTTCAATTAATTAAACACATAGTGAACGAGTAACCTCTTGTCATTTTGCCCTCCAGGACCTGAGCTAATTGGTGTAGAATAAAATGTTTTGAAAATTAACTGATATTCTGGTCTGCACACTGTTATACCATTAAATTACAGTTTGCAAAATGAAGTTTGTCTTCTAATAGTTACACTCAATAGAGTCTGCAGATGTAAGTACCTGCATTTTATGTACGTCACAGTGCCTGTAATTACAGCCGAGTTGAAAGTCGAGTGTAGTTTCTCTAAACACCAATCAGTATCAATAATACTTTGCATTGTTCACAGATAAATGCAACATATTTCAACATAGGAAAGTTTCCCACGTTTCATTACATGTTTTCATGATTTAGCTTAAATGTTTTGAAAGTTTGCTCACAGGAATTACTATCGCTAATTATATTCACACAGAAAAGTTAAAAAATTTTTAAAATTTTTTTTCACAAGAGAAAATTACAAATCGGATGTCTGGGAAAGCCCTTCCTTTTTAAACACTTTGTGGCAGTTTCTCGTTTCGCCATAGAATAATGTCATAAATAAGCTCTAAATTGGTGTTTCAGCTGAAAAGGATGAATTATAAAAGCAGATGCCATTTTACCCACATTTTAAAATGAACCTTTTTCTGAAGTACAATGAAATCTGATTAAAGAGACCATCTCCTTGTAGAAAAACGTCTCTGACAGGTGTTCTTCCAGCCCAGAGTCTTGATTGGCCATAATCTAAAATCCATGCTTGGAAAGCAAATGCCTTTTCGGCAGCTGTCTGCCTAACAGAGATGATCCCCTAAACAGGTTTCACTGAATTAGGAATCTCAGCAGAAGCATTAGGGCTCATGGAGTAAGACACAGAAAGTGAAATTAATCACGCTGGGAGAGAGAGAAAAAAATAATAGGGAAAATTTAATCACTTCCATACCCATCTTTAGGGTTAAAACTTTAATATTTCTAAGATTTTAGTAACATCTTTGAGAAATGAATTTTTAATTACAGGACTAACTGGATAGCACCAGCCGGTTAAATAAATCAGCCTCAATTTCTGATTAAAAAAAAAAACTTAACTGGATAAAGAGAACATTTTAGAATTCTGAGGTTGAGTTGACTTTTCTGGAAGCAATCTCCAGTCAATCAGCAAATACACACACACACATAAATGAAAATAAAAATATTAATATAAATTTCTTTAAGGTTTATTTAAATATTAATCTATATGGAAGGTAATATCTTAATAGATCTTTAAAAATAACAGCTTAATATATCTTATCATAAAATAATTCTTAAAACAAGCCATAGAATTTCTAAATGACATATTAAATACAGTTTACAAATTATTTTTGCCAAAGACCATTTTTTTCCAGCCCAAAGAACAGCTATATTTCAAAATAAAAAAAGTCAAAATTGGCCTAGCGTGGTGGCTCACACCTGTAATCCTAGCACTTTGGGAGGCCGAGGCGGGTGGATCATGAGGTCAGGAGATCAAGACCAGCCTGGCCAATATAGTAAAATCTCTTCTGTACTAAAAATACAAAAATTAGCCAGGCATGGTGGTGCACATCTGCAATCCCGGCTACTCAGGAGGCTGAGGCAGGAGAATTGCTTGAACTGGGGAGGCAGAGGTTGCAGTGAGCCAAGACTGCGCTACACTCCAGCCTGGGTGATAGAGCAAGACTCTGTCTCAAAAAAAAAAAAAAAAAAAAAAGTCAAAATAAAGAAAACTTGTGCTTTGAATACAAGTGGCACAGATTTTTTTTATATTAAGAAATGGATCAGAATTTATTCCAAAACACTTATGTATCTAGTTGTGAAAAATAGTAATTTCATTAACTGACTTCTAATATGTGGCCAAACCACAACTAAACAAAACAACACCCAGTTCTCCAAAAACATGAGACGGTCATAATTAAAGTCACTATATTTAGTATCAGGGTCCCCAGTTATTGCACCCAGCTAACCAGTTGGAGTTGGTCATCAAATCCCAGACAGTCTCCACCCATCTCCAGCTGCAGCAGCAGGATGACAACTAGCTGAAGATGGTGAGACTTTGACCCCTCAGGATCACATGCCCATTAAGTTCCCCTCCTTGGGACCTGACACTCCGTGTACTCACAGGGGTTGGCAGCCCCAATCTACACAGTCAGAACTAAGTCTTACCTATTATCCACCAATACCAGTACGTGAAGCCAGTGAGAAAACTCCACCAACCTTGGAAGCAGAGGATCTGAGCTCAAACTTGAGAATGCAAACAGTGGTGGGATCTAGGATGGGTCACTTCACATGTCTGCAACCCTGATCTCCTGGTTCTGACATGAGGGACAATGCAATCTCTGCATTGTTCTCAAGGTCCAATGAGAGAAGATGAAGTTGCTGCAGAAGCTGTAAAGCAGCATATAAATACAAGATACCCAAGGCTTCCAGGCTAACGCTCACCTGCCATTTAACAAAGCATTTGTCATGTAACTGTGCAAAGTGCCTAAAGTAAAAAACATATGCAGTCAATCCATAATAATGTGCCTAACAAAAAGAAAAAGGTTAGAATCATTGTGGACTCTGCAATTTTCACTAGAGATGCTGTTTTAGAATTAAGGCTTTAGGCCGAGTGCAGTGCCCCACGCCTGTAATCCCAGCACTTTGGGAGGCTGAGGCAGGCAGATTACTTGAGGTCAGGAGTTCAAGATCAGCCTGGCCAACAGGGCAAAACCCTGTCTCTACTAAAAATACAAAAAATAGCCAGGCGTAGTGGCATGCGCCTGTAATCCCAGCTACTTGGGAAGCTGAGGCATGAGAATCGCTTGAATTCGGGAGATGGAGGTTGCAGTGAGCCAAGATCGTACCATTGCACTCCAGCCTGGGCAACAGAGCAAGACTCTGTCTCAAAAAATAAATAAATAAATAAATAAAATAAAAAATTAAGGCTTTAGAGTTTAGCTTCAATCCCAATAAATAGCAAGTCAAAAGAAGATATGTTTAGAGTTTATTAAAAAAAAAAGGGAGCAATAGGGTAAAGAAGAGAAGGGGAATTAACAGGAAATTATCTCAATATAGGTGTCATTTAATAAACTATAAACTTAAAATGAGGCCTGTTTTAATTTTATTTTCTAAAGTGTATTCAAATACTCAAATACTTCCCTTAGTTCCCAGACTCAAGGCCTGATGGCTCCCCTATCCTGGCTAGAATCAGCCTCTGAAGAACTCTGCGAAGTGGAGAAGGATGTCAGAGGAGGGAGTTAGAGCAGATGTCCCTCATTTTAACACCCAATTGGCTAAAATACACAGAGAACTGAGAAAAGACTTGCTTGCAAGTTAATGTACAACTGTGGCATCTGGCCCATTAGTGGGCTCTGGAAGCCCTTCTTCATGCTGGCTGTATTCTAATAAGCTCCACTACCTGCTCTCCAAGTCCACAGGAGCATAAAAGCAGCACTTTGAAGGGCAGGACAAGGCCTGCAGGTAGGGCCAATGAGAAATACAGCTGACAGCAATTGAAGACACAGAAAGCTTCCAAGAAATGCCAATGAGAACTAAACAGAAAACAAAAAACCAAAACAACTAAAAACGAAAAGGCCGAGTCCTTTCATGAGAACTGAGTTATACAGTCCAATTCTTACTGATGACGATGAGTTATTACCAAAGTTAAATGAGACTTCATATGCTTTCAAGATGAGATGGGAAAGTATAATCCATTTTAGAAAGATTTCCATCACAAATAGTTAATGTTAATTCCTAAAACTGGGCTAACTTGAATAACCCATTCCCTGAGGGTTCCAGATTAGCATCATTTCACTGTAGTTAGATAGTTTTATGGTTAATGTACTGTGGTATAAATAAATATAGCTTAGCCTGTCTCCACTGAAAATATGTGTTCCATAAAACAACAAGTAAAATAGGTCAATAACCAACCCATAGTAAATAATTCAAGCATAAAAGTACATAACATTGGAATGAACCAAGATAAACCAGTCCTCTTCAAAATTGACAATACATTTATTCAAAATGGACTTTTAAAATGAAAAACTAAATATCTAAAGATAAATGGTGAGAAAAGAGGTATAAACTTATTAATTTACATGCACTACACTCCTATAAGAAGAGTCTGTAGGAAAATAAATGAGTTTATGCATCCATGTGATGATGAAGTCATATTCTATACCACTCTTATTCAGTTTTACAACATAAAGTTATAGCAGGTGTTCAATAAACTGTTGAACAGAAATATAATTTACAAGGTGTTCAGATGTCAGATAAAAAAGAGATGGGCGATAACAGGTATATCATCAGTTTTTCATGGGGGTATTTAGAGATGTGAAATATAAGGAAAGTGAAAGAGAGGAATTTGAAATTTTAAAGAAACTCAACCTGCTGAAGGCTATGGTGCACACATTGATTTTGACTGCATCTGGGGGCAAAGGATGCTTGGTGAATAATGTCTGGCTCTGGTTAGGTTTCAGAATAGGAGACCAATCTGAAGACATTCAAAATGGCACCAGCAGATGAGAAGGATGAAGTCAGAGTCCCAGCCTCCTAGCTCCCCTGGCACTAGCTTCACTACTAGGCAGTCCCATTCAGCCAGGCTAACAAAAGATTTCCTGATTTGTGGCTTTGGGGAGGTAGCAGGTGATCTCCATGGAGCCCCTTGGTGGCAGAGGGAGGTGACAAAAGGTTCCCTATACTGTTAGCAAGCTTCCTTCACCTCCTTGCCTGGTGCAGGTTATGTCAGAGTTTTAGTGATTCCACTGTTTTAGATTTTAATTTACATGGCTCTTTGGGCATTTTGCAGAGTATATCACCATAGAAGTGGACATGTTTGCCTTTAATGTCTACGGGCATAATTTATGCATTACTATACTGTCCATCACTCTATTAACTCAAAGATATTAGTAACCTTTGCATTTTCCCCATAGGCTGTGAATTGTGGATAGCATAACCATACCAGGGACATGGGTATCCTCTCAGTCCCCAGCTTTACCCCAGTTTATTTTATTTATTTATTTATTTGGAAATGGAGTCTCGCTCTCCTGCCCAGTTTGGGTAAGATGTGCCCACTGGGCAATGTTGCAATCTTGGCTCACTGCAACCTCTGCCTCACAGGTTCAAGCAATTCTCCTGCCTCAGCCTCTGGGGTAGCTGGGATTTCAGGGGCGTGACACCACACCGGGCTAATTTTTGTACTTTAGTAGAGGCAGTGTTCTCCACGTTGGCCAGACTGGTCTCAAACTCCTGACCTCAAGTGATCCGTCTGCCTCAGCCTCCCAAAATGCTGGGATTACAGATGTGAGCCACTGTGCCCAGCCTTATCCAAGTTTATGACCAGCTAAACTTTACTCTCCCAGTCCAAAATTCACACAGCCCACTGAAACATAGACAGGGCACTCTTGACATTACAAAATTGCTTTATGGTGAGGTTTTAGAAGAACTTCATGTGTCTATCTCATAAAGACCTGAGTAAAAAAATTTACAAACACTTACACAATGCTTAGAATGTGTGCGGTGGCTCACTGCTATAATCCCAGTACTTTGGGAGGCCAAGGCTGGCAGATTACCTGAGGTCAGGAGTTCGAGACCAGCCTGGCCAACATGGTGAAACCCTGTCTCTACTAAAAATACAAAAAATTAGCCGGGCATGGTGGCTGATGCCTGTGATCCCAGCACTCCAGAGGCTGAAGCTGGAAAGTCGCTTAAACCCAGGGGGCAGAGGTTGCAGTGAGCCAAAAACTCGCCACTGCAGTCTGTCTCAAAAAAAAAAAAAAAAAAAAAAAAAAGAATGTGGCCTGCATCTTCCACACCACTAGTGAAGGATATTTCAAGCCTCTGCAATAAATTGGCAAGAGGGGGCAGATTATTCATTGTTTATGTCATTTCGGGGGAGAATAGATCTGGGGATTTAGAAACCCCAAAGGCAATCCTAGTGAGGTTTCTGAAAGGCTGTTTAGAGACAGAGCAGAAGAAGGGGGATTCTTCTCTCTCTTTAGAACAGGTGTCAGTCAACTAAATCCAGTCTGCAGCCTGTTTTGTAAATGTCATTGGAACGCTCTTGTACAAGTGTCATTGGAGCACAGTTACACCCTCTTGTCTATGGCTGCCTTTGCAAGGCAATGACAAAGTAACTGTGACAGAGATTGTCTGGGTCTCAAAGCCAAAAATATTCACTCTATAGCTCTTAATAGAAAAAGTTGGCCAATGCTTGCTTTAAAGTAGCTCTCAGGCTGGGCACGGTGGCTCACGCCTGTAATCCCAGCACTTTGGGAGGCTGAGGTGGGTGGATCACTTGAGATCAGGAGTTTGAGACCAGCCTGACCAACATCGTGAAACCCCATCTCTACTAAAATACAAAAATTAGCCAGGCATGGTGGCATGTGCCTGTAATCCCAGCTACTCGGGAGGGAGGCTGAGGCAGGAGAATCGCTTGAACCTGGGAGGTGGAGGTTACAGTGAGCCGAGATCACGCCACTGCACTCCAGCCTGGGCAACAGAGCAAGACTCCGTCTCAACAATCAATCATTCAATCAATAAAATTAAGTCTCTCTCCCTGAGAAGGACAGGAACCCCAGCAAAGCTGTCTCTATCCTAGAAAGCACCTCCCCCCAACCCAGCTTTAAATAGCTTCTTCCCTGTTTGCCCCTCCCTACACCCACCCCAGCCTTGGGACATCCAGATGCTGAGGTCTGTGTTATTTGGAGATCACTCCTACCTAAAGGCCTAAAACACACCCCACTTGCCAGTTGTGAAACACCCAATGAAGACTCAGAACCATCAAGTCATCAGAGGAGTGGTTGAATTTGAAAGTTCCCTTTTCAGCTCCACATTCCCTTTTCAGTGACAGGGCAGAAAAAAGGGGATATTTTCTCTCCTTTAGAACAGGGCTTGGCAAACTAAATCCAGCCTGCAGCCTGTTTTTGTAAGTGTTACTGGAGCACTTGTTTATGGCTACCTTTGCATTGCGATGACGAAGTAGTTGCCACATAGATGGCTCAACATTGATTGAACACCTGGCTCCTGCCCATGCATTTGACCTCAAGTGCAGGGAAGCCTCAAAGAGGAGGATGTGAAAGAGCGTGTGGCATTTCATCAGAAAAGGATGAGACGAGGGAAGACCCTCCAAACGAAAGAGGTAGCAGACCCACAGGTGTGTGGGTGGTCATGCATGTCATGGTCTACCCTAAGAAATGCAGCTGCTGGGAGAGAAGGGTGCATAGGCTGGAGAGGTGGGAAACAAGGCTGGAATAGTCTGCCAGTCAGGCAGCAAAAGATCTTGTGAATGGCACTGTTGAGAAGTGGAAGGCAGGAAGATGTTTCTGTTTAATTTTAATTTTTATTGTGATTTTACTTTAAGTTCCAGGATACAAGTGCAGAACTTCCAGGTTTGTTACATAGGTATATGTGTGCCATGGTGGTTTGCTGCACCTATCAACCCATCATCTAGGTTTTAAGCCCCACATGCATTAGCGATTTGTCCTAATGCTCTCCCTCCCCTTGCCCTCCACCCCCCAACAGGCCCCGGTGTGCGATGCTCCTCTCCCTGTAACCATGTGTTCTGATCGTTCACCTCCCACTTATGAGTGAGAACATGCGGTGTTTGGTTTTCTGTTCCTGTGTTAGTTTGCTGAGGATGATGGCTTCCAGATTCATCCATGTCCCTGCAAAGGACATGATCTCATTCCTTTTTATGGCTGCATAGTATTCCATGTTGTACATGTACCACATTTTCTTTATCTAGTCTATCATTGATGGGCATTTGGGTTGGTTCCATGTCTTTGCTATTGTAAATAGTGCTGCTGTAAACATACGTGTGCATGTGTCTTAATAGTAGAATGATTTATAATCCTTTGGGTATATACCAAGTAATGGGATTGCTGGGTTAATGATATTTCTGGTTATAGATCCTTGAGGAATCACCATGCTGTCTTCCACAATGGTTGAGCTTGTTTACATTCCCACCAACAGTGTAAAAGTGTTCCTATTTCTCCACATCCTCGCCAGCATCTATTGTTTATTGACTTTTTAATAATCGCCATTCTGACTGGCATGAGAGGCTATCTCAGTGTGGTTTTGATTTGCATTTCTCTAATGTTCAATGATGTTGAGCTTTTTTTCATGTGTTTTCTGGCTGCATAAATGTCTTCTTTTGAGAATGTTTGTTCATATCCTTTGCCCACTTTTTGATAGGATTTTTTTGTTTGCTTGTTTTTTGTTTTTGTTTTTGTTTTTTTTGAGATGGAGTCTTGCTCTGTCACCCAGGCTAGAGTGCAGTGGTGCGATCTCGGCTCACTGCCCGCTCTGCCTCCCGGCTTCACACCATTCTCCTGCCTCAGCCTCCCGAGTAGCTGGGACTACAGGTGCCTGCCACCACGCCTGGCTAATTTTTTGTATTTTTAATAAAGATGGGGTTTCACCATGTTAGCCAGGATGGTCTCGATCTCCTGACCTCATGATCTGCCTGTCTCGGCCTCCCAAAGTGCTGGGATTACAGGCGTGAGCCACCGTGCCCGGCCTTGTTTGTTTTTTTTTCTTGCAAATTTGTTTACGTGCAGGAGGATGTTTCTAAAGGATTTAAACAGCAAGGTGCGGTGGCTCATGCCTGTAATCCCAGCACTTGGGGAGGTCAAGATGGGCAGAACACTTGAAGTCAGGAGTTTGAGACCAGCATGACCAACATGGTGAAACCTCATCTGTATCAAAAATACAAAAATTAGCCAGGCATGGTGGCACGCTCCTGTAATCCCAGCTACTTGGGAGGCTGAGGCAGGAGAATTGCTTGAATCCAGGAGGCAGAGGTTGCAGTGAACTGAGATCGCGCCACTGCACTCCAGCCTCGGGGACAGAGTGCGACTGTCTCAAAAAAATAAAATAAAATCCTTAAAAATGATTTAAGCAACGGCACAATTGTGATCAGATCTCACTTTAGGAAGATCACTCTAATAGCAGGGGTGAGGTAGTTGGAGTAAGGGAAATCTGTGCCCTCTCCTAGGCTGCTGGACCCTCCTCACCACACCTCCTCTGAAAACCACTTCTCTATGCACCTCAGAGAGTTCAACCTTTTCCCCCAAGATCTATGGGCACCTTCTAGACAACAGCAAAAGTGGTATTGTTCTCATCCCAAATCATCACTTTCTGGACTGCCTCCCAGTCCCATGCTTCTCCTTCTATCAGCTGTTATTGTTGTTTTGTTTCTAATTTCCAATCTGCTAGAAAGGTAATTTTATGAAATACAAAATCTTACACTTGGGTACCGTGGCAATGTCAAATTTCTATACAGGTCTCTAAATGCTTTCCCTCATTTTCTGCATTTGTCTTGTCATAGGCTGATCAAAAATGTTTGTGGAAGTCTAGTTTCCAGTTTGGCATTTAAAGCACTTGGAAGCTGCCCCTTCATCATAACAGGTGGAAAGCTGAGCAAACTGAAAACTCAACAACCTGACTTGGGTCTGTAAGAGTGAGATCACAAGGCAAACTGCTGCTTCTGAAATTGGAGAGACAAACAGGTAGATACAGAAAACAATTTGTCAGAGCAGAGACCTCTGTGGGGACCAAAACCAGGTAGGAAAACCTGAATTGTAATTGTCCAATTGCCAGAGACTGGTTGTGTACAAATCGGACAGTTAAAAACCCCTAGAGGACCCAGTCATGGGGAGGTAGGGGGCCATTTTGTGAGGTTTGCCTCTTAGAGTTCTACCAGGTTATTACAGTGAATATCAGAGAAAAATTCCCCCTCATGCTTCTAGCGGGTTTGGAGGGGGAAAGAAACCACTTGAAATACAATACAATACAGCACTCTCTTCCACTGTGGTTTTTTTTTTTTTTTGAGATGGATCCTCGCTCTGTCACCCAGGCTGGAGTGCAGTGGTATGATCTCAGCTCACTGAAACCTCCGCCTCCCGAGTTCAAGTGACTCTCCTGCCTCAGCCTCATCATGCCTGAATAATTTTTGTATTTTTAGTAGAGACAGAGTTTTGCCATGTTGGCCAGGCTAGTCTCAAACTCCTCACCTCAAGTCATCCACTTGCCTTGGCCTCCCAAAGTGCTGGGATTACAGGTGTGAGCCACCGTGCCAGGCCCCATCTGTTCATTTTTCTTAATTTTTTTTTTTTTTATTTTGAAGTGGAGTCTTGCTCTGTTGCCCAAGCTAGAGTGCATTAATGTGATCTTAGCTCACTGCAACCTCTGCCTCCTGGTTTCAAGTGATTCTCCTGCTTCAGCCTCCCAAGTAGCTGGGATTACAGGCATCTGCCATCACGCCCAGGTAATTTTTGTAGTTTTAGTAGAGACAGGGTTTCACCATCTTGGCCGGGCTGGTCTCGAACTCCTGACCTCACAATCCACCCGCCTCGGTTTCCCAAAGTGCTGGGATTACAGTTGTGAGCCACCGCACCCAGCCCCCATCTGTTCTTAACAAGATCTGCTATTTGACCACAGCCTAACCTGATGGGGTTTTATCAGAGCCCAGGTGTTTTGGGGGAAGTGAAATACTCAATTTCAGCCCCCTCTATACTTCCATGTGGGAGAAGAGAAATACCCGACTCCAGCTCTCTCCAGCCATCCTGTCCCTCCTAAGCGGGGGAAACTGAGAAACACATGTGAAGTTCATAGTCCAGAGGCATCGATTCACTAAAAGACGGAGGCCTAATCACAGGACTATAGGATGTTTCCCCTCTCCCCACACCTACCGTGAGATTACTGAAGGCCTATTTATGGCAAGTCCTTTTGCCCAATACATCACGCGCAGCTACCAGGAAAAAATTACAAGGCATACTGAAGGGCAAAAAACACAGTTTGAAGACACAGAGCTAGCATCAGAACCAGACTGAGATATAGCAAGGATGTTGGAATTATTAGATTGGGAATTTAAAAGAACAATTTTTTTTTAGGCTGAACTGTGTCTCTAAGTGATGTTTATTACCCTGTCTTTCCCAAGATCAACATATTGCTAACGGTTAGATTAATTTCAGAAAAGTAAATTGAGCAGTGCCTGAAATTGAACAAGTGATGCTACAGTTCAAGTCAAAGTCAGACTTCGTTAAACTGAATTCAAGTATTAGGTTGGGGCAAAAGTAATTGTGGTTTTTGCCATTCCTTTTTTAAAAAAATTACTATTTTTAAGTTCCAGTACATGTGCAGGATGTGCAGGTTTGTTACTTAGGCAAATGTGTGCCATGGTGGTTTGCTGTACCTATCAACCCATCACCTAGTTATTAAGCCCAGCATGCATTAGCTATTTTTCCTAATGGTCTCTCTCCCCTCACCCTATGCACCAACAGGCCCCAGTGTGTGTTGTTCCCCTCCCTGTGTCCATGTAAACCAACTATAACTGTTACAGTTGAAATGTTTTTGTCCATTCTAAAACTCTTGTATTGAAAACTTAATCCTCGATGCAATTATATTGAGAGGTGGGCCTAATAGAAGGTTTTTAGGTCATGAGGGCCCTGCCCTTATGAATGGATTAATGCCAATATCAAAAGAGTTTGCAAGAGTAGGGTCTCTCTTTTTCACACTTCTGGTATGTGAGGATACAACTTTCATTCTCACTTGTTCTTCTGCCTTCTGCCATGGGAGGACACAGCAAGAAGGCACTAGACACCAGATACTAACAACCTAATCTTGGACTTCTCAACCTCCAGAGTTGTGAGAAATAAATTTCTGTTCTGTATAAATTATCTCATCTGTGGTATTCTGTTATAGCAGCACAAATTAACCAAGACAATGATAAAGATACTAATGACTCTAAGGAATAAAGTAGAGGGCATGCAAGGACAGATGAGAAACATAAGCTGAGACATGGAAATTCAAAAAAAGAATTAAAAAAATACTAGAGATAAAAAACAATGTAAGAGAAATGAAGAATACTTTTGATGGGCTAATTAGTAGACTGAGGCAAGAATCTCTGAGCTTAGCAATATCTCAATAGAAACTACCAAGACTAAAAAGTAAAGAGAAAAGTAACTGAAAAAAAAAAAGAGAAAACAGAATATCCAAGAACTATGGGACAACTACAAAAGGTGTAATCAGATGTGATGAGAATCCTTGAAGGAGCATAAACAGCAAAAGGGCACATAAAAAATATTTGAAGCCATAATGACTGGGAATTTCCCCCCAGTTAATGTCAGACACCAAACCACAGATGCAAGAAGCTCAGAGAACATCAAGCAGGACTGATGCAAAAAAACCAAAACCAAACAAACAAAAAACTACTCCTAAGCATATCATATTAAAATTATAGAAAATCAAAGGTAAAGAAACAATCTTGAAGGAAGCCAGATGAAAAAACACCTTACCTATAGAGGAGTTCATTACATCTGAACTTCTCAGAAACCATACAAACAAGAAGACAGTAGTGTGAAATTCTGGAAGTGTTAAGAGAGAAAAACAAAACAAAACAAAACCATCAACCTAGAATTCTATGTCCTGTAAAATTACCCTTCAAAAGTAAAGGAGAAATAAAGACTTTCTCAGACAAACAAAAATTGAGGGAAAGTGTCGTAAATAGATCTGCCTTGCAATAAATGTTTAAAAAGATTATTTAGAGAGAAGAAAACTTCTATAGGCCAGAAACTTGGATCTACATCAAGAAAAAAAGATCATCAGAGAAGGAATAAATTAAGAAAAAATAAAAATTTTTATTTTTCTTATTTTTCATTGTTCTAACAGATGTTTTATTCAAAATAATACTAGTGACAGTAGCGTTTGATTATATATACATATATATCTTATGTATAAGCAAAATGAATGACAACAATGTGATATTAGGGATAGGAAGGAGGACTTAGAATTATTTTATTATAAAAAGGTAATCATGTTACCTATGAAGCAGTATTATATTGTTTGAAAGAAGACCTGGATTGGCTGTAAATGTATATGGCAAACTCTAGAGCAACCACTGAAAAAAGTAAAAAAAAAAAAAAAGAAATATAACTCATACGTTAAGAAAGGAAATAAATATTGTTAAATGGTTAATTAAAACCATAAAAGGCAGAAAAGGAGAAGACAAAAATAGAAACAAAGAACAAGAATAACAAATATACAACAGGAACAACCATGATATATGTTAATCCAGCTATATAAATAATAATTTTAAATGTCAGTGGTCTAAATGTACCAATGAAAAGAAGTTGTGTATGAGCCTGACAACAGAGAGTCAAAAACATATGAGGCAAAACCTGATAGAACTGCAAGGAGAAGTAGATGAATCCACTATTAGGGTTAGAGACCTTAACACTTCTTTATCAGAAATGGATAGATCCAGCAGGCAGGAAATCAGTAAGGACAAAGTCGAACTCAACAACACCATCAATCAACTTGATATAATACATCTATAGACTATTTCATCCAATAACAGCAGAATACACATTCTTCACAAACTCACATGGAACATTCATCAAGACAGAACATATTCTGGGCCATAAAAAACACCTTAACACATTTAAAGGAGTACAAATCATACAATATATGCTCTTAAAACACAATGGAATTAAACTAGAAATCATTGACAGAAAGATTAACTGCAAAATCCCAAAATAATTTGGAGATTAAATAATACATTTCTAGATAACACAGTGGTCAAATGAGAACTCTCAAGAGAAATTTCAAAATATTTTAAAATAAATAAAAATGAAACTGCAGTTTATTATAGGTTACAGAAAAACCAGTGCTTAAAGGAAAATTTATAGCATTGAATGCATATGTTAGAAAAGAAAAAAAATCTAAAATCAATAATCTAAATTTCTACCTTAGGAAACCAGAAAAAGAAGAAAAAAATGAAATCCAAAATAAGCAGAAGAAAAAAAAAAAAGTGGTACAAATTATAGCAAGGTAGCCTGCTATATACAAGGTTCATATGCAAAAGTCAATAGCTTTACCACATACCAGCAAGAAACAAGTGTAATTTGAAACTGAAAACACAATGCCATTTACATTAGCACCACTACAAATAAAATAATTTTAAATTTAATGAAATATGTGCAAGGTCTATAGGAAGAAAACTATACAATTGATAAAAGAAATCGGGGAACTACATAAATGAAGAGATATTCTATGTTCATGGATAGAAGGACTCAATGTGGTTAAGATGTCTGTTCTTCCCAACTTGATCTAGAAATTCAACACAACCTCAATCAAAATCCCATCAAGTTATTTTGTGGATATCAACAAACTGATTCTAAATTTTATATGGATAGGCAAAAGACCCAGAATAGCCAACAGGTATGATATGATATGAAATGATAAACAAGAATAAAGTTGAAGTTCTGACAATACCAACTTCAAGATTTGCTATAAAGTTATGGTAATAAAGATAGTGTGATATTAGTGAAAGAGTAGACAAATAGATTAATGGAATAAAATAGAAGCCCAAAAATACACTCACATAAATATAGTCAAATGATCATAGACAAAGAAGCAAAGGCAATACAAGGGAGGAAAGACAGTCTTTTCAACAAATGATGCTAGAACAACTGGACATCTGCATTCAAAAAAAATGAATCTAGACACAGGCTTTAAACTCTTCACAAAAATTTACTCAAATAGATCACAAAACTAAATGTAAAACACAAAACAATAAAATTCCTAGAAAATAACATAGGAGAAAAATCTAGATGACTTCCGGTTTGGTGCTGACTTTTTACATACAACACCAAAGGCATGATCCATGAAAGAAAGAACTGATAAGCTAAACTTTATTAAAATTAGAAATTTCTGCTTTGTGAAAGACACTGTTAAGAGAATAAAAAGACAAGCCAGGGACTGAGAGAAAATATTTGGAAAAGATATATCTGATAAAAGACTGTTATACAAAACACATAAAGAACTCTTAAACTTAAGAAAACAAGCAACTTGATTTTAAAAATGGGCCAAGTTGTGTATGGTGGCCCATGCTTGTAATCCCAGCAGTTTGGGAGGCTGAGGTAGGAGGATTACTTGAAGCCAGGTGTTCGAGACCAGTCTGGGAACATGGGGAAACCCCAACTCTACAAACAAATTTAAAAAATTTAACCAGGCATGGTGGTGTGTGCCTGTGGTTCTAGCTACTCTGGAGGCTGAGGAAACGGGTTGCTTGAGCCTGGGAGGTAGAGGCTGCAGTAAGCAGTGATTGTACCACTGCACTTTTAGCTTTGCTGACAGAGTGAGACCCTGTCTCAAAAAAAAAAAAAAAGATGTGGGGGGAGGCTAAATGCCTTAACAGACATCTCATCAAAGAAGACATACAGATGGAAAATCATCCCACAAATATATGGTCGACTGATCTTCGACAAGGGCGCCAAGTATATGCAATAGGGAAAAGGCAGTCTCTTCAACAAATGGTATTGGGAAAACTGGATATCCGCATACAATAGAATGAAACTGGACCCTTATACCATAAACAAAAATTAATTGAAATTGATTAAAGACTTTAATATAAGACCTGAAAATGTAAAACTGCTAGAAGAAAACATAGTAGAAAAGTATAAAGACATTGGTCTTGGCAATGACTTCATGGATATAACACCAAAAGCACAGGCAGCAAAAACAAAAATAGACACGTGGGAGTCCATCAAACTAAGAAGCTTTTCCACAGCAAAGGAAACAATCAACAGAGTGAAAAAGCAACCTAAGGAATGGGAGGGAATATCTGCAAACCATATGTCAGATAAGAAGTTAATTTCAGAAATTAAAGATTTCTTATTTAATTTCAGAAATTAAATTATCCAGGTGTGGTGGCACGCACCTGTGGTCCCAGCTACTCAGGAGGCTGAGGCAGAGGATTGCTTGAGTCTGGAAAGTAGAGGCTGCAGTAAGCAGTGATCACACCACTGCATTCCAGCTTTGGTGACAGAGTGAGACCCTCTCTCAAAAAAAAAGTGGGGGTGTGCTAAATGCCTTAACAGACATCTCACCAAAGAAGATATAATATGGATGGAAAATCATCCCACACATATATGGTAATTTTTTTGTGTGTGTGAAACGGAGTCTTGCTCTGTTGTCTAGGCTGGAGTGCAGTGGCATGAACTCGGCTCACTACAACCTCCGCCTCCCAGGTTCAAGCGATTCTTCTGCCTCAGCCTCTTCAGTAGCTGGGACCACAGCCGTGCAGCACCATGCCCAGCTAATTTTTTTGTACTTTTAGTAGAGATGGGGTTTCACCATTTTGGTTAGGCTGGTCTTGAACTCCTGACCTCAAGTGATCCTCCCACCTCAGCCTCCCAAACTGCTGGGATTACAGGCGTGAGCCACCACGCCCAGCCTATGTGGTAATATCTAATTTCAGAAATTAAATAAACTCCTGCAACTCAATAGCAAAAACACTAATAATCCAACTTAAAAATGGGCCTGGACTCAAATAGACATTTCTTCAAAGAAGACAAAAATGGCCAACATGTATATGAAAAATACTCAACATCACACTAATCATCAGAGAAGTGCAACTCAAAACCATGACATACTACCTCACACCTGTTTAGATAATGGCTATTATCAAAAAAAAAAAAAAAAAAGCATGTTGGTAAAGATGTGGAGAAATGGGAAACCTTGTACTATTGATGAGAATACAAAATGATGCAGCCACTATGGAAAACAGTATAAAAATTTCTCAGAAAATTAAAAATAAAAATACTATATGATGCAGCAATCCAATCTAAAACCACTGAAATCAGGATCTCAAACAGATATTAGCACTCCAATGCTCATTGCAGCACTATTCACAGTAGTCAAGATGTGGCAACAACCTGATGTTCTTTGGCAGATGAATGGATTATTTAAGTGGTGGCATATACATACAGTGGGATATTATTTAGCCTGAAAAAAGGACATTCTGACACATGCTACAACATGGATGAACCTTGAGGACATTATGCTAAGTGAAATAAGCCAGTCATGGAAAGACAAATACTACATGACTCCACTTATATGAGGTACCCAGAATAGTAAACTCATCAAATCAGAGAGCAGAATTGTGCTTGCCAGGGAATCGAGACGGGGGAATGGGAAGCTGCTCAATCATCACACATAAAGTCTCAATTATGCAAGATGTGGATCTAGAGATCCGATGTACAGCATTGTCTCTATAGTTAACAACAGAGTGTTAACTGTGTACATTGTACACTTAAACATTTGTTAAGAGGTTAGATCTTATGTTAAGTATTTCTTGTCAAAATTAATCTTTCAAAAAAGAGGAAATACAAATGGCAAATAGGCATATAATGCTCCCCATTATATGTCCTTAGGGAAATGCAAATAAAAATGAGAGGCCACTACACACCTATTAAAATAGCCAAAAGCCAGAACACTGACAACACCAAATGCTGACAAGGATGTGGAGAAACAGTAACTCTCGTTCATTGCTGGTGGAAATGCAAAATGGTCCAGTCACTATGAAAGTTTGGCAGCTTCTAACAAACCTAAGCATAATTTTAATGTTTGATCTAGCAATCACATTCTTCAGTATTTACCCAAAGGAGGTGAAAATTTATGTCGACCCAAGAACCTGCACACAGATGTTTACAATAGCTTCATTCATAATTGCCAGAACATGGAGGCAACCATGTTCTTTAGTAGGTGAATGGGTAGAAAAACTGTGGTTTATCCAGATGATGGAATACTATTCTGTGCTAAAAAGAAATGAGTTATGAAGTCATGAAAAGATACGGAGGTAACAAATACCTATTACTAAGTGAAAGAAGCCAGTGTTAAAAGGCTACGTACTACATGATTCCAATTATATGCAATTCTTAGAAAGGCAAAACTATGGATATACTGAAAAGATCAGTTGTTGCTAGGGGTTAGGAAGAGGGAGGGATGAACAGGCAGAACCCAGAAGATTTTTAGGGTAGTGAACTGACTCTGTATGATACTATAGTGGTAGAAACATGTCATTATACCTTTGTCCAAACCCATAGAATGTACAACACGAACTGTGAACCCTAATGTAAACTATGGACTTTGGGTGATAATGATGTGTTAATGTAGGTTTCAGCAATTGTAACAAACGCATCATTCTGGTGTGGGATGTCGATGAGAGAAGCTGTGCATGTGTGGGGGTAGCAGGTATGTCGGAAACTTTTGTACCTTCTGCTCAATTTTACTATGAACCAAAAACTGCTCTAAAAATTAAGCCTATTTTAAAAAAAATATATGTGGGCTGTCAGTCCATGGAGCACACTTGGAGTTGCACTGTGGACTGTGGCCTTTCTAGGTATGGAGACGTTGATTCCTCAACCCTGGGTCCCCAGCCCCTTTGTTCAAGTATCTCTGATGGTGGAACAGACCCAGGTGTGAGCTTTGAGGGGGCTAGAGGGCAGAATTGACCCAACCTGATGCAGAGGAACATGTACTGATTAGGTAACTGGGGCAAGAGTGATGCCATGACCCAAAACGTGATGAGGAGGAGGGTATGGAGAGAGACAGGCTCAGGGCAGAGGAGCCAGAAAAGGGGCAATCAGGAGCTGTCCTGGTAGACAGCTGAGCTGCCCATACCCAGGCTTGGGCCAAGGAGAGCACTGAGGTGGGAGGTGGAGCTGCAGAGAGGAGCTACCTTTGAGGGATACACCAAACGAGCTGGCCAGCAAAAGCAACACAGGCAGGGGCCAAGGAGGAACCCAGGAATGAGTGACACTGTTCCCCGCACAGAGAGAGCAAGCAGGATGAGGACTGAAAACCATTAGAGTTGGCAACTAGGCATTCAGCAAACTAAGAAAACGAGGCTGGGCGTGGTGGCTCACGCCAGTAATCTCAGCATCCTGGGAGGCCAAGGCAGGCAGATCACTTGAGGTCAGGAGTTCAAGAACAGCCTGGCCAATGTGGCAAAACTCCATCTCTACTAAAAATATCAAAATTAGCAGGGCGTGGTGGCAGGTGCCTGTAATCCCAGCTACTCAGGAAGCTGAGGCAGGAGAATCGCTTGAACCTGGGAGGCAGAGGTTAAAGTGAGCTGAGATCACACCACTGCATTCCAGCCTGGGCGACAGAGTGAGACTCCGTCTCAAAAAAAAAAAAAAAAAAGAAAGAAAACCTGATGGCATGGGGATGAATGAGAAATGAGAATGGGAAAGCCAACAGAAAGACACCTTTCTATCGACTTTTTTCTAAAAGCTCAGTTAAGGACACAAATGCTCCCGGTGGAGCACAGAAAGAGAGTAGGTCTAGAGGGGATATTTTAGAATGTAAGCAAGTAAGGAAAAGAAATTAAGTGAAGAAGGAGAATTTTAAGATATAGAAAGAGTTAAGATACCAGAGGAAAACGGGAAAGAGAAAGCAAAGGATTAGCTAGATAGGAGAAAGGCTATCATTCCCTTAAAAATGAGGAACAGAGGTAAGACTGGGCACAGAAAAAATACAGAAATAGGCCAGGCACCGTGGCTCACTCTGGGAAGCCAAGGAGGGTGGATCACATGAGGTCAGGAGTTTGAGACCAGCCTGACCAACATGACCACGAAATTAGCCAGGCATGGTGGCGCATGCCTGTAATACCAGCTACTTGGGAGGCTGAAGCAGGAGAAGTGCTTGAACCTGGGAAGTGGAGGTTGCAGTGAGCCTAGATCATGCCATTGCGCTCCAACCTGGGCAACAAGAGCGAGACTCTATCAAAAAATAAATAAATAAAAATAAAAAATTAGAAAAAAATTAAAAATTACAGAAATAATGTATTGTGCTTTGTTGAAAAAATTTGGTTTTACAATTTGGTTTTACAATTAAGTCTGCATTACTTCAGCTTCTCAGTGGGTTTCAAGGTTTTCAAAATGAAAATGTCAAGGAAGTACCAGTTTCCAACTTCTTCTAAAACCTGTCTATTCAATCTCTATTTTTTTTGGTCCTCATCTTTTTGAGCAAATAAGTGATAACCCCTTATTTCTTAGCCACTCAGGAATAAACAGGAGCTACAGCCCATATCTGGTCCTGTTTCTGCTCTAAGGAACAATTCCACCAGCCCCAACACAACCGGCAAAAAATCAAGGCAGTACTGAATCCTTCCTTCCTTTCTTTTTCCACCTCTGAATACGGCAGTGCCTTCTGGAGGTATACATGTTCACTCTTGCAGGATTTAAGAGTTGTAAGTCGTCCTCATGATGTATGTTAATTATATTAAGCAGATGCAGATAGGAAGATCATATCAGGGTTTATAATCCACAGCCGCGTTATAAACTCTGTGAAAGAAGGACTATGGCTACTGTGGTCTCCACTTATGGCCAACGCTGTCCCAGTACCCAGTACCTAGCAGATGCTGAGTGAGTATAATCATGTGCCACATAGCAACATTTTGGTCAATAATGAACTGCATATGTGATCCCATAAGATTATAATACCATATTTTTACTGTACCTTTTCTATATTTAGACATGTTTAGAGACACAAATACCATTGTGTTACAACTGCCTACAGTATTCAGTACAGTAACACACTGTACAGCTGTGTTGGCTAGGAGTGATAGGTTACACCATAAATTCGAGGTGTGTAGTAGGCTATGCCATCTAGGTGTGTGTAAGTGCACTCTATGATGTTCATGCAACAATGCAATCACCTAACAAAGCATTTCTCAGAATTATCCCCATTGTGAAGCAGTGCATGACTGTATTTGTAGAATGTCTGTTTGAAGTAATAAGATGCAGGTAACATTACATGAAAACCTGAAGATACTAATCATTTAAGCATATGTTGTAACCAAACATCAAATTTCTAAAAACAAAAATATTCTTAAATGCTTTTTGTCTCTGAAATGTTTCACTCCTCTCCATCTACTAATTGCTATGCACAATAGAAATTTACTACACTTAATTCATTGAAATGCTTATGGGACAACTAGAGCTAGGAACATTCTTTCTCTTTCCTTCTTTCATATACTCCTGAACCCCATCTTTTTCAAAACATTGCCCAAAATATTGAAATTTGTCTCACAGCTGGCTTTACACAGGACCATGATAGCTGTACTACACAAAAACAAAACAAAAAATAAAAATAATGAAAGGAGACACATTTCTTCAGAGCGTTTCTCAAGAAATGTGCTCTTTAAGAGGAAAAAAGATGCAACAATATGAAAGAATTTTAAACATTTAGGTATTTCAGTCGTGCCTCAAAACCAACCGCTGGGCCCACACTGAACATGGATCTTTTTCCCTGTAGACCTAATTCTCCTGGGTTCCAACTCAAAACATCCCCATCCCACCACAACCTAATTGTTTAAGCACTCTGGATGCCATTGACATGCTTTTCCTCTGTCCTCACATGGAATCAGTCATCAAGTCCATTTATTTCTAGCATCTGAGCATCTTCCATCAATTCAGATCTCTCTCCTTCCCCTGGCCACTCTTAGCTTGGGCCAACAACCACTTACAGAAACCTAACTGATCTCTCAATATCCAATCTTGCTGGCCTCTAATGCATTCCCCATGCTACCACCAAAGTGATATATTTAAAATGCAGACCTGGTCAGGTAAATGCTTAAAACCTTAAGGGGCCCCCCTGTTTGCAAGATGAAATGCAAGTTTGTTGGCCAGGCATATAAAAGCCCTTCACAGCCTTGCCTCTGCCTGTGCCTGCTCTCTTCTCTCTCTCTCTCATCTCTGCATACATCCCTCATGATCCTCTATACCAGACTACTCCAAGGTTCTCCATTGTCACTGGTCTTTGTTCCCCTTGCCTGGAGCCCTGTTCCTGCCAGGGATCACCCCCAATGCCCTCTCCTCTAGGAAGCCTTCCTTAACTTTGCCCACACTCCACCAGATTTAATTACGGACTGGGCCCATGTACTCCCATGATCCCTGGAGCTCCCCCTTATCATGCTGTGCTGAAATGATCTGTTTATGGCTTCATCTCTACAACAGGTGATAAGCTTCAAGTTCTGCCAGGGTAAAGACTGCATGCCATTTAACATTTTGTCTCCTGGCCAGAGCCAATGCCTACTTTGTTGAATTCAGGGAGTATTTGTATTCATATTTGATTCTCTGGATTTATCACAATGTTAAAACACAGCAGGTATGCATGAATAGCAATGAATAAACAGAATATTCTATTGGATAAAATCCAGTTCTGAGATGAACGCGCTGATGCTTTCTACTTGTACCCATATCTGGTGCCAAAATGTTTGTGTGACATGTACAAATGACAAGCAGACATTTATTTCTGACATTTATTTCTAGTGTGAAGAAACTATTATTAAGAATGGGGTTGTGATACAAACGTTGACACGGTGAATTTCCAGAAGTTGGGACAAGCATCTTCAAGTTGGCAGCATGTGCTTTGGAGTCAAAAAATGTTTAATCGTATCACTTACTAGCAAGTCATTTCACCTTGCTGGGACTCAGTTTCCTCATCTGAAAAACAAGTCTTCTCCAGCTTCAAAAGCCTGCAAGTGGACGTGGCCTGCTATTTTTATGCACTGCATTTAAGTTATTTTGAATAAATAGGCTCCTGAAAAAAAAAACAGTGCATAGATGTGTCTTGCAAATGACACTTTAGTATACTCATATATAAAGTTTAAAGATGGCACATACGTTAAAGTAACTTAGCAATAAGTTATTCTAAAACATGTTGTGGAGAAAAAATATATAAACAATTATAGACAAAATTATAAAGTGCCTGGTGTTTTAAAAGAATATACAGTGAATACAGCAACCACTGCAGAGTCAGAAAGTCTAGTGGTAACCAACCTATGATTTGCAGTATTTGTAAAAATTTTTTTAGACTGTCTAAAATTGCACCATTTTTTTTCTTTTTTTTTTTTTTTAAACTACTACATAAACAGTAGTACAAGATGATTCCACAACGCTTTGTCATTATATGTACTTGGAACTTTTAAGTCACTGGTCTAATACAGCCCTTTCATAAAATACAATTCATTTTGGTCTCCTCATTGGCAATGCCATAGTGTTGAAAATAATGGAATCAATATTATTACATATAAAATCCTGAGTATCTTAATTTTAATATCTTTTATAACTACCTTGCTCAAATTTATGATTTACATAAATTTAAAGAAACTCTGATAGAAACTTACATCTTCTGTTTTCCAGATTCCCAAGTTAATGGGGCCTTGGCTATATGAAAGCTTCCTATTTTAGCCTCTTAAAATTGGATGCACATTTAGAAAAGGCTCTTAGCTCTTACTAGCCTGTACACTTTAACAAAGTAATGTACAGAAATACTTGTGTTTTCTTAGGTTGCTCAAGAGTTTCTTAATAAGGCCATAAACTCTATGTATAATCTTACCAAAAGTCATTTGTGTGTGTGTGTGTGTGGAGACAGTTTCAATCTATTACCCAGGCTGGAGTGCAGTGGCGCGATCATGACTCATTGCAGCCGCGACCTCCCCAGGCTCAAGCCATCCTCCCATCTCAGCCTCCCAAGTAGCTGGGAGGTTTAAAAAATTGGTTAATATTTTTTTTTTCTGTATTTTGTAGAGACAGGGTTTCACCATGTTGCTCAGGCTGGTCTCGAACTTTTGGGTTCAGGTGATCCACCCACCTTGGCCTCCCAAAGTGCTGGGATTACAGGCATGAGCCATCATGCCTGGGGTCCCAAAGCCTGCTTTATACAATGTTTTATCTATATGTGATCTTACAGTTTTAATTTTGGAGCTCTTCCACAAGAGCTTTAAGTTCTTTTGTTATTTTAAGCCTCAGATAAACTAAAATTTTTTAAAGTATTATAGTCTTACAGATTATGCATTTAAGACACCAGAAAAGTATAAAATATCTTATTCCTTCTTACCAAATATAAAAGAAAATCTTTTATACACACACACACACACACACACACACACACACACACACGAGCCTCAGAAACTACGAGACTCTTCAAAGTGGTAGTTTTTCAAGGAAGGGTACTCATTTGTTTTTCATGGAAACCCACATATTTAAATTCAAAGATTACTATTTTTTTTTCTTTTTTAAAAAGCATGCCTCATTTCTAGTGAATTCCTAAAACATAGAAAGCTGTTAAATACTTTTGGGCAATGACATACACTTTTGATGCCTCAAACTGAAACTGTAAACAAACCAGATTCCACCCCACTTCCAACAAACCATGTCCCAGTTGATTTCCCTCTATCTGATGTGCTCCTTCAAGATTCAAGCCTCTTGCTGGGGAGGGGAGGAGAGTGGTGGTGGGGGGGTGGTGGGGGTGAAGGGGAGAGCTTGGTCAATGGGTCTGAAGTTACAGATGGAAAGGAGGAGTAAGTTCTGGTGTTCTATTGCACAGTAGGGTGACTGTGGTTAACAATATTGCATTATGTATTTCAAAATACTAGAAGAGAGAATTTTGAATGTTCTCATCACAAAGAAATGATGTTTTTGAAGTGATACATAAGCTAATTATCCTAATTTGATCATTACACAATTATGTAAATGTATTAAAATGTCACACTGTATCCTGTAAATATGTACTATTGTGTCAATTACAAATAAAATAAAACTTAAAAAAAAAGCAAGCCTCTCATTCTCTGTAATGCGTACTCCGTCAGCTGCAGTTCTTTTTCCTCAAGAATTCTGGAAGCTTTGGATTTCTGATTATGCGTAATTAGATTGGTTTCTCAGTTTCTTTTTACTTTTTCCCATCCCTAACCCCTAGTCTAAGAGCTAAGAGAGCTACACTAAGAGAACAGGTGCTGTAGTGCCTTTTTTTTTTTTTTTTTTAGACAAAGTCTCGCTCTTATCCCCCAGGCTGGAGTGCAATGGTGCAATCTCGGCTCATTGCAACCTCTGCCTCCCGGGTTCAAGCGATGCTCTTGCCTTACCCTCCCAAGTAGCTGGGATTACAGGTGCCTACCACCATGCCCAGTTACTTTTTGTATTTTTAGTAGAGATGGGGTTTCACCATGTTGGCCAGGCTGGTCTTGAACTCCTGACCTCAGGTGATCCGCCCGCCTTGGCCTCCCAAAGTGCTGGGATTACAGGCGTGAGCCACAGCGCCTGGCCTGTAGTGCCTTCTTTATGATGGGTTCCCAGTGCTGGAAGTGCCAGAACATGGGATGCTACAACACGGCTCAACAAATGAATGACTATTCTGGTATTCAAAGATTCAAGTGTACATCCTTTTACCCAGGTCAGTTTTAAGGGCAAAGACTATTTTATTATCTCATGTCATTTATTTAACTACGGTCATGACCATGATGAGCTAAAGATTAAACTATATTCATGAGGATTGAAATACTGGGGTTCCCTGTGCCTAGTATCTCATTCAAAAAGAAATGCTAGATTTATAATATTGACTGCTGTTAGAAGGATCACTGTGACCAGCCCAATGTTTCACCCTTGTTAACTTTTTTTGTTTGTTTTTTGGAGACTGAATTTTGCTCTTGTTGCCCAGGCTGGAGTGCAGTGGCGCAGTCTTGGCTCACTGCAACCTCCGACTGCCAGGTTCAAGCAATTCTCCTGCCTCAGCCTTCCCAGTAATTGGGATTATAGGCGCCTGCCACCACGCCCGGCTAATTTTTGTATTTTTAGTAGAGATGGGGTTTCACCATGTTGGGCTGGTCTCGAACTCCTGACTTCAGGTAATCCATCCGCCTCGGGCTCCCAAAGTGCTGGGATAACAGGTGTGAACCACCACGCCCAGCCGGTAACGTTTTAAAGTCAATATACTTGGCCAGCACGGTGGCTCACACCTGTAATCCCAGTATTTTGGGAGGCCGAGGTGGGTGGATCACCTGAGGTCAGGAGTTCGAGACCAGGCTAGCAAATCCTGTCTCTACTAAAAATACAAAAATTAGCTGGGCATCATAGCACACACCTATAGTCTCAGCTACTCAGGAGGCTGAGGCACGAGAATCACTTGAACCTGAGAGGCGGAGGTTGCAGTGAGCAGAGATTGCACCACTGCACTTCAGCCTGGTGACGGGGTGAGACTCCATCTCAATCAATCAATCAATAAAGTCAATATACATGATGGAAAATCAGAGCAAAAATTATCCTTGAAAATTCTTTCAGTGGGTCTCCCCAATAATACAGCATATATGGTTGTGTACTACCTCACTATGTCTCATAAAGCATAATATAACTTTGTATAATTTCTACCAGAGTTTGATGGAAACAGAGCTGTTTCCTCCATTCAGCATTGTGGAAAGTTGTCATTTTAGGGGCCATGTACTAGAAAAAGATACTTCTTTTTCCTAACTGCATATAATTGAATTACATGAGCATTTTCTGCAACAGCACTCAACAAAGCATTGTAAAGATGAGTTAATTCTACAAATAAAAACTGCAGGCCTGAGGGTAGTGACAAACGCTAAAGAATCTATCAATTCAGAAACTATCATAATACGTCCTTGAATGTCAAGTCTCCAGTAACACTGGAAAACTGCCCTCATCTTTCTCAAAGTTGCCTGTCAGCTTTGCAACATCTTTCCTAGCGTATATGTGTCTTTTATTCCTTTACATAGGAACTGTTTGCCAATAAAGCAATTTTTTCAAAAGTATTTCTCTAAAATAAGAATAAAGTCTAGATTCTGGAAAAATCCTTCCTTATATTTGGCTACAACTTATATTAAGATTTTATGTTTTAAAATCATAAACAAATCTACTCAAAAACACTACAAAAATAGTCTCTCCTTGCCTCCCCCCTCACAGACACAAAATCAATTCTAGTCTCAAAAAAAAAAATACTCTATATAATTACCATATGACTCACAATTTTCACTCGTGGGCATTTGTCCCAGGAAAATGAAAGTTTATGTTCACACAGAAACCTCTACATGAATATATATATAGCACTTCTATTTGTAATAATCAAATACCAGATACAACCCAGAAGTCCGAATTGATGAGTGATGCGGTACACGCGTACCACAGAATACTACTGAACTAAATAAAAGGGAACAAACTATTGACACATATAAGCTGAATCTCCAGAAAATGATGCTGGGTGAGTCAAACCCCAAAAGGTTACACACTTTAACTGCAATTATATAACATTCCTATAAAGGCAAATTTATAGAAATGGAGAACATGCTAGTGGTTGCCAGGGTTAAGGGAGGAGTGAGATGGTCTGGAAGTAGGCGTGGCTATCAAAGGGCAGTGATGAGGGATCCTCCTGGTGATATAAATGTTCTCTATCTTGACTGCATCAATGTCAATATCCAGGTTGTGATGCTGTACTATACAGTATATTGCAAGAAGTTACTATTAGGAGAAACTGGGTAGTGTTCAAAGATCTCTACTATTTTGTACAACTGCATGTGAACTTATAAATCTGAAAAAATTAAGTTTGATCAAAAACAAAAAAGGAAATCTCTCTAGCCTAATAAATTTACTTTATGACTCTGAGATCTAAGCTTAAGAATTCATCATAGCCCTTGGATTCTTTGTCATCATCAGCCTTTGTGGACCTTCCCAGTTCCTTCCCTAAGCACTCCTTCTCACCAGATGTACCCCTTCACAGTGTCCACACCAAAGAGGCTGGAGACCTGTCTGTACAAAAGAATTCTTCCATCTTCCTATAGCTGCTACAAAGGCCACAACAAGGTATCTCCCAATGGCAAGGTAATCTGTCATTACTCAATTACCCAAATGCAGGGATTCTGTGAAGGAAGTGGATGTCAGCCTTCTTTACAGAGATGAAACTCTGCCATTTAGGGCAACTTTTTCTTGTGTATGAAATGAGCCAATAGATTTGTTTGAGGAAGAGATATTCTATTCCAGAGAGACTATTACAGAAAATTAAAATACATATAGGAATATCTTTCTTTTTCCTCCCATAAATATGAGTCATATTAGAATGTTATTTTAAACCTAGTCTAATATCTGATTGTCAAAAGAATGACTCTGATAGAAAAAGGAATTTTTTTGAATCTTTTTTCAGGTATAAACATTCATTCTATCCAATAAAGACATTTTAGAAAAAAGTCAACCTATACAATTTATTTTATTTTTCCTATACCTTGGCTAAACAAAATATATTTGGTGATACTGTAAAATACTAAGCATTTTCAGTAAAACTGGCAATCAAGTAGAGCTTAACCTTCTTCTGCATGACAACTGAGGATTTTAATTGGGAAAGTATTATAGTCTATAAACAGGAACATCCAAAACATATTTAAACCACTCGAGCACTTTGATTTTTCCATGTTCTTTGCATCTAGATTGAAACACATCACAGGAAATTTCAAAGACCGACGGCTGAATCTAAAAGAAAAAAAAAATCCATTTAGTTGCCATGATCATTGTCACCATCAATCCCTAATATCTTATACTTCACTGGTCACACTTAACTCTGCTATGCTGTTTTATGCTTGGGAGAAGACAAATTACTAATCAATTATGTATACTAATTTAAAATGCTACCTTTAGGAGGCATTTTAATAACTTAGTCATAGGGGTGAAGTGCTTCCTCTAACTGCTTACGTGAAAACACCTTCAATAACACATTAGCCAGGATGCACTGAACATTTGGGAACAATTAATGCTATAGTCGACATAAACTATCAGATTGCCCCCCCAAAGTGGTGGTACAATTCTGCAACTGGTTGAGGTCACATGGAAAATAGAATTATATGCTAATTTGTTCCCATATTAAGTTATCATAAAAGGTCAGACCAAACATAGTAAAAGGAATTCTGGAAAAAAAATTAAGTAGATTGGTATGTACCGTATCAAAGTAAACTGTTTATCTTAATAGATACAAATACAAGAGAATCTTAAAGCCGGGGCATTTTCTCCTTTTTAAAAACAAATGTTTTAGCTAACCCTAGGCAATGACTTGCATGATTTAAAAATACTTTATAGGAATAGTTTTTCCCTAAAGGAGAACAGGGGTAGGGTACTGTTTTTTGCTTTCAAGCAGAGAAAAGCAATGGAAAAGGGCATAATATCCAAAAAGGAAAAATTTCCCCAGAAAACTATTTCCTCTACTTTACATGTTTCTTAAATTTAATTCACATAGTTCTACACATGAACTATAAAATGAACACACAAACACACATGCTTAGTTTAGCTGAAACTAAAGAGGGGTCAAGAGATGTTGACTATAATACATTTATTATTTTACTCCAAACTAAGAAATAATTTGGAGGGGTGATGGAGAAATGAAATATTACAGCATATGAAATCACAGGTCTAGTATTTTATAAAGCATCCAGTTTATTGCAGGACACAACTAAGACAAGTGACAGAGATCATCTGTCACACCCTTAGGCAAACTCCTGAGAAAAAAAATAAAACAGTAATTTTGTGTTCTAGAGACTATCCTTTTTTCCATCAAAAGATATACTTATATTTTTCATTTCAACATTTCCAGTGGCATCCTACAAGAGAACTAGCACTCACAATGAGTCATCTGAATTTTCTTTAAATCGTAACTCATTTTTAATTTCTAAACAGGTTTTACCTATTGATTTAAATAAGATTATTATTAGTTACCAAAAAATGAGTTAGGTTGCCATGAAATATCAGTTTGACATCTCATTCAAATACTTACTTTCCTGCTATTACCAGCATTGTTTATCCTATTTTCCTTCCTTATCGAGTTAGATATGGAGATACCTAGGCATAAAATCTTCAGACACCTTGATGGACTAAAAATAAATTTATTTTTATAAAAAATATAAAAATTATTATCATTCTTGTTTTGAAGGATTTTATGTATTAGGAAGTAAATCCATAAGAAGTTGAGAATTACATTAAAAGAGGGTACAAGTCTGACAAAAATGAAAACATGCATTGATGCCTAAAAAATCAGGACTGAAGTAAATTAATCTTCATTCCCACTGAAAGCAATCTTGATGTCCAGAGACTGAGAATTATTCTACCATAAAATATGGCACATTAAATACTACAATAGCCCATTTGAAATGCCTTAATATAATTATGATATCATCTACAAATGATTGTACATATATTTTGATATTCATTACTGGAGATTCCAATGCAAAATATATTGAAATTGTAAAAATATTAAGTCAGTTAAGGACCGCATCAAATCAGTAGCTATTCTATGACTAAAAGTAAGACTCAAAATAAGATTTGAAAAAAACCACTAAAAGCAGGGTCAAAATATTTGGATGTTGCTTATCAGAAACAACACTATCATTCCTGATGGTTTGCTTATAAAATTCTATATTCCTACCAGCTAGCTGAAAAGAATGAAAAGCTTACAACCAGCTAAAAAGAAAAGACTTTACCACGCCCCTTGAAAAAGCTCATTTTCACATTACTCAGGCTTCATTATGCTAAATCAATATTCGTTTAGTCACTGGGGTTATTGACATATTTTAAAATAAAAGTATACCCTTCAGCTACTGCACTCATTACAGGTAATTTGTCTTGTCAGAGAGCAGGGAATTTTATCCTAGTCTTTCAGGGGCTGACAGCCCATGGAAATACCTCCCCATGGTTACAACTGTAAATAATTTTAAGGTAAAATATTGAAAAATCAATGACTGTTTCCTGCAATCTGTCACAAACAAATCAATCATAATCTGTACTGCCAGAGAGTATGATTTGAAGGAGATGGGAGCAGATGTAATTCTTGGCTGGAATCTCTCATTTCAAAATCACTTCACATAATGGTGTCATCATTTAAACACTTAACAGTCAGTGCAACTGCCACTGTAACATCTAGTTGGACAAAACCACAAGGAGGGGGAGGAGAAAATGCCATCACTATTATGTTAACAAACATTTAATTTAAATGGTTGCTGCACTAGTAAATTTCAGCAGAAAACAGTTTTACCTGCCCCCTTTCACAGTTCCAAATTAATCAAGGCTGCTTTTCTATAATCTGATGCTTAGCAAATTAGCTCATGATTCAAATTTTGCCCTCTTGAAGCACATATACCTTTTATTTTAAAAGTCCATTACAGAGAATAAAATTTGGAATTAATATATAAGGTATTTGAATTGCAGAACACCCCTCTAATTCTGTTAATATAGCAAAGACAAAACAGTATCATATACGTCAAGATCATACTTTTAAAGTGAGTTTAAAGGTCTCAATTGTCCAGATATTAAATTTATATTTTCCTTCTATTAAAAAATATTACATTTCAATTTTGTAATGTTGTAACATATTTTAAGATGACCAGCAAGACCTAGTCAATTCAAAAATACCCTTGCATTCCATACACAAGCTATACCATAAGTAAAAGTATATGATGTGTAAAAGTTGGTGAAGGTCATAATACTGAATTTTTTTGCAAATGTAAGCTGCTTTCCAAGTAATCAGCACCATTTTTTACTAGACTACATTTTAATCGCTTCCTTAGCTGCTTACAACCTTTACTTAGGCATGAATAAAAGAATCTGAAATTGGTATATTTCCCCTTCCTGCTGTGTTAAACAAAAATACTATTTGACTTAAAGATTAAAGAGTCTTTTTCCTGAAGGTTTTTGTTTTTAAATGTACACTAGTTCTTTTAATGAAAGAAACTGGTTTTAGCCACGTTTCTAACCAATTTCCTAATTATATAACTAGACACCATGAAGTCCTTCATTGTTTTATTAATATTCCTCCCCAGACATAGTTCAGGGGGCAGATTTTTTTAAGCCAATCAAATTTAGCGTTGGGGGTTGGGGGAAGGTGGTACGTCAGCATTAGTGAAAGGGCCAGATATTTTTGATGCCTAGAAAAGTATATTATTTTCCTTAAAAAGGAAAACAGATATAAATACCATTACAAAATTTCAGCCTGTATAAACATTCTTAGATATAGTAATTGGCGTATTATAAAAAGGTTTTACTCTGTTTTTAATTTAGCCTGCATATTCAATGTGCCTACATAGCATCAGAGGATAGAATCTTTTCTGATAGATACAAATTGAACCCAATTTTTGTTCTTCAAGAATCTTTCATTCTTAAACAACACTGGGTTTTTGAAAATGAAAAAGAACATGGGTAAATTATCAAAGAAATAATCCACAATAAAAGGGAGCCCTCCATTCCATGTGAATCCCTGCAACAGCTGCAAAGTAAGCAGCAAGCCAACCTAGGAAAAGATAACGTGAAAAGTGGAAAGGCACCAAAGGCTCTGAACCAGGAAAAGAACCCCTGTGCAGGAGCTCCCGGCCTCCAGGACACTACAATGGCCCAGGCTGGGCCCAACTACTTCTTAGCAGAGCACTGGAACCAGCTGCCAAACACCAAGTCTTATGCTCAGAGTTTGGTCACGTCTAGCAGTAAATCATCCAGCAGAAAACACATCTCCCCCAAATGAAGGCAACAAAGAACTGGGAGGCGAATGAGGACGGTTAAGCAACATGCTAAATGCATGCACGTCAACCACAAACTAAAATGACATCTACAAGAACTGTGCAGGACACCTTCACAGATCTAATTCTCAGAAAGAAGCTATTTTAAGGATGCTGAGTATGGCTAAATGATATTTCTCAGCTCTACCAATGCAGTCCATGGCACTAGAAGAGGCAGGCTCAAAAACTTAGCACAGGAAAATAAAATTGTTTCTATATACTAAATTCAAAGAAATTGCTGTCTACTGCACATAGTTCTTACATGTAATAAAGGTTCAGGATTACAGAGGAAAGTATTCTTTTAAAAGAGATAATATTACCTCCTTATCTTCAGAATCTCCTCTTTCCAATAGCCAGTACAGTAGCTCCATTATGAATTGTAGACTCTTAAAGAGAAAAACAGGAATAGTTAGCTTCATCTTTTGCACCACTTCCTTCCTTCATGGAATTACAATTTAATTACCAATACTTCAATTGATTTTATTCCTAGATGATACATTTCTCAAAAAGCATGCTCTTTAGCCATTTCCACTAGAGAACGTTTAATACAACCTTCTCAATTAATCAACCATAATCCATTATTGCTGAAAGGACATGTTTTCTTCATATTTTCAAGAGTGGGAACCCCCTACATCTATTTTATGTAGAAGGAATATAAGAATTTTAACACATGTGAATACCTTTAATATACATGAAATATGAATCTTAATAAATGTGGCCGATAACAGATATAAAACTCAACCAATCTGCATATGTGTTTAGATTTTTCCTACATTTATCCTTAGGAGGAAAAAAGAAATCACTCAATCCTCTTATCTTTTAAATTCAACAATTTTATACATGGTTTTAAACAAAGTAAAACAAAACAAAAAACTAAGCTTAAAGGCAAACAAAAAGGAATCAGATTGCTCACCGCCTAACATTTTCTTTACATTTGTGTTGTGTTTTCTAATTCACTGTAATGCTTTAGCTCTCAGTCATACGTGAAACCCAATTTCCATAAGCAATCAGTAACAGGAAAACTCAAGAATGTTACTTTAAAATTATTATGTATCACTTCATATTAGTTAAAAATCACTGTAATGCCTCGGAGAGTACTCAGAGAAACATTTATTTTATTGGCGGTTATATTAACTACTGCCTTCTGTAAAATTAGCTTTTTTTTGTTATAAGAACGATTTTTTTTACTTATTAAAATGTTCTGTGTCAACAAATTCAGTTCCTTGCTCTGACCACTAGACAAATATTCTGCAAAACAATTCTTTCTCATAGCTTTTCTTATCTGCCTATATTCAGCAGCCTCTATTTGATGAGAAATGACAAGTTTTACATACCTGTGTGTACTCTGTCACTAAAAAAGTTTGGTACCCATGACTGGAACTGATATTCCCACTAAATTTATTCTTAAAAGAACTAGGTAATTGAAATGATTAAAAACTGTAATTAGGCATAAACAGGTTATTTCTCTTAAATAATAATTCTATTTGTATAAAATATTACAACCTTCACACTTTGATTTTTATGAAAAGCACTGAGTTTATAAATTTTACTGTCCAATTATACCATTAAAAATGAATTATTCAAAGTAATTCCATGATAAATAGTAAGTAAAAATAAATTATTCAGTTTTATTTCATGAACCTAAAATTTTTCTATTTACTGTACTCTTGTATAATGCATTAATAAAAATTTTTAATAATCAAAGGCCTCAAGTAGCTGACATTCTCTATATTTTGTACTTAGCCTCTATTATCAATATAAATACTTTGGTAAAACCAACATTGATGCTATTTTGGATTGACTCCACATATAAGCAAACTGTGTGCAGACACTCACTTGCAGACGAGCCTTGGGATGTGCAAGGACAAATTTCAGCCAACATTTGGAGGAACCCCTTAGTTCCGAAGTGAACTTAGCTGACAACATCCAAATGTATTATAGAAGCATCACATTTATCACCTGCACCGAAAATGGAAATGATTCTGTTTAAGGAAACACAGAGAACTAAGTAATACTTTTGGGATATTAGATTCAAATATCTAATTTTCTCCAAGGTATCACTCCATATTATGGCAAATAAACAAATAAAAGCTGTATCAAGGTATGGAATATCATTAGCCTGAGAAAAGACTAGAAAAATGGATTACGTAAATGACAACTGCAGGAGAAAATTATATTCTCTTCTCCCGAACAAATGTTAAGTGCATCCTTACTAATAAAGACTTAAACTCAAACTACATTAGAATATACTGGTTTTCAATTTTGAAGCATCTAAGTTAATTTGCTAAGCTAAATTGGTGCTTAGGTATACTACAGCTATAAAAACACTGCAGATTTATGCAGAAATAAGCCTTCAGCATCACACTTCACAGCAGTGCTATGAAAGCAAACCACTCATTATTAAAAAAGGAAAAAAGAATTCCTAGATTTGATATGTTCTTAGAGTTGCACCAGCTGCTATTCTATTAAGAAAAATTATTCCCTATAAACAGTTAACAAATATACCAAAAAGATGTTAAAATATAGGAGTCAACAAAAAAGAGATATTGAAGAGAAATATATAAAGATAATGAAATACTACCACTCAAAACAGGCTGTACTATCCCAAAGTTAAAACATTATTCCAAAGTATGATGTTATGTTCATAATCTATTTTGAAGAGCATATTTAATTCACTCAGGATTACATGATTTAATTTACTTTCCTGTTATCAACTAAAGAACATTTTTTCCTAAGATTTCTAGAATGTATACACATAATAATAATTATTGAGTTATTCGTTAAAATGGATAATTAGTTCATATTCCTATTTCACCTCTTTTAATGCAATATATCAAATTTGAAAATAACACATGGATAACAGCATAAGAATGCTCATCATAGCTGCCAGAGGGGGAAAAAAATTTTGATTGGGGGTGGTATGGGAGATAAATAAAGCAATTATCTCAAAATTAATGGTCTTGTTTTAGTTTTAGCAAACAAATCTACATAAGTCTTTCTTTTAGTTTACCATGTAATTCTAACCAGCTAACTATCCTTGGAGTCAAGAATGAGCTGTGACTCTACACCTGGCTTTTCTGATCATATGCCTATGGTCTCCTCCACTTTCATTTCCTCTTTCTACAATGACTTTTAATATTAAAGAAAAACATACACACTTCTTACATACACACTGCTGATAGCCAGCTTCCAGGAAATCATAAGCTACAAAGAGAGGGGAAAATCTTAATGCAATACTTATGTTACAAGGTATTAGGTGCTGGGTAAGCCAAGGGTAATATCATCAACAGCATCCACCTTGCCAGTGTTTTTGCATTCCGAGATTTGTAGTAAAGAACAGCAATATTATTTTAGTGGTCACCCAGGTTATGACTCAGATCCTTAAACTAGTGAGAGACTGAATGCACTGTCTTCACTTACTCATCAATTCAAACACAGAACAGTATTTTGGAAGAAATAAAAGTTTACTTCTATTTTTAGAAATAAAAACAAGGCATTCCGTAAACATTGTATCTAGGTATTTAATGATATGAAAAAGAAATTGTTTTAGATCATTAAGGCACCCCAGGAGACTGTTTCTTTTCCAAAAAAACGAAATAGCATAAATTTCTCATATATTTACCTCTTATTATATTCCTGTTTCTGCACATTAAGCATGCTCTCCTCTACAGACTTATTCTGAACACTAATAAGTGTTTGCTTAATAAAATACTGCTCTATTTTATGCTTTTCTTTCAAAATTAGAAACCATTATTCCACAAAGGTAGAACACAAAGAAAGCCGACACAGGCATTGCCAAAAAGCCACAAGTAGTATCAGTACATGCCAGAACACTTAACATTAAACTATCATTTCTCTCTAAAACTTCTGTTGCCAAAGTGCTCACAAAATCTGGAAGCTCAAAGACAGGTTTCAAGTGCAATTAAATTCTCCAAAAGCAAAACTGTACAAAAATATGCCGCCCTTCTTATGTCACCATTTATAGACAACATTTTCTCAGGATCTTAATTAAGATAACGATGCACACCTGTGTCAACATTCTCTGGCAAGACAGCCTTATCAATCATAATCCTTTAAGTACACTCCAAAACAGCAAAGCGATATGACAGAAGCAATCTGTTGCCTTTCCTGGTGTTGGTGTTGTGTCTCTCCCACAAGAATGATGAGATCTTTAAAATACAGCAGACCTACTTTTATGAGTCTTTAAAGTTTTAACTGTAAATAGCTATTAACACTAAATAAACAGGAATAACCTCTTTTGCACTTGACTGAAACAATGACAACTGTACAGCCAAAACTTGAAGAACAAGCTCTAGGGCCATGTCTTGACAATACAATTGCGAATCGTACTTTAAAGCTTTAAATTTTAAGAGTCATGCGAAACTGGATCCGTGCAGACATGACAAACCAATAAACCTTTAGGAAGTTTTAAAATGAGAATATTTAATAGTCCTACGTCAAAAACAACCCGAGAAAACTTATCCCTACTGTAAGTTTAAATGTTTGGAAAGATACAAATTCAATAGAAAGTAAGAGGAGAAAAAGTCTTCTTGGTAACCTAGGATGGGAGGGATACAGATCCCACCTCTGCTGGAAGAGAAAGCTTCAGAATCAACACACCAATCAAACTACCGCTAACAAGTATGCAGCTTTCCAAACTGAAAAGCTGATGAATAGGAACTAAGAAGGAGGGGAGAGTGAAACAAATGGTCACCACTATCCAGATAAAAAGTTAAAACCTCGTGTTTACCAGCAAAAAAGTGAACGCTTTCATATAAAAACGGAGAAAACCCGCCAGATGCTATCTGCATGCCGTCTGCCTGCTAATCATGATCGGCCGTTCCCTTTCTCATATTAACACAATTCTATCTCAGACGCCGGGCGGCCGTGGCCAGCTGAGCAGCAGAGCCATCAATGTGCAAATAAAGCAGAAAATAGAGACATCCTTAAGAAATGAGTCTTAAATTTGACGTAGAGCGGAGGTGACAACTACGGCAACAGAACCATACATTCTAAATGCCTCAACATCTTGCAGGAGTCTCTCCAGCCCTTGACACCAAAAAGAAGACAGTACAAGAAAAGGGGTTAAAAAAATTAAAAAAACAACCAACAAACAAGCCACGGGGCGGGGGTGGGGGGAGAAAGCGCGGGACTGCCGGAGTGGCAGGATGATGTAATGAGGATGTCTGTGTGACAGACTCGGGTTCTCGGTGGCACAAACCTCCAGGGCTCTACTCCGGAAAGCCGTGTCCCGGACGAGAGCCGCGGCGACAGAGGGAACCGGCGTGGACGGAGGGGCCACGCCCACGCGCGCCCGCCCCGAAACCCCGACACCCGGAGAGGCTCGTCCGGCGCCGACGCGGCCCGAGGCCCAGGCCCTAGCCCACGGGACGTCTGGCCGCGCGCGGGGCACCGCCGCATCCGTCCGGCCCACGAGGGGACACGACTCGAGGGGCGGACGGCGCGGCCAGGGGGCCTGGCCCGGGCCGGGGCTCACCTCTCCTCCGCCGCGCGGGCGCGCGGGCCGCGGACGCTCCCTCGTGGCTGGCGCGAGCCCCCGGCGGGCGGCGCGCGCGGGCCGTTACCGACCGTTAGCGCCAGGGGCTGCGGCTGCGGCGGGCGGAGCCGGGGGCGGGCGCTGAGGGGCCGTGGGGCCGCAAGAGGCGGGAGCGAGGGGAGCAGGGCGGGGACGCTGCTCCCGGGAGCTCCCGGCGACGACTCGGGCCCACTGCGAGCCTGAGAAGAGGCCGCCGGCGAGGCCGCCACTGGCCGGCTGCGCGCTCCCCTCAGGCTCGGGCCGCCTGGGCCGCTGGCCTCGCTTAGACATTGGCCGGCTGGCAGCCACCTCGGCCTCACAGTGCCCGCCGCCGCTGCAGCCAGCTTCCCGTCTCCATGACAATAGCGCGATCGAGGCCCCGCCCCGCCCCGCCCCTTTGGCGCCGAGACTTGGAGGAAAGCGGGGTTACGTCACCAGGGGGCGGAGCCCAGAGAGGCCAGCGCCCAATCATAGGTGAAGGAGGTGTCAGGCACTGGGCTGGGCGGACCCAGGGGCTCTCGGAGAATGTAGTCTGAACCGGTCGGTCCTCTCGGTGGGCGGTATCTGGGGGGAGGGGAGCAGTGGAGGGGAGGAGCCAACGCGCGTGCATGGGAGCGCACCACCGAGCGGGTGCCGGTGCAGCGGTGGGTTAGTGTGAGCTCGCGAAATAAAGTACATCTCGCCCGTCAAAGCCAATGCGAGAAACTTTGTATATAGTTATGCTTCGGCTTGCGTGTGGCCCCATTATGCGAAGTTCCCGATATCCCGAGCTTCCGCGGCGTGCCCAAACCTGTGCCATCTTCTGTCCTGGTTCACCAGCGCCCCTGTCTGTCCCAGAGTTCTAGTGCGTCCGTGGCTTGTGGTGGCGGGAGGTGGAGAGAAGAGGAGAGGGTCTGTTTTGTATTCTAACTGTGTGGCCGTCGTGGGCAAGGGCTCTGCCTCTGACTCAGTTGTGTGTGTTTGCCTCGCCAGCGCCTCGCTGAACAAACAGTGGTTGGGTTGGGCACTGCTCTGCCCAGTGTTTGCAGTGGAGCGTGGGCGGATGCGAGAGTGCGTGCGAAGGGGAAGGCGACTTAGTTAAACAAAAGGGAAGGGGACCCGCACCCTCCACCACCAACGACTTGGCGGTGCGAGCTGCGTGCGGTGGGAAAGCCGGGAGAAAGAGGCTGCGAGGCGTGGGAGTGGAGCTGGGGACGGTTCCGAGACCTCCTCGGGTGTAGCTGGTTCTCTGGCAGTTCTTGCCCACCACCCCACTCTAGAAAAAGGCTACCCCGGTAGTTCCAGGAACCAGTGTCTTCTCCCTCGCCGTCCGGCGGGGGGTCGGTAGAAGGAAGGCGAGGCGGAGACGTGCAGACGTCTGAGGCCTGTCTCTCGCCCACCTGCTGCTGCCGGCGCAGAGGGGCAGTCATCCCGGACTTTCTGCGCCCTGGGCGCGGGCCATCCATCGGCTCTCCCAGAGACTTTCATTCCGGATCTCCAGCTGGCTCTCGGGCCCCCTGGCTTGGGGAAGGCGCCAGAGCGGGGTGGGCAACGAATGGCCTCGGAGCCCAGCCTGCCGGAGAACAAGAAATCCGCTAAGTCCGCGATCTACTGTGGCTAGGAGAGCGCAGAGCGTTCGCCGGCGCACAGTCCGCGGCCTTGTTCCCTTTGTGCTTCGGCGCGGCGGGACCCGCTGCAGGGCCGGCCGTGCGTCGGAACTGCCACTCCGCCCCGAGTTAGCAGAAGAGGAAAGTTGGAAGAGATCGGCGCTCCTGGGATGTGATTGTCATCCTGGGGCCGGCGCTCGAGAGTCTGAGAGAAAGCGAGAGAGAGGGAGAGACCGGGGAGGGGAAAAGGGGAGGCAAAGAGGAGGGGTGAGAGGGGGGCCGCGGAGGGGAGGCGGGCGCTAGGGAGGGGCGAGAGGAGCGCCAGCGAGCGGGAGAGGGAGCCGGGGAGGAAGAGGGAGAGGGCGAGGCGCGCCTGGCGGCCGGGTTGGCTGCGGCCGCCCAAAAGCTCCTGCCAGTCCTCCCACCGACTACACCCCGGGAAGGAGGAGCTTCGGGCGCGCACAAGGCGTCAGAATCCTCAATTTCCAACTTAGCATCTTGGCAGGACCTTTGCAAAGCCAAAAGCAGAGCCCCCCGGTGCAAAGAGCGAGGGGAAAAAAGAGAAAGCAGCAAGGGAGGGGAGGGGAAAAAAAGCCCAGTTGGGGCGAGCGAGGCGCGCAGAGGAGCGGGCGCGGCGGTCGCAGCCGGAGGCGCGCGGGAAGCCAGCGAGGAGGCGCCGCGGGCCGGAGCCCCGGAGCCGGGGCCAGAGGAGCGGCGGCCCAGGGCAGCCAGAGGCCAGGTGCCCGCCCGCTCGCCCTCGCAGGGCGCCGCCCGGCTCGTTGGCGGCCGCGGCGCGGCGCGCCCCATGCCCGTGTGTGGCCATGTCCTATCCGCAGGGCTACTTGTACCAGCCGTCCGCCTCGCTGGCGCTCTACTCGTGCCCGGCGTACAGCACCAGCGTCATTTCGGGGCCCCGCACGGATGAGCTCGGCCGCTCTTCTTCGGGCTCCGCGTTCTCGCCTTACGCTGGCTCGACTGCCTTCACGGCGCCCTCGCCGGGCTACAACTCGCACCTCCAGTACGGCGCTGACCCCGCGGCGGCCGCCGCCGCCGCTTTCTCCTCGTACGTGGTAAGTGAGCGGGATCCGTGGCGGGCGAGGGGCAGCAGGAGCTGGGCGGGAGGACGGGGGCGGAGGGGGACACGGGCCTAGGCGCCAACACCGACCTCCCCCGCCAAGCTTCGCGGCCCCTTCAAACTTGGGTGATTGTCTCCGCCAGCTTCTCCCAGGCCTTGGACTCAAGAGTTGCTCGGAAAAGAGAGCCGCGTCTTGCTCGGATCGCTGAGCTGGCGGGAAGGGGTTTTGTGGGGAGAGGTAGCTGGAATTAAAGAGCGGCACTTGGTGTAAACGTAAGCTCCGGGCTGCCCTGCAAATTTTATATTTTTGGTTTTGTATTTTGGAAAAGTAGTTCAAAAGAAATAGACCCGAAATTTGAGCAGAAGCGTGCTAAGTCTATGTAAATGTGTTTGGCCTAGCCTTTAATTAGTCCTCCAAAATGTTGCAAATCCGTAATCCTATCTTCGCAATCCGATTTGGGGGTATTAAATTTCTGAAAAGTCGGTCGAGCTGCGGTGCATCCGGGATTTTTCGGCCAGGTTGTAACTTCGGTCTGGGGTAGCATTTTTGGAGGGTGGGAGTGCCTGGGCATGGCTCAGCTTTTTGTTTGCATTTCTTAGCGTGTTGAAAAAAAGAAAAAAAGAGCCTTGACTTCCCTTGTATTCCCTCCTTGCGCCCAACGTGCGGCCGCTCCTGCGCCGAGCGCGGAGTCGCCTCATTTGCCCAGGCCTCTCTATCTGCATGGAGGGCCGGGCCGCCGTGGCCAAATCTGCGCACGGAGTACGGACGTGCCCGGGCAGATGGGGGCCTACGGGGTGACACCGAGGCCGGGACAGCTTCAGGGGCCCCAGGAGGACCTGACCCAGGAATTGAGGTCCTCGCTGCCTTCTGAGGAGGGGGAGGAGTTGCTCCTAGGTCTGAACCCCGCCAGCCTTGCCCCGTAGGAAGCTGGAGTGCGGGCCTCGTCCACCCACAGACCCCGGGGAGCGCAGGGAAAAGGGTGCTTCGGTCGTTCCGATGGCAGTGGAGACCACGGTCCACACTCACCTCTCTGCGTCTTCACTGCAGGGCTCTCCCTACGACCACACACCCGGCATGGCGGGCTCCTTGGGGTACCATCCTTACGCGGCGCCCCTGGGATCGTACCCTTACGGGGACCCAGCGTACCGGAAGAACGCCACAAGGGACGCCACGGCTACGCTCAAGGCCTGGCTCAACGAGCACCGCAAGAACCCCTACCCCACCAAGGGCGAGAAGATCATGCTGGCCATCATCACCAAGATGACCCTCACCCAGGTGTCCACCTGGTTCGCCAACGCGCGCCGGCGCCTCAAGAAAGAGAATAAAATGACATGGACGCCGCGGAACCGCAGCGAGGACGAGGAAGAGGAGGAGAACATAGACCTGGAGAAGAACGACGAGGACGAGCCCCAGAAGCCCGAGGACAAGGGCGACCCCGAGGGCCCCGAAGCAGGTTGGTGGACACGGGAAAGGGCGTGTTGGGCGGGAGTAAAAAGGAAAAGAGAGGCCTGGAGGGGGCGCGCACGGGGCCTGGAGGTTGGGGGCAGGGGTCTCTGCCTTTGCGGGCGGGAACCGGGTCCCGCCGCGCGGCCTCTGCGCCCCTGACAGCCTGGATTTCGCCCGCAGGAGGAGCTGAGCAGAAGGCGGCTTCGGGCTGCGAACGGCTTCAGGGACCACCCACCCCTGCAGGCAAGGAGACGGAGGGCAGCCTCAGCGACTCGGATTTTAAGGAGCCGCCCTCGGAGGGCCGCCTCGAAGCGCTGCAGGGCCCCCCCCGCACCGGCGGGCCCTCCCCGGCTGGGCCAGCGGCGGCGCGGCTGGCGGAGGACCCGGCCCCTCACTACCCCGCCGGAGCGCCGGCGCCCGGCCCGCATCCAGCCGCGGGAGAGCTGCCCCCGGGTCCCGGCGGGCCCTCGGTTATCCATTCGCCGCCTCCGCCGCCGCCTCCTGCGGTGCTCGCCAAGCCCAAACTGTGGTCTTTGGCAGAGATCGCCACATCCTCGGACAAGGTCAAGGACGGGGGCGGCGGGAGCGAGGGCTCTCCATGCCCACCGTGTCCCGGGCCCATAGCCGGGCAAGCCCTAGGAGGCAGCCGTGCGTCGCCGGCCCCGGCGCCGTCGCGCTCGCCGTCGGCGCAGTGTCCTTTTCCAGGCGGAACGGTGCTGTCCCGGCCTCTCTACTACACCGCGCCCTTCTATCCCGGCTACACGAACTATGGCTCTTTCGGACACCTTCATGGCCACCCGGGGCCCGGGCCAGGCCCCACAACCGGTCCGGGGTCTCATTTCAATGGATTAAACCAGACCGTGTTGAACCGAGCGGACGCTTTGGCTAAAGACCCGAAAATGTTGCGGAGCCAGTCTCAGCTAGACCTGTGCAAAGACTCTCCCTATGAATTGAAGAAAGGTATGTCCGACATTTAACGCGGGCTGCGTCGGTCCCGGACTTTTCTAATTTATTAAAAACATGGCCTTGGCAGTTATTTTTCCATCACCGAGAGAGAGAGACAGAGAGAGAAAATAAACTACCCCTCCTATTCAGAAGTTTATAGTTTATGGAGATGGATGACATAAAAATGTAAACATCTCCACACACAAAAAAAGTCTTAACCAACCGAAAAGAAAAAAAAGGATTTGTATTAAATCTTATTCTGTATATTTAATGTAGCATTTTTGTATTTAAATTGATAATTCAATATCTTTGAAGTAAATTATAAAATCAAGACACCTGTACAGGCATTTAATGTTTTTTTGTAATATAAATATATACACTTGTGTTTCCCCCAAAACTGTTTCATAGTTTAAAAATACAAGTTTAATTTAATTTTTTACACCTATTGATTCTGCTGGGTATGAGCTAAAGTATTACAGAAAGGAAACAGGTTATACTCTTAGATTTAAAAAGTGAAAGAAACTGCAGGCGCCTTTGTAAAATGCAAAATATTTAATTAAAAGAGATTTTAACATAATGAGAGCCACTCATTACTTTTTAGAAGCCTCAATAAACTGTCCATTGCCTTGGTCAAAAGGTGCAAACTGCAACTTTTTTCAAAGTGGGGACTGGAAGGTTCCACAGACCTTCAAGTGTGCCAGGGGAAAACCATAATTAGGCTGCAAGCCCCAGGGAACCTGGCCCTGCCCAGAATGCAGATCTGGATCACTGATGCGGGCTGTTTGGGAGAGATTGGACCCTGGAGGAAGGAGAAGAGAGACCCAAGTGTGTGCCCAGAAGGGAGAAAAGATGGCAAAGCCAGCTAGGGACACGCACCACCCGAGCGCCATCGCTTAACCTAATTACTTCCAATCAGTGTCGTGTTTTATGCAAAGCAATCAGCTGGTGAACTTTGCTAATGAGTTCGATTTTATGCCGGATTTAGCCCTTATTACTATTTCAAGGGTGCTTCGGGCTAGTGCAGGCGGGAGCATTCAGGGATGCCAAGGGGAAGACTTTCCCAAGTCACCGTCTTCTCTGCCCCTTCAAATTTGGGCATTGATCTCTTCTTTGGATTTGATTAAATTATGAACGTTCCATCTCAGACCGTGCGGGTGGCGGGTGGCCCAGAAGTGCCCGCTCAGCTGCGGGGCTGGGGTCGAGCGGGACAGGCAAGGGGACGGTTTCCCCCTTTCACAGGTAGGTGTCACACTTGTCCTGAATTTCAAGCCTGCACTTTGCAGAGTCGGAGATTGCAGAGTGGGCCGAAGGGGAGGGGGGAGCGCCACAGCCACTTGGGGGAAGAGAGGGGAGCCCCTGAAAGGATCCCTCCCTCTCACAACGGGCCTCTTTTTGGACAAGTGGCCTTCAAAAGTTCAAGGCCATTTGCCTAGATAACGAGGCCGTTGTGGACTCCATCAGGGTTGTCGTCGCTTTAGCGCTTTTCCCAGCTCAGATGCAAGAGTCCGAGTAGCTACAAAAATATTTTTGGGGTTTTATTTTCTCGTTTTAATCCCGCATACTTCATCTCAACATGAAAAGTCAGGATGCATTTGAATCCCTAATGAGGAAGAATCCACGCCCTGTCCCCGAGGCCGGCCAGAGATGTGGGTTCGGGCTTGGCTGCGGTGCTGGCGGCTCCATTTTGCACCCGAGATCTGGAGCCCGGACGCGTTTTACTTCGTGGGAAATTTTCAGTGGCTGGGGGACGGACTTGGGGGGGGGGGGTGTTATAGCAAAAACATACCCCAGCGACAGGAATTAATTTGCTCTATTAAACCCAAGCCTGAGTGTAGAGAGGGAATGTGTTTGCACATAACACCGGCTTAATTAGGCTAAATCAAAATGCACATATTTGCATTTCTACTGAAGATGACTTTAACCTTAACTCGGTGTTTTAAACCCACCCCGAAGTTTCACTGGAGTTGCTTTTGCTATTTCTTTTTTTTAACCTGCCACGGGGCTCCTTTATAAGCTTATTCGAATTTAAACAAGTTTGAAAGCTGCATTGTCCAGATGTTTTAGCAAACAGCAGTCGACTTCAGGGTTTAAATTAGTGAGAAAATTCACGCAGGGAAAATGGTTTCAAAGCTGGAAGTGTGAAAGATTAAATATGCATGAGACGATCGTATTTTATTTTGTCCCTTTAATTATAAATGATTTTTTTAAACAATTGAATTCCAGAGATGACTTGCTCTCCCTCCTTTCCCCCCCATCCCGCGCCTCATCCCCCTCCACCCTCCCCTCTCTCCCCCCACAGCCTGGTTCACAATCAGCTTCCCCCCCTGTTGAATATGCAGCCCCAGGAGTCACCTTTTCTAAAAAAGTCAGAAGAATAGGCCAGTCCCCTTCTCTTAAGGGAGAGTTTAAGGACGACATCAACTCGGCGGGGTTTTGGAAGCATTGGCCCTAAACCCTGCCCAACGATTTTAAAAAGAAAATTACAGGCCTCCCAGTGTTCCCGGGAATATGCAAATGGCAGGGCGCAGGCCTCCCAAATCAGACCGCGAAGGCTCTGGGCTGGGAGCCGAATGCCCGCCGAGCTGCCTGGGAACGGGAACCGCGCACCCGGGAACGCCAGGCGTTTCTCTTCATCCAGGGACGGTGCGGGGAGCCTCCGGCTGGGGAGCTAAACCGCTGGGGGCTCCGCAGCTGCTGCCTGAGTCGCTGTCCCCTGCCCGCATCCCTGCCGCCCTGGGCCTCTGCACGGTCTGCGGTTTTCTGTGCGCACTTGGTCTTCGGTACTAGCACCCAATTACATCTGGGTTTTTCTTATTTACAGAGCTGGGTTTCGGTGGCCACCAGCTTTTCTGGTGTTTAGTGACTTTGAGTTTGGAGGTAGCCTACCAGGCAAACGGGGGTTCAGGGCATTTAGGAAACGTCTTCCGCGCTTAATCCCAGAAGCGGTTGCGTGTCCGTACGATCCCAAGTTCCTCCCGGAGCCTCCTCTTTGCTGCGTCCCGGGCCCTCCAGCAGGCGAAGCCTCTTAGACGCGCTGGGGAAACTTCCGGCGTGTTCGGGGCTCAGGGTTTCTTCTCAGGCATGGATTGGGGCGCAGAAGTTGCGCGAGGCAGCGCCTAAGGTCCCGAGGTGTTGAGACTGTGCTGGCGTTTGCCACCTGCGCCTGACTAGGCCGTTTCTGGGCCCCAAGAAACGCCTATCTTGGCACTTAGGGACCAGAAGCCTCTGGATGTCTAGCAACAGGGGTCACGGGATCACTGCTTGGGGTCTCTGTAAGCAGTCCCCTGAGGCAGTGCAAAACCGGGAACCTGCTCTGTGCGGGGCCGAATCAGTTCATGGGATGTGGGAGTCAGGAGAGACGTCTTTCTCCTCCCGGCTCCTACACTCCGGGTACCAAGGCCCGAAATGCCGTTCCCCCAGCCCGGGTGCGGGGTCTGCAGCAAGGCCTCCTGATTTGCAAACCCCTCCGGGCTGCTTATTCCCGGTGCCATGCGCAGCCCTTGGGACCTAGAAGATTGTGGGGGAGGGAAGGTCGCACGTGCGGTTTTGGCACCGACCGTGCCTCCTAGTCCACCTGTCCTCCACAGCTAGCTGCCGACTCGGACGGAAGCGCGGAACAGCGCAATGCAAACCGCCCAAAGTGAAAGGAATGTAATTGCGCTCCCATGACAGAGCCAGACGCGGATGCAGTTTAGGAAGGGCGCCGCCTACCGGCCCCTGGGAGCCATGCGATTCGAAGGGAGGGGGACCTAGAGGAGACCCCCGCTATCCCTCCACCCACCGTGGGGCCTTAGCTTTGAACTCCGGCCCGGACAAACTTAAACTGCTTCGCCAACCCAACGCGCCACAGCCCTGGACCTAACTAAGACCCAGTTAGCATTGGGGATTTGGGGAGCAGGGCCCACAACTAGAACAGTGTTAACCCTACCGGTTCCCGCCACAGCTTCGGCACATTTCAAAAAACCCGGCGCAGGCAATTGAGAAATACGCTGCGGGCTGAAACAGCCTGCGGGTGGGGGCTGCAGCCGTGCGCCCCCGGCAGTTCTCGCCCCGCATCAGGTGTACGCGCACTTCCACTCCTGCGGGCCCTTCCACGCTCCAACTCTGGACCCCGCGCAGTTTTAATTTGCGGTTTGGAAAATGGGGGTGCTACCGTGCAACCGCGCCCTCAAAGACCGTTTTGGTCTTAAGAGCTTTTGGCCTGTGGGGTGAACATCTGTAGAAAAAGGAAAAACAAAACAAAAGTACCCTCCCATTGCGTCGAACCCTCCTATTTCGAAAAGAACTTTCATGAGGTCGGCGTGGCAAGGCCTGTGGTGCTCACCTCGGCTTCGCCCTACCCCGCCAGAAGCCCTCATAGGTTGTGTTCACTGGTGTCCCCCAGGTGCAGGGTTATTAGGGGAAAGCGGGACGCGCCCTCGGGCTGGATCTTTGTTTCCCTCGTCGCCCGGTCATCGAACAGGAGGGAAATCGGGCCCGACTGGGACCTTGCTGCCCGCCTTCCCCTTAAACTGGCTAAAGCTTCAGGACTGTCCCTAGACCCACCCCGCGGGTCTTCCTTTGTGTCCAGGGCAGAGCCGATCTCCTTTTCGTTTTCACGAGAACTACGACTTGGGCCTCGGGCACTAGGCGAGCCCAGGTTGTGGCCTAACAGCAGATCGCCTCGGGGGCTTGGCTGCAGCTCTGGCCGCACCTCCAGCGCTGGGCGGCCTCTCGGCGCCAGTGGGGATCTCTGGCCTCCTGTAGGCCGCGGGCCCCGGCCCTGGGTCCCCAAGGCCGCTCGCCGGGCAGCGCTCGTTTCCGGCACGGGGACGAGCCCAGCGCGCCCAGACACCACTTTCCCAGTGAAATCTGCTTTTATTTGCTCCGAGCAAACCCCGGGCTCTCAGCGCTCCCGCCTGATGGATGCAAATGTAAATGTGCACTTATTTAATTGGATCAGGCCCCAAGATAAAAGAGATAAACGGCTCCCCGTTTGCTAACTTATTTTCTGAGGCATGCAGCGCCGCGTGGAGGGGAAGCTAATGAAGGAGCAGCGCGGCGCTTGGCACTCGAGCTCTCCGCAGCCGTGGCACGCTGGCCAGCCGGCCCCGCGTGGGCTGCAACTCCTTGTCGACCTGCTTTGCACTGGCCCTGCCCGCTAGATAGGGTCCCCCCGGGACATTCTGTGCGCCAGGCTGGGAAAGTGAGAAGGCGTGGTGTTGGCATCGCGCTTGCAAATACCCTACCCTCGCCACAACTTTCTCTTTTCTCTACCTCGGTTTGTCCCCCTCCCCTTTCTTACCCAAGTCTCCATGCTTGGATCATACTGGCTGGGCCCATTCCATAGAAAATCCTTCCTATCTTCTTTCCCAGGCATCTTCTTAATTCCCCAGGCGTCGTCTTCCACCCCAATTGGAGGTTTCAGAAAAAGACGCGAGGGCCATGAAAAAGACCAGGTGCGACCCTCCAGCCCCCAGGGTCCTGCGGAGCGGCCCTCGAGAAGGAAAAACCCCCTCCTCTGTTCCCACAAGGCCCTCTTTTGGAGCATGAGATTTCTTTCAGAATCAGCTGGAAGACATGGATTAACCTCTTTTCTCCCAAATAATGTAGGAACACAATACACAGAGCACTTAAGTCGTTGCAAGGGGTGGCGGAACCCCGAAAGCCAAACATTATGAGAAAGGGGTGCCTGGCTCTTGCCTCCCCGGGGCGGGAGTTCGAACCTCAAGGCCAGAGCATCCTCCTTCCCGGCAAGTTTGTTTTCCGATTTGGGGTCTTGGTTTTTCGTTCCCGCAGTTTCTCTCATGTTCAGAAGGGCTACGGAGGAAGTCGGGATGGGCTAGGGAGAGAGACCTGATGAAAAAACCTGCCGAGAATGGGTACACAGCAGTCGGTGGTGAGGGGCGCCCTAGGCTGAGACACTGTGGGCTGGAGGGCTGGACTGGCGAGGTTGGGAAGGGCTGTGTGGGAGGAGGCCGGGCCGGGCAGGGCGTCCCGGCCACGCCCGGTCCCCAACGCGCTGATGGATCGGCTTGTCAGAAGAGCTCTGTGCGCGGAGCCCATCAGAAAGCACTTACCTCGCTAAACTGAAATTACTGTCTTTTCAGGGGCTAATTTGTGTAACTCCCATGGAGGGGCTTGGAGGGGGTTTGATGAGGCATAAAATGATGATTAATGAATTTATTGGCCGCTGCTCATCAAACAAGGACTGGAGAGTTCGCGTCTGCACCCGCGGCCTGGCGGCGGCGCTCAACACAACTGGGGTTCAGCCTCCAGAGGCTCAGTGCCTGCTTGAGTTTCCCCAAGTGCCCGGTCCTGAGTGCTTTTCTTAGCTGCTTCCTGCTGGCGGTCTCCCCCACAACCCCATCCTAATTCGGGGCACAGGCTCTAGCTGCCGCCATCGCCCCCTGCGAACCAGCTGCCCAGGCCTGGGGGGAGGTCGGCTGCAGGCCCACGGGGACAATGGCTTCTCCAGGACTGAGTGTGACTGTGGCACCCGAGGCAGCCTGGAGCTGGGGGACTGGAGTTGTCTTCCAAAAATGTTATGGTTTACCAGGTTGGTACTTGGGCCTTGGTGGCTCAGCCCTGCCTCTGCAACTTACTAGCTATGTGTCTTTGGACAGATCCAATACCCAATCTGAGCCTCAGTGTCCTCATCTGTGAAATGGGGCTTTACCACTCCTGGCTTTGTGAGGATTCAAGTGCACGGCACATGGCTATCCTTCAATATAGTTAATAAAGTCATGCTATTTTAAGACTTCAGTTCACTGGAGACGCTAGCTAAGGCCTGGGAATAAACAGAGGGTGGGAGACAGAGGCTTGGGTTGTGACTTGAGGGAGAGACAATCCTGCCTGAATGGCTGATCTTTCTCAGCACTTGCCTCCACCTTCCCAGCTTTCCTGGCTGGGGCTTGATAGTCGGGACAGTGAGGGAGACTGGAAGGCAGTTCGACCAGGGAGTGATCTGCTCAGAGTTGAGCTTTCTGGAGCTGACTGGAGCTGCTACGTGGCTTGTTTACATGGCAGGATCTACATTCAGGTTAGTCTGCTGGACAGTTCAGAACTTCTTCTTCTCATAACCCACCCTTTGTCTGTAGGCTCCTGTCTTTTGGAATCTGTCCACAAGGACCTTTTGGCTATTTCTGCTGGTTTTAATCAAGAACCTGCAGCCCATGAACTTATAATTTCAACTTGGATTATTTTCTCTGATTGAATCACCTCCCCTGCCTACCTCACACCACCTCACTCTGTCCGTCCCAGATCTCCCAGCAGTGGACTTCTCCCTTGCCTTCCCATGACATCCTGTGTTCCTGCAACAGAAGACAGGAAAGACCCTGACATTGACCTCTCTAGTGGAATGCCTATCCTAGTCTCTGTGTTAGTACAGCCCCACTTAAACTGTTCCCTTCCCTTACTCTAACCACTGTCAATTAAGCACCTGTAATATACCAGATGTACTGTTCCAGTCATTGGTGATGCAGCCATGAACAAGACAAAGTCCCTGCCTTCCTACACTTTAGAGAATACGACAGAAAATAAACAAATGAGTGAGATAATGACTTATTGCCATGTCCAGGTGATGAGAGTTATGAGAAAAATTTAGTAGGGTAAGGGGTTAGTGAGGGCAGTCTGGGAACCCTCTCTTAGGAAGCTCTCTTAGGTGTTTGCACAAAGACCTGGAAGAAGTTAGGGAACAGGCCATGCAGATATTTGCAGGAAGAGAGTGCCAGGCAGAAGGAAGGGCAAATGCGAGGATCCTGCAGTGGGAGCAGGTTTGAACAGCAAAGAGATCTTTGTGGAAGGGAAAGAAGCCTAGGTAAAGCCAGGGTCAGGTTATATGGGACCTTGTAAGTCCTGGTGGGATATTTGGGATTTATGAGAGAGGGAGAAAAGGAGGAAGTGTGGGAGGATTTTGAGGGGAGTAACAAGATCTAACTTATGGGTTTTTGTTTTGTTTTGTTTTGTTTTTGGTGTTTTTTGTGGGTTTTTTTTGTTTTTTTTTTTGACAGAGTCTCACTCTGTCGCCCAGGCTGGAGCGCAGTGATGCGATCTTGGTCACTGCAACCTCTGCCTCCCAGGTTTAAGCGATTCTCCTGCCTCAGCCTCCTGAGAAGCTGAGACTATAGGCACATGCCACCATGCCTGGCTGATTTTTTTATTTTTAGTAGAGATGGGGTTTCACCATGTTACCCAGGTTGGTCTCCTGACCTCACGATCTCCCCGTCTCAGCCTTGCAGAGTGCTGGAATTACAGGCCTGAACCACTGTGCCTGGCCCGACAAGATCTAATTTACGTTTTAAATGCATCCTCAGGGTGTGAGAGCTGAAAGTCTGGTAGGACAAGAGTGCAAGTAGGAAACAGTTAGGAGGCCAATGGAGAATTCAGGGGGAGGGAATGTTGCTTTGCACCAACCTCTACTTGGTAGTACCCAGAGAGGCGGGGAGAAGTGCTCAGGTTTGGGCTATATTTTGAAGGCAGAGTCAACAGGCTTTACTGATGACGGATTGTATATGGGCGAAGAGAGAAGAGCGGAGAATGCTGGATGCCTCTAAGGATTTGGGCCTGAGTCCCCAGGATAATAGGGGGTGTCATTTGCTGAGATGCCTAACATTAAGGGAGGTGCAGGGATTTTTTTTTTTCCCGGAAAGAGGGTAAGTAAAATACTCTTTGCCCTGACCCTCAAGCCATTGGGCCAAAAGGAGCTGCTTTTGTGGACACATGAGGCATCTAGTGGCAAAGCACTCAAATGCCCAAGGCAGACTCACAAGTCCAGGGAAAACTCAACATATCCTCTCTCCTGAAACCATAGACCTTACAGTTCTTTGACCACATCTCCCATTTCTTTTCTTTTTTTTTCCTTTAAAAAATAACCTATCTATCCATCCTCTCTCTCTCTCTCTCGTAAAGATGGGGTTTCACTATGTTGCCCAGACTGGTCTTGAACTCCTGGACTCAAGCAACCCTCCTGCCTCAGCCTCTCAAAGTGCTAGGATTCCAGGTGTGAGACACCGCACCCTGGCCTCCCTATTTATTTCTTTTCTCCTTACCAGTGGAGAAACTGAGGCTGAGGAAATGAAAATGATTTCTCCAAGCTCATGCCATGGGTTTAGAGACAGGGATGGATCCAAAACCCAAGTCTCCTAACTCCTAGGCCTGCGTTTTTCCCTGCCTCATCCTAGCTAAGTTCTCTGGGATATCTGTATTTTAACAGAGAACTCCTGGAAACAAAATGCTTTAACAGAGGAATGAATTTATAATGGCAGAATCTCAGACACCGTGACAGGCTGTCAAGGGAGATATATTTAGGCTGGGCCGGGAAACATCTTAGCCCTCCTCAGACACTGCTGGAGGATGCCTGCCTCCTCAGGACTCCGTGTGTGAAGTACAGATGAAGAAAAAGCTCGGAATGTGCCGTCTCTCCCAGAGACTCAACAACAAGGAGGAACTGGGGCCGTTTCGCCTACCAGGGAGTGTTTTCTTTCCTAAACAATTGCTGTTTGAAAGGATTTACTCATTTCTTCTGTTTGAAGTGACATCTGCCCGCCCACAATTATCCCATGTGATGCCAGCAAAAATTAATGTTCCTTTGCCCATCATTTCACAGCAACTCCTATCAAAGACAGATTGGAGTTGGGGGCAAGGCCCCCCATCATGGGTCCTGCATGCATTTATTTTGAATTTTTTTTTCTGACATTTCAGCTTCACTGTTTTTTTTTCAATCCTTTACTTGACTTGGGGATTTTGTTTTGTTTTATTTTTTTTCTGTAAATGATCGGTAGCTTTGTCCCCAAGGGAATCCACAGGCCCTTAGAAACAGCATCTCAACATCTTTCAAGCAGAGTGAGACATCTGTTATCCCTAGATTCCAAATCCCCTCACCGTTCCAGAATGTTCCGGACACCTTCCCAACTAACATGGTTTGACATCAGACACCACATAGTTGTTTCTGAGACTTTTTTTTAGATCCAAACCACAAGATTTTCTGTTTGTTTGTTTGTTTTGTTTGCCCTCTATTTGTATCCAGTATCTAAGTCCAAACCCTGTGTAATAGGTGTCTTTTTTTCCAAATACTCATCTATGCAAGATATTCATTGGTCGCTGAGGACCAATTTTCCTGGATCACATAAAAGAGAAGATTAGTGGCAACGTGGAGAAAAGGGCTCATTTGGAATAAATACCACCTCTTTGCTCTCATGAAGAGTGTGGCAGAAAAGTCATTGGCCTGGTTTATTTTGGTTGGTGGAGTTATTTTTCTTTCTGGGTTTTTTTTTTTTCTTTTTAATTTTCCCTTTCAATCTGGCTAAGGCCTGACGAGTTCTAGAGAATGTAGGAGGAACATCTGGGGCCCCATAGGGCTGGAGACTAGAAGGAACCAGAGCCCTGTACTCCATGCTCTTCAAATTCACTCATTCCAGGGCTGGAATGAGTGCAATTTCTATTTTGATTACTATTTAGAAAATAATTTCCTTCCAATTTTTTCATGATTTACTTATTTAGGAATATTTATAATGCTACTGAAACTGAAACAGAAGACACTTATAAAAAAAATTAATTCAATGAAATTATTGGCCCCATGGGTTTGAAAGTGACTGAAGTTTCTCAGGGTCTCTGATTGCTTCTAGAGGCTTCACCTGACCCTGTTCTTTCTTCTTTGCAGGCTGCCCTCAAAGTTATATGGGCTGCATGAGTATCTCTTCATCCCCACCTAAAATCATGTCATGTCTTTCCAGAGATGTGCTTACCACACTTTGGAAAATAGCAACTGCTTATTTTACAGATATGGAAACTGAAGTCCTGAGAGGTAAAGCAACTTACTCAAGACCAGTCAGCTGGTTGGGGACAGAGCCAGGGGTGTCTGCCTTCCCTTCCCCACCCTGCTCCCCTGACTTCCTCACCGGTTCCCTCTGGGAGCTCTTTCTTATCAAACCCCTTGCACTGGAATCCTCATCTCAAATGTGGTTCTAGGGTGCGGGACTCAAACGGGAGGGCCCTTGCAAACCCCTGAGATTTCAATGCTTCTGTCCCACTGGTCCTGCCATACCTGAACCCTTTTTTCCTGTCTGTGGGTCACTCTTTGGGGGTAAAAGGCCAAGTCCAACAACCAAATATGCTCTTTGACATCATAAAAATCCCTGGCCCTTCTTTTCTTCTGCAGGGACAGGAGAGGTGGCCAGAGTTTGCACCTGTGAGAAAGCACAGCGGGGCGGGGAGTTGGGGTTCTCAGGTAACGTCGCAATGAAGGGGTAGATGTCATCTTCCATCCAGAAGTTTCTGCCCCAGGAGCCCCTTGTGTCCTCTTTCTCCAGTTACTCACAAATGGGGTTTCCCATCCCAGTCCCCTCCTTCCTAAAGCCAACCACAGTGACATGTGGTAATTTTTGAGTGTCAACAAGTGGGGGCTTTGGGCTCCCAGCTGTAATGTCACTCAAAGTCAACTCCCCCTAGCTTGTCCCTTTTTCCTTCTTTTCTCCTCGGGTTGGGGATCAGATAGGCCCTCCCCTACCTGCCCTGGAAGGTCAGCCATGACCCTCAGTGCTGCTACCGCCCACCTAGCTTAGCACCCAGCCCTGCCTCTCACCCTTGCTCTAAGCCACACATCGACTAGCTGAATATATACAGGTTGGGCATCCTTAACCTGAAAATCCAAAATCCAAAATGCTCCAAATTTCAAAACTTTTTGAGTGCTGACATGATACTGGGAGTGAAATATTTCACACCTGACCTCATGAGACAGGTCACAGTCAAAATGTGGGTAAACAACACATGGTGTATTCAGTGTCCCCAAGGGAAAAATAAAATTATCTTCAGGATATGTATATAAAGTGTATATTAAATATAAGTAAATTACATGTTTAGATGTGGGTCCCCAAGATATATAATTATATATTTTCCAATATTCCAAAATCCCCCCAAAATGAAAAATACAAAACACTTCTGGTCTCAAGCATTTTGGATAAGGGATACTCAACCTGTATCTGCAACTAGAAGGACCACATGCAACTAAATTTCAAAATGCCCCAAATTGAAGTTAAGCCCTCTCCATTCCTCCCCTTAGCCCTAGGTTCATATCAGCTTCTCCCCACGTCCTGCACCCAGTCACCCAGTGGAGGGAATGTAGAAACCTCCTGGCACCTCTCTTTCCCTCCCTTCCATACTCTAATTGGAGCCTTTGTCCTCTGTTGCATGGACTGTCACGTATCTCTGGAGTGTCTACCTGCCCTTATCAGCTTTGTATCACTTACACGAAGCCTAAAGCCTGGTGTGTCCTGGGTATTCAATAAATGCAGATGGAAATGAAAACAAATGAATGAATCCTAAGCCAATATATTTGAACTTTCCTATACAATTTCCCTATGAATTTTGAAAGCAAGCTGGTGTCAGACAGATGTGGGTTCAAATCCTGACGGCCCTCTGTTATTTGGAGTGTATTAGTGAGCTAGATTAAATGCTCATGGAATCTAGACAGAGATGCCCAGCACATGCGGAGAGTGAGAAGGTGAGCTCCAGAGTGTGCCTGCCTGTGTTCCATTCCAGTTTGTGACATGTGCCAGCTGTGGAATCCCAGGTAAGTTGTTTCATCCCTCTGAGCCTCAGTGTTCTCATCTGTAAGATGGAGATAATAACAGTATCCGGCTCAGAGGGCAAATGAGATAATGTCTGCCAAGCCCACCAAAGCACATGGTCGACAATCAATAAATGGAAGCTGGGCCAGGCATGGTGGCTCACACCTGTAATCCAAGCACTTTGAAAGGTCGAGGTGGGTGGATGGCTTGAGCTCAGGAATTTGAGATCAGCCTGGGCAACATGATAAAACCCCATCTCTACTAAAAATACAAGAATTAGCCAGGCATGGTGGCACACGCCTGTAATTCCAGCCACTGAGGAGGCTGAGGCACGAGAATCACTTGAACCAGGGAGGCGGAGGTTGCAGTAAGCCAAGACCGCACCATTGCCAGCCTAGGTGACAGAGCAAGACTGTCTCAAAACAAAACACAAAAACAAAATAAATGGAAGCTGTAACCATTATTACTTGATAAATACTGCTTCATGTTATTGAAGATTACTTCATCTGAGAATTTCTAAAATTGCGTAGTGTGTTTTCTTCAGTTCTTAACTGCTTCACATGTTTTTGCTGACCAGCAATGTTTAAGGTGTCTAGAGTTAAAAAAAAAAAAAAGCTTATTTTAAGAATCACGCCTCAGAACATTATTTCATTACTTAAACTTGTTGCTGACTCATCTGTCCCTTGGTAACTGAGTCTTTACCAATAACTTTAATTACATCAATCACTCATTTCAAAAACTGCTGAATAATGAGAACTCCTAGAGGTGACACCATGGACTTCTGTCACACAAGCAGGGACTTGTGGAAGGAGAACAGGTTTTTCTTTTCTTTTTTAATAGCATTCAGTACTTCAAACAGGGAAAATACATTCAGTCTTCATTATTTACTTTCTGTCTATCTATCTATAATTAGCAATCTTCATAGCAGGGGAAAATGACAATTCATAACTTCTTGAACTGAATTGAATTTGTTTCATCTTCTGACATTTCTGAGTCATAAGGCCCAAGTCTCTGCCTCTGGGGTAAAATAAATGTTTGATAATTCTAGCACCAATTCCTTTGCTAAAAGCTGCTAATTACATAGTTTATGATTTAACATATTACCTAAACAATTATCTTGTCATTAATAACAATAGCTACCTTATTAAGCTCTTAGTATATGCCAGTTATTGCATTGAAGCTTTTATGTACATGATCTCAGCAGAATCTCATCAAACCCTACAGAGTAGGTGCAATTATTATCCCCATTTTACAGCTGAAGAAACTAAAACATTGCAAGATTAACTTGCCTAAGTAGGTGTCAAAGTAAGAGATGTGCGTAGGAATGTCTGTCTCTCTTTCTGTGCCTAGATGCAACCAGGAGAGAGCTGCTGGCTGTTCTTTGCTGCTATAGGCATTAAATGCTTTTCTGGCTATTCATGGCTCAGTTCTACTGTGAGGTGAATAAGGTACCTGCTATTTGCTGAGCTTGAAATGCTATCAGACTGCAGGGAAGCGGTAATCCTCAATGTGGTGAGAGGAGTAGGTAGATGCCTAGGCTGGGCATCTCTCAAAACCCTGCCCCAGAGCACACAGTCTTCCTTCCTCCTTTCCAAGCCCTTGTACCCTGGCTCCTGGACTGTGACATCGGACTCCCACTAAGTCTCTCTGATTCCAGACTCTCCCTGCATCTTTTCATCTGCATACTCTTCCCTTATTAGCCAGGAGACAATGGAGCTATGGAAGGATGTGGAGCAGGAGAGTGACTAAATCAAAGCTGCACTTCAAAAAGAGTAAAGTCTGGCCAGCCATGGTGGCTCACACCTCTAATCCCAGCACTTTGGGTGGTTGAGGTGTGCAGATCACTTGAAGTCAGGAGTTCAAGACTAGCCTGGCCAACATGGTGAAACCCTGTCTCTATAAAAAAAATACAAAAGTTAGCCGGGCGTGGTGGCAGGCGCCTGTAATCCCAGCTACTCGGGAGACTGAGGTGGGAGAATCGCTTGAACCTGGGAGGTGGAGGTTGTAGTGAGCCGAGATCACACCACTGCACTCCAGCCTGGGCGACAGAGTGAGACCTTGTCTCAAAAAACAAAAGCCAAAACAAACAAACAAAAAAAAACAAAGGAATAAAGCGCAGCTCCTGTATCTGTCATTCAAAGTTCTTCTTCCATCTGACCCCACTCTCCTTGTAGCCTCATGTGCCAAGACTCTTCATGGGTATCTTGTGCTGAACAGTCCCTGCCCACACACTTTTCCCAGGCTCTTCCTCTGCTTCAATGCCCTTCATCCAGGTCACATGTCTAAATCCACCTGCCCTTTTGAGACTCATCTGAAGCCCTTCTAGAGGTCTTCCCCAATAGTTCTAGCCCATAGTGCTTCTGCTGAGCCAGAGGCGATGTAGTTTACAGGCTCTGGGGTCAGGGTAATCTGGGTTTGCATCTCACCTCTGCCACGTATCAGCTCTGTGACCTTAGGTAAGGGCTCAACCTCTCAAAGCCTCAATTCCACAACAGTAAAGACGTGATCTCTGTGTCCTGAAGCTGTTAGGATGAGTGTGGGCATTTCTGGGGAATGTCTTATGAACTCACTAAGTTTAGCACTGCCTACAGAGCCAGGTATGTTCGTTGGCCACATACTGAGTGCCCAGGTAGAAGACTGGAAACAAGATGATTCCAAAATGCACACACTCCGGTGAGCTCTGGGCTGGCTGACTACTGTGATCTTTTCATGTATGTTCCCTTGAACACATAGATCTGGCTCTGGGCTTTCCTGCTCTGTTTGTCCTGAGCCAGTACCATACTGTTTGTCTTACTATGGCTTTGTAATATGCTTTAATATCTGGTAGGGCAGTCCTTATATCTTGTTTTTCTTGGTCAAAACTATTTGACTTGACTATTTGGGGGCATTTATTCTTCCACACAAATTTCAAGATGAGTTTATTAACTGTTTAAATCATTATATTTGTACCCTTTCTGTGCCTGACACAAAGTTTCAGCTTCAAGACTATGGGGGTGAGAATATCCACGTGATTCTCTGAGGACACAGAGTGAGAAAGTAATAAAGTGCATGCCAGTGTTCTGACAGGACCTGTCTCGTGCACCCTGATGGTTCTTAGGTGAATCCGAGGACCCAGGTGCCTTGCCTTGGGTGGGTGGAAGGGAAAAAGCAAAGGCCCTTTGTGGCTCTGAGGTAGTGTGACAGAGGAGTGCATGCCCTGGTCCTGGAAGGCAGCACTCTCCTGTGCCTGCTGCTCTGGGCAGGGTGCAGAGCTGGCTGCCTGAGGACTTGGGGCTTCTGGTGCATCCATACCCAGTGAAGGAGGTTTCCTTATTTCAGTCAGGTTTCCCTTAGATACCTTGGCCCAGTCCTGACTCTTTCCTATCAAATGACAAGTACGAGCGATCCAGGTCATATGGTGACTAATAGCATGGGCCCCAGAGTCAGGCTATCTGGGTTCCTGTCCCTCTATGATGGATCCCTCCTCTGCCTATCTGCCCAACTCACCCCCACTCTTAGCAAGTGGCAGCACTGCCATCTAAAAACCTGGAAGTCAGCCAGCTTTTCTTATTTTCTCCAAATTGTCACATCTAGTTACCAAACCTGGTTGATTCAACATCCTTGACTTTTTGCTTAAATCTCTCTTGTTCTCCATTCACTAATCCAGGCCATGGTCACCTCTCACTTCCTCAGTGGCCTCCCAGCTCCAGTACTGCTCCATGCAACTGAAATTCCCCACCGAGGATGAGCTGCAGATGTAGTGATATGATTCCCCTGCCTAGAATAGTCAATGGCTCCCTATTGCCCTCATATGAGGCCCAGAGGCTTCTAAGTATGATGGTGCTTCAAACTTTAAACTCTGAACCTGTAAGACAGTTTGTCATATCTGTGCTCTACCTTGCCTCTGAGCCTTTGCACACTCTGTTCCCTTTGCTTGGCAAGCTCTGTCTTTCCCCCTCTCCTGCCAACTTCCTACAGTCAGCTCCTGCATAGTGAAATATCTGTACTTGAAGCCTCCCCTCCCTTAGTGTCCTGCCTTTCTCTATGCTAAACATATGAAATAAAGGATAAGCATGAGTTAAAACCTCACTTCTACCCTTGACTAGTTGCGTGCTCTTGGATACTTAATTCACCTCTGAGATTCAGTTTCTCCATCTGTTAAAATGGGACACAATCATAATGTTAGGAGTCCATTTCAGGCAGACACTTTAAAAGTCAGTGTCTGCTTTCCTGGTTTGTAGGATTGTTGTGAGAATTAAAGGAGATTGCTGCAGGCAATCTTTCTAGGCCTGTGGACTGTTGCAGGAAAACTTTCTAAACAGATGCATAAGGCTCAAACCTACCCAAAGGAGCTTTCATTGAGATTGAACTCACAGCACAATGGTTAACAACTTCTTGAGAATCATTTTTTCTTTTTGTTCCCCAAGGGGACCCCAGTCTTGTTTGGGGAGGCAATGTGCCCTGCCCTAGGGGAGGAACCGATTATATTCTGTTGTAAGAATTCCATTTCCCTTTTGCATGATGCTGTCTTTTCCAGCCTTCCTTGCAGCTAGGTGGTCATGTGACCAATTCTGGCCAATGAGATTAAAAAAATGTACTAACCTTTCTGAATCTCAGCCTCTTATTTTATAAAATCAAAGTGCAGTGATGTTTAATCTCCCCTTTTCTTTTTTTCTTTTCTTTCTTTCTTTTTTTTTTTGAGATGCAGTCTTGCTCTGTTGCCCAGGCTGGAGTGCAATGGCACGATCTTGGCTCACTGCAACCTCCGCCTCCCAGGTTCAAGTGATTCTCCCACCTCAGCCTCCTGAGTAGCTGGGATTACAGGCATGCACCACCATGCTCAGCTAATTTTTGTATTTTTAGTAAAGACGAGGTTTCACCATGTTGGCCAGGCTCATCTCAAACTCCTGACCTCAAGTGATCCACCCACTTCGGCCTCCCAAAACGCTGAGATTACAGGTGTGAGCTACCGTGCCCAGCCTTTTTTTTTTTTTCTTTTTAAAGCAGAAGATCCTCTTTTTTTTGTTCCAAAGAAATCTTACCTGGAATCCTAATATATAACAAACAAAGCACGATTGCTGTAATTGAAATGGAGATTGGAGACTGCAGGAGTCCTCTCCCAGCCTTTCTGGGCAGTCCCTGTAGATATCTGCAAAACAATACTTGGAAATCCTCTGGGTTGGAGAATATCTGTATTCTGTAGTGGATATGTGTTGTCTTATATAATTTTGGGGACAACCAGATTCCATTCCTGCACCCTGAATTTCTCCCTGAGAACCACCATTCCATTTCCCCAGGTCCATATGCTTTTGATGAAGTTAATTCAATTCGGTTCCAGGGCTAGGCATATGATTTTGGCATGCCCAACATTTCATCCCACTGGACTCAGTGATTGGTTCAGGAATGTGCACGTGACCCAATTTAGCCCAGTGAGATTAGATATAGGATTTTTATTAAAATTGAAGAGAGGTGGAATTTTTTTTCCCCATTAAACTTGAACTCTGGGACTATGAAACCTGAAAATAAAGTCTACATGGAAGTAAACAGAGCTGAAAGATGGAAAGAGACCAGATCTCAGAGGTGTTAAGCCATTGGATTAAGATTTGCCTGAAGACAGACAGATCTGCCACTGGACCTTTGGTTTTGTGAGTCAATTTTTTTATTTTTTAATTTAAGTAGCTGGAGTTTCACCTTCTATTATTTGCAACCTAGAGTCCCAACTAGTATGGATTCCTTCCAGGTCCAGAATCCCAGGATCCTCAGGGAGGTAGATTTTGGGGCTGTTCACCAACTTTCCACTTTTTCTTCTTCTGAGCACATGGTAGGATTGCACTTCCTCACTCATTCTGAGTGGGGCATGACATATGACTATGGTGTATGACTTTCTTTGTCAACAAAATGTGAGTAGACGTGATATGTGTCACTTCCAGGTGGGCTCTTTAAAGTCAGCGCATGATTCACTCCTCTCTTTCTTTCCCATAATAATGTTCCAGATGTTGGAAGCTCCATCAGCCTGGGTCCCAGATTGAAGACAACGAGGAGCACAGATCTCTGCTGACCCTTGATGGATTTGTACTGTGAGCAAGAAATAAACTCTTTTTATTTTAAGCCATTGAAATATTGGATCAGTTGCTAGAGTAGCATACCTTAGCCTACCCTGAATGATAAATGAATAATTCTTCTTTACTTCCTACTCCTTCTGTTCTTCTCCTTCTTCTCTTCCTCCTCCTCTTTTTCCTCTTCTCTTCCTCTCTCCTCCCTTACTCCATCTCTTTCTTCTTGCAGCCTTGCTCTGGCCAGCAGTCTTGTAACTCTATTTCTTTACTTACCTTCTGTCAACAGACCATTAAAAGGGTTCCATGATTGCTCTTCTCCAGCCTTCCCAGTGACATCCAAGTGGACACTGGCAGGAGATAATCAGTCTACCTCAACAAAGTCATGCTGGTGGTATCCCCACTGGTGCCAATCAATTACAGCTGTCAGTCATTCATTCTTCCTAGTACTGGTCTCAGTAGGGGCCAACTTCCTGATCATATTGTTGGACACACAGGGCTCTGAGTTCTAGAATAAAACTTTCTCCAGAAATTTCCATTCATTATCTTATGACAATTAAAAAGATTCTGAAGTTTGTGGCATGGTATTCATAACATAGTGCTCTGCCAAGATAAAAAATGGACAGGCAGGCACAGTGGCTCACGCCTGTAATCCCCGTTCTTTGGGAGGCCAAGGTGGGAGGACCGACTGAGCCCAGGACTTCAAGACCAGCCTGGGCAACATAGGGAAACCTCATCTCTACATAAAATTTAAAAATTAGTTGGGCATGGTGGTGCACATCTGTAGTCCCAGCTACTTGGGAGGCTGAGGTAGGAGGATCACTTGGACCTTTATAGTTGAGGCTACAGTGAGCTGTGAGTTTACCACTGCACTCCAGCCTGGGCGACAGAGTAAAACTCTGTCTCAAACAACAGCAACAACAACAAAATGTACAACTAAAAGAATTATATGCATCAGCTTTAGTTGTTAATAAGCAATTTTTAGGGCTGATCAGCTAATTAAGCCAATGCACAAGATTCTGCGTCTGGGGTGGATATTTGGGAATGACTAAGTTCTGTTGAATGAAAAAGTAGAAGTAAATCATTCCTGAAGCTTGAGTGCGATCATTATCATTAACATATGAGACACTGTATAGCTCAGGAGTCTCAGATGCATCTGCTAATAGGGGCCAGACAGACCATGGCAGTTATTAGAGCAGGCTAGTGGGAGTGGTGGGGATCGTGGGGACCTTCACAGGGATACTTCTTCTACATTCAGCTCTGGCTGATTGTCCCCATGTAGGAATGTAGGCCCAATGTTGCTAGTTCTTTCTTTTTTTTTTTTTTCTTCAGGAGACTTGAAATCCATCTGCTTGTTAACCAGATTTTTTTCTAAAATACTGTAAAGTTCAAACTTCGTCGGTGACCACGGGTAGAATGTTTGATAGTGTATAACACATGGTCACCCTTATTATGTCTTGCCATTCTACATTGTGTCCATTCCACAGATTAGGAAACCAAGGCTCAGGAAGGTGCAGTGACTCCCCCAGATGGACATAGCCAGGTTCTGAAACTTGAACCTACACCATTTGGCTCCACGTCAACTGCTTTCTCTTCCTCCTCTATCATAGCTGTCTCCTCATGGCTGAATATGTAATGGAGAGACTGATAGTACACCAAAGATTCATGCTTCCATTTCCATAGCACACGTGGTGAGTGGGAAGTGGCTATGAGCTAGGGACTGCAATTTCCAGCCTCTCTTCTTGTTTTATTTTTTATTGTTTTCTTTTATTTTTTATTTTTTTCTGCAGCCTCTCTTCTAGATCAAGTCATGTGACAAGTTCTTGCCAATGAATGGAACATGACAGGAAGTGATATGTGTTGTTTCCAGGCAACAGCAATTAAGAAATGGGTGCGTCTTCTCCACCCTCTCTTTCCCCTCCCACAGCTTGCTGCAGAGGAACCCAGCGACCTTGGAAGCCATGTGTTGAAGATGAAAGGACCACAAGATGGAATACCTCCAGGTTCCTGATGTATTTTCCTCCAAATATGTCATTTGGAGGAAAGCCAACTCCAATGCGTAGTGCTCATTTTGGACTTGATAAATAAACTTTCATTGTCTTTAAGTCATTATATATTTTTTGTTTTGTTATAGCAATTAGCATTACCTTAACTGATACAAATATGAATGGACTTTAAAACATTTTTCCTTTTTCCCTTCCATAGTAACAGGAAGAGTTCATAATGGACAGGGTTATCCACTTGAATCCAGCAGGTCTTGGATGAGAAAATGACTCAAATTAGGTTTGGTTTCTAGGGATGGGAGTGTAGTGGCCCTCAGTGTCCCAGTGTCACTGCCTCTTGACCCTCTGCCCCCTTCCCAACCTGGCATTAAAGGAGGCCTCATTCATGCTTCAGCCTGGGGTGAACAGATCATCATTGCTGTCTTCTGGAGGAAGGCAACAGACAAAACAAGCATTCGGCCTGTCTGGGCTGCACACCCTCAACCAAGATAGGAGTCAACATGTTTGGGAACATCAAAGACAGTGTGGTATCTTAAGCATAAGGAGATTAACATTTACAAAGGTTTGCCCCTCGGCCTAGTCCCAGGAATTCAGCAGACAGAGCCAGGAGGGACAATTAACATCGCCCATCCACACTGGGGTCTTCTGGCATCTCAGAAGATTTTCTTTTGAGCTTTCTGCTAGATCTGGGATGGAGGAGGCAAAGTCTAGTCTGATATCTGAGCAAGAACCCTCTGCACTCAAAAGAGATGTTAAAACATGCTGGGCATGACAGTATAGGTGTGAAGTCCCATGGGAGAATTCTGCCCCACTAACTACTGTGCACTGGCAGTCAAAGGGAGAGAGTTTTTACCCAGAAAGTCAGTACCCTCCTAAGCCAGCCAGTCAGTACAAAGGGACTGAGGTGGGCTGTGTGGCCGGAGGAGGGATGAGGCACTGGTTTGCCTCTTTGAAGCAGAAGGGAAAGAATATCCCAACACGCTCCAAGCGCTGGCAACAGTAGGCAATAGATGGGGGACCTAAATCCCTTACAGCTGTTGGAAACCATACCCTATTCAGAGATAATTGGCAATTAGTTAAACAACTCCTGTTTAAAACATTCCTCCTCCCCATCCTTAAAGACAGCTGTGTTTAAAAAGGGAAGGGGAGAGACTTCTCAGGAAACCTAATCTTCAAGTCAATAAAAACATAACAGAGCTCTGGGAATCAATGAGTTAGAGAATTTAGAACTATGTCCAGGCAATAGAACATCTTTCTAAGACCTATTGCTCCATTTTTCTCTTGCAGTACAACATAGTGGCCAAGAGCACAAACTCGGGGGTTAGAAAGGCCTACGTTTGAGGACGTACTCTGCCACTTATGAGCTGTGGGAACTTGGGCAAGTTGCTTAAACTCTCTAAGCCTCATTTTTTTCATCTGTAAAATGGGCATGATAGTAATTGTACTATGAAGATTAAATGAGATGGTGCCTGGCACAGAGTCAGTACTCAGAGGTGTCAGCTCATAGGCATACAGGCATATTCAAACCCAAATTCTTTAGCCTGGTATTCAAGGTCTTCTGCAGTTTATCTCCAATCAACTCTTCCTAACTCTGCCCCACCTCATGTCCTCTATTATCTAGCCAAAAAGAACCAACCCACCAGGCTTTAGTTTCCTCTTCTGTGAGATGAGATCAATGAATTGGATTGTCTCTAAGGTTCCTACCAATCCTACTCTTCTAGGACTTGGGAAAGCCCCACCCCATACCTTTGACCACACCATTCTCTCTGCCTAGGACTCTTTCTTCTCATCTTCATTTGTCAGTCTTACCAAGCCTTCAAAAAACCTTCCCAGGGAAGGGATTTATTTCTTCTTGTAAATCAGCTCAAATCAAAGTTGTCAATTGGTGCCATTTTGTTAGTCCTGTACTGTATTTTTTTTTCTTTTTTTTTTTTTTTTGAGATGGAGTCTTTCTCTGTCATCCAGGTTGGAGTGCAGTGGTGCAATCTTGGTTCACTGCAACCTGCACCTCCTGGGTTCATGCAATTCTCCCTGCCTCATCCTCCCAAGTGGCTGGGATTACAGGTGCCCAACACCACACTCAGCTAATTTTTTTGTATTTTTAGTAGAAATGAGGTTTCACCACGTTGGCTAGGCTGGTCTCGAACTCCTGAACTCAGGTGATCCATCCACCTCAGCCTCCCAAAGTGCAGGGATTATAGGCATGAGCCACCACGCCCGGCCCTGTGCTATATTTTTTAAAAGCAGAAAATATTACATTTTTTTTTTATTTTCAACTTCTTTTATTTTTATTTTACTATTATTATTTTGAGACACAGGCTTGCTCTGTTGCCCCAGGCTTCAGTGCAGTGGCACCATCATGGCTCACTGCAGCTTCAAACTCCCAGGCTCAAGGGATCCTCCTGCCTCAGCCTCCTGAGTAGCTGGCATGCACCACCACACCAGCTAATTTTTTGGTAGAGTCTGTGTCTTGCTATGTTGCCCAGGCTGGTCTTGAACTCCTGGCCTCAAGTGATCCTCCCACCTCAGCCTTCCAAAGTGTTGGGATTATAGGCATGAGCCACCACACCCAACAGCAACTTCTTTTAAAAAGTCAGGCCAGACACGATGGCTCATGTCTGTAATTCCAGCACTTTGGATCACCCGAGGTCAAGAGTTCGAGACCAGCCTGATCAACATGGTGAAACCCCGTCTCTACTAAAATTACAAAATTAGCCAGTCATTGTGGTTCATGCGTGTAATCCCAGCTACTCGGGAGGCTGAGGCAGGAGAATAGCTTGAACCCAGGAGGCGGAGGTTGCAGTGAGCCAAGATAGTACAATTGCACTGCAGCCTGGGCAATAAGAGTGAAACTCTGTCTCCAAAAAAAAAAAAAAAAGAAAAGAAAAGAAAAGAAAAGAAAAAAAAAAGTCAGAAGACCTCGCAATCTGGGAACTGGACAGTTGTCTGGAGATGGCTAACTGCTGCCCCCTACAGGTGGGGCAGGTGTTCCTGAATTTTTTTCACCTCAGATGTTTTCCTAATTGACTGATTTTCTGCCCGGGCCTAGAAGGCAATTTTCCTCCCCCTCCCCCTTCTCCTCCTCTTCCTCCTCCTCCTCCCCCTCCCTCTCCCCGCTTCCTCCTCTTCCTCCTCCTCCACCTCCTCTTTCTTCTTTGTCTGGTCCTCCTATTCCTTTGTGTGTGTGTTGGAGGGTGGTAATTATTTCTTGTCTCCCAGCTTACGTTGGAATTATTGATGTTTATAGGTACCCTCACCTTCTCTACTGGCCTGTGAGATTCTTGAGGACTGGACTGTTATTCATTCGTGAAGCCCAAAGGACCTGGCCTAGAGTCTAACTGCAAAGAGGGGATGAGCAGGGGCCCTGCATGCCTGTGAATGGAATCCCTGCAGTTGAACAACCCAGCCAAGTGAGCAAGTGAGCTTGTGAGTGAGTGAATAGGTTAATGAATGATGAAGATGTGTACTAACATAGCACCTTTTATGTGCCAGGCACTGTACTAAGTACTTTACAGACGTTAACTTATTATAAAATGAATGGACACAGGAGTAAATATTGAATGAATGGGTCCCTGTGCTTGGTTCTCGGCTTAAGGCTGATGACATCTTTTCTCCGGGAGATATGAACATACATTCTCAGTTCTGAGCTCCAGTTGGCTTGGGAGCTCTGTCCATGTTCTAGACCTTGGTTTCAACAAGCTTTACTCACATCAGTGGAATGGGGATGAGGAGATTGTGATTGTCCCAACCTGATAAAGCTGTTGATTATCCAAAGAGCTGCCCCATCCCCTGGTGGAACCCTAAACAATAGACAGAGGCCACTACAGCTGCAATCTAGACTGCCTGCTTGGTTTCCCTTTTTTTTTTTTTTTTTTGAGACGGAGTCCCACTCTGTCTCCCAGGCTGGAGCGCAGTGGCGCGATCTCAGCTCATTGCAAGCTCCGCCTCCCGGGTTCACGCCATTCTCCTGCCTCAGCCTCCTGAGTAGCTGGGACTACAGGCGCCCGCCACCACACCCGGCTAATTTTTTGTATTTTTAGTAGAGACGGGGTTTCACCGTGTTAGCCAGGATGGTCTCGATCTCCTGACCTTGTGATCCGCCCGCCTCGGCCTCCCAAAGTGCTGGAATTACAGGCATGAGCCACCGCTCCCAGCCTGGTTTCCTTTTCAATGTTCAGTCTCATTCCCTGAGAGTAGGACATTCTTTGTGTTTGCACAAATGTTTGCATCAATCTGTTTCATGTATATGACATTTTAGAGCTTAGTATTTCTTAATTCATTATCTACTTTGATCCTGAAGAGTTACTTATTTCTCCCTCTTCCCTACCTCCATTATAAGGTATGGAAAACACACATTACTTTATACTCATTTAATAGATGAGGAAACAGAGGTCAAAATGGAGAAAAAGGATTTGCTCTAGGTCTTACTGCAAGGTGGAGATTCTAACTTGCACTTCTGGCTCAACTCTTCTTCTGTTTCATTGCAAAAATGTGTAATACTTAGGTGGAAAAACATCCCAATCCATTGGCCACCATTGTGATATCAACAGAGAGGAGGACATGGTGGTTCTGTTGATTGAGGATGGGGGAGGGAAAGTGCAGGAAGGGAGGCCTGATTGGAGGTGGCTGGGGAAGACGTTGAGAAGGTGCTTGGGGACAGGGACAGAGGAAGCGAGAGTGATAGCACTCTCGCACACCCACTGGACCCATTTGTGTTAGCTCCCTGGGCCCATGGGCAGGCACATTTCTGATCCATGATGTTGACAGAGGACCCAGAACCCAAGCAAAGCCATATGCAAGTTCATGTTTTAAGGGAGCAAACTCTAAGAAAGCAAGAGGTGTGAAAGTAGAGGAACAAGGTACTCCTGGGGCAGCTGACGAAGCTGATTGCCCCCACCACCCACAAACTCCTGAGCTTGGTAAAGCCCATGTAGACAGGTAATCCACACACTCCTGCCTTAGGGCCAGAGCCACCCTCCCATCCCTGCCCTCTTGAGGCCAGCTGTCCTTCTTCCTCTAGGTCCTGTCCCCTGCCCTCCATTCCATGGGGTCCCTGAGTAGCCTTGCCACCAATAGAACCCAAATGGAAGAGGCAGCTTGGATTCTGTGGTACTGTTCCCCATCTCAGGCCATCTTGCTGGTTATCTTATTTGAGTTTTGTGATCATGTGGGGAGGAAGCAAGGAGTCCTCCCCATTTGACAGATGAAAAAACTGAGGCCAAAAAGAGTTCGGTGGCTTATCCAAGGTCACACTGTGAGATACTGGCTTAGCCAGGACCAGCATCCAAGGCCTGGCTTTAGGAATTTCAGTTTCTCGTCACCTTCTCCAGGTTTTATTGACATTAGTTCCCCTCCTGATGGCTCACCTTCCCCTTTCTGCCTCCAGAGGTAAGACTTGCTTGACAGAATCTGCCAGAATGATTTGGGTTTTAGTTAAAAACTAGGAATTTCTGCCCCAAACCACCCAATGGGAAGAGAGTAAGCGGAAAAGAAATCCCTCAGAGAGAGAAAGCAGGTGAGAAAACAATTTTCAGGGACTATGTTACTCGGATGATGGTAGTAACTGATACCCGACAGGGTATTACCCTGTGACAGACACTGTGTGCTAAGGGCTTTACATGAATTAACTTATTTCATACCCTTAATAGCCATATGGGAGAGAGACAAGATTATAACATGTGATATCAGAGAAGTTAAGCAACTTGTGCCAGGTCACACAGCTAACAAATGGCAGAGCTGGGATTTGAACTCACAAGGCCTGGATTTAGAGTCTTTGCTCTTAACATGTATTAGTTTATTTCATCTTCCCCATGCTTCTGTGATAGGGGTACTATCAGTACCTGCGTTGTAGAGATAGTCAAACAGAGATTCAAAGAGAAAAGGTGATTTGCCCAAGTGGTAAGCTAACAGCCTTGTTCTGTTTGAGTCCAGGCCAGACAGCACCTCCTTCACGTGCATACCCCAGGAGTGATGATAGATGCTGACCATAGCTAGCACTGAATGTGTATGCATAATGTGTCAGCCACTGTTCTAAGTGCTTTGTGAGTATTCACACATGCAACCCTTACATGGGCCTTATGAAGTACATACAACTTACCCCCATTATGCAGATGAGGAAACTGAGGTCTGGGGAGGTTAAGTAGCTTGCCCAGCATCACACAGCTGGTAGGTGGTACAGTCTGGCTCCAGAGCTCTTCTTCTTTTCTGCCTTGTGTGCTAGACAAAGGCCCATTTTAAGCCTAAGGGACATGAAACAGAGTGCAAAAATAGCATCTAGGTTATGGGAGAGTTGTATCCAGGGAAACATCAGCCTCCTCCACTCTGAAAAGCACCAGAATAAAAGCTGATGCTCTCTGGTGCAGCCCAGACCAGGGTTTGGGAGGCACCCTCAGCTGAGATGCTGAGAACCCAAGAATGAGACAATGAGATGCTCCCCAGAGGCTTGGCAGCCTGGGGAATTCAGTGGGTTCTCATTAATGGAAGCCCACAGGGGATATGCCCAATAAAGGATGTTGCTGATTGGGAAGGCCGGCCCCTTGCTTTGCACAGAGGAGATCCCAGTGTCAGAAATTATTAGGGGTCAGGTTTGTCTGGGAGCCAGGCTGGGAGCCAGGGCACAGGTAGTGGGGAGATGAGAGGAGAGGGCTATTAATAAGACAGAGAGGAGGGGAGATGGGATGGGGAGGGAGTGAGAGTAAGATTGAGAGAGAAGGGGAAGAGAAGGGAGACATATTGAAGCAATCAGAAAAAAAGTCAAAGAAGACAGCATAATTTTCAGCAGGCTCTTTTTCATCTCCCACCCCCCACACCCTTTTGCCTCCCGCCTCTAAGTTGGCGATTAAGTTATCATACAAATAACAAATACAATGGAAGTGGCTTCTTGAAAAATGATTTCAGGAAATAAATAATTGTCTTCATGAGCACTGGCCAAATAGAATGATTCTGGTTCCTTTTTTTTTCAAAGATGGGGCTAGAGAGGGAGAGGTGGGGAGCAGGTCACAGGCCTGCGGGTGGAATTGCTTCTCTGTGGCTCTGTCTCTCTGTTTCTGTCTCTCTCTCTTTCACAAGTGAAGATACATTTCATTGTCATGTCTGACTATCCCAGCCAGGTAAGTGCTCAAGACAATGAAAACTGGAGACATAAAGCAGGCCGCAGCCTCCATACCCAGGTGGAACCCAGATGCCAGCACCCAGAATGACAGGGAGCCCAGGCTTCCCCTGAGACTCCAGCAAAATCTGCAGTCCTCTGCCCCACGGTTTTAGGGCAGAAAAGCCTGCCACCCTCTTTCACTCCAGGAAAAGCAAAACTCACCCCCAAAATACCACCCCCACCCCCAAAAGAGCTGGGAGGGGGAATGTGTTTCATTTGACTCAGGCAGAAAGATAAACTTGTTCCTCCCAAGAAGAGGTACATTTCTCTTGATGACTCCAAGTCCTACATTCAGAGCTCCTGGTAAGATCTCCTAGCTAAGGATGGACAGCTTCTGTGGAAGTCTTTGCAGATCATAACAGGTGGTTTTCTTTTTGTTTATATTTTACAGTGTTGATGGTAGCTTCACAGTGTGGTGTTGTCTCCTACTTATGTGTAACACTTTTGTTCTTCTCTTCTTTCATCCCTCTCTCCCTCCCTTTTTTCCCTCCTTTCTTCCTTGCTTTTCTTCTACCTTCCATTCTTTCCCTTCCTTTCTTCCCTTCTTCTCTCCTTCCTTCCATCCTTCTTTCCTTCCTTCCTTTCTTCCCTCCTTCCTTCCATCCTTCTTTCCATCCATTCTTACTTCCATTCTTTTCTTCTTTCCTTTTTTCCTTCCTTCCTTCCATCCTTCCCTCCCTCCCTTCTCCTTCCTTCCTTCCCTCCCTCCCTTCTCCTTCCTTCCTTCCTTCCTTCTTTCCTTCCTTCCTTCCTTCCTTCCCTTCCCCCCTCCCTCCCTGCCTTTCTTCAACACACATTCACTGAGCACCTACTCTATGTCAAACTCTGTTCTACATTCTGGGAGTACAGCAGCAAGGTAGGCAGACAAGGTCCCTGGCCTCATGTGATTTACATTCTGTAAAGAAACTACAGACAATCAACAATCAACTACAGACTCACAACTAACAATACTTTAAATAGTGTTAAGCGCTATGAAGGAAAAAATGCAGGAGTGTCACAGGGTGAGGCAGGAGTTTCATGGTGTTGGCTGGAGAAGTGGCGGTGGGGGTGTCCATCCTAGGTTGGACAGTGACGAAATGTGCCCCTGATGCTGTCTGTGAATGAGGGGAAAAGCAGTAAAAGGAAAGGTCAGGACAGAGGACGGGGAGTGGCATGGGATCCTACAGGACATGATTTTAGATTTTCCTCAGGTGAGTTGGGAGCTAAGGCAGAGGAGTGGCATGATCCCTCCAGCTGTGGTGGCCATGGGTAGAGGGGCCAAGACAGAGGCAGGAAGGCTGATGCAATGATCCGGGTGGGAGACTGACAGAGTGAAAGCAGTGGAGACAGTAAGGCTGGGGGATCCTGGATGTATTTTGAAGGTAGAGCTGGATTTGCTTAGGTACTGGAGAAAGTTAGTGTCATCCTTGGGTGATGACAAGGTGAGTATGAGTGAATGGTCTGCAGCTCTCCCCTGGGGGTGAGACCTTTACAGCTCCCATGCGTGCCTCTGCTTTGGAAGCAAAGGCAGGGAAGCTAACATGTTGACCTCCTTCCAGAGCTTTCTGGTGGCCAGCAGAGAAGGCACCCTCCTGGAACGTTTATCCTTGCCACCCCTGCCAGGCGCCTCTCTGTAGAGTGTTCTTACCCTCTTTTTGCATGGGGTAAAAAATACATATATGCCTTGATTTTCATTGATCCATCCTGAATCAATGCTTTTAAAAAATCTCACGCACATTTGGCTTAAGAGCCAAAGCATGCATTTTAGGTTTTGACATGGTGTCATCGATCGGAGGCACGCGTGTGTGTGCCCCACCTGCCCAAGACCCCCACCCATCCCCCCGGTGACCGCCCTGTCGTTCTGCGTCCTTAATGGCCTTGCCCCTGCCTGCACCTTCAATGCCTCCCCTGGCCCTCAGCACGGTGCCCTTTCTTGGGTTTTTTGAAAGAATCGATAAGGTGCCGAGGCCTCCTGCGGCTGCTTGTCACTCACACTCCAACATATAATAAATTATGTATCTTTCTCTCTCTCGCCCTCTCGCTCTCGCTCTAATTTTTATTGTGTTTGTTGATGGCTCTGTGATGGTTGACTTTGCCCAGGCTCAGAGGCAGGGTGCCGTTGAACTTTAGTGAGGACATGGAGAAGGGGCAGCAGGCTTAGGAAGAGGGGCCATGGGGTCAGTGGGGGAAGAGGAGAAGGCATTAGCTGCAGACTATGAAAATGGGCTTGCTCTGAGCCTCTGGGGCTCAGGAGAGCTAAACTGCTTCCTGTGGTCCTGGGACCTTCTCAGTGGGACAGGGCTGGATCAGAACCCCCCCCAGGTTTCAGCCTAGGAAGAAGACATATTTCTGGGGGGAAAGGGAGAGATTAAGGTGGCATACAATAGCATCTCCTGCTGGGTGTTCTACCCTGACTGTTGGGCCAACAGGGAACTTTGCTGAGGCTGGGTCAAGCCATCAGTGTGGAAACAGTGGGTGTGCTGGAGAGTGGGCTTCCTCACTCAGGGGCCTCCCAAACACCCATCCTGAATGACGTGTTAAAAGAACAGTAGGCAGGAATGCAGGAGGCCCAATCCCTTGGCCCCAGTTACTGTGTAACGAGAATCAAGCTTGTTCTCTTCCCTCAAATGTATAACCAGGAGATTAAAGTAGCTGATACTTAAAACAGTGGCCAATTATTGAGCACTTGTTATGTACTGTCTTAGGTCATCTCCACAACAATCTTTAGGCATGGGCAATCCCAATCCCAATTTACAGATGAGCAAACTGAGGCCAGAAAGGTTAAATTGGTTGCCCAAGGTTGCGTGGCTAGAAGTGAGCAAGATTTGAACCAAGGCCTACCTGGCTCCAGAGGCCATGGTCCTAGTGGCTCTGCCTTGCTAACTATTTTTGTTGTTTCTGAGACCCCTGCTCTTTGCCTCTTTGGTTCTCTTAGAATCTGTCCCCATGGCCTTTGCACCCTCTGTCCCATTAGTGACCTCAGTCACTAATGTCTGGTTTGCCTCACCTCCTCATTGCTTTTTCAGCTCCTCTAACATCTTTGTGGCCAGCTCTCTGAATTCAGTTCCCTCTGTTGAGTTCCTGGAGTGGGTTTTGTTTGCCTGGATGCATTTTGAGTGACAGATTCAAGGGGCAGCCACTACTCAGTGCCAGCTAGCTATTGCTCATCCGTAGCAGGCCCGTGGGCCTAGCATGGCCTGCTCTTCTAATTCTCAAGCAAAGCCAAGTGTCTGGATTTTTATACAATGCCTCATTTTTGCATGTTAACACCAATTTAAGCTTTAAAACAACATTCCAAAGACTGAATACAACCGGTCCATGGGTCCCAGTTTGCAACTCTGCTCCTTATCGTGACTCAATGTCTTTTGCCGCTGTTTCCTTCTTTCAGTACTTGGGTCAGGTCCTAAGGAGGGGAGTAGGTTTAGTCAGCTCATGCCTTATGCTAGGTCAGTCACTGACCATTCAATGGATTCTCTGCCTTTGAACTGGGTGCCCTCCCTTGGCTGAACACCTAAGGTTAGGGGGTGATCTCATGGCACAAAACCACATTGATCAAGCCTGTCTATTTGGCAAGATGGCTTGGCTTTTAATCCAGTGTTCTTTCCATCTTACTTCTTAGGCTTCCTTTAGTTAGTCAGTACTTTTTTTTATTTTGTTGAGAATCAAAGCCAGGACTATAACCTAGATCTCTAGATTTGGATAAATCTATTAGGACTTCAGCTTATTTTTATAAAAGACCAAAGGCTCAGGCCTTCTTTCTGATGATGCTTCTAGGCCTGGTGGTCTACGGTTCTAGAGATGTCCTTTCTGTAGCATCCATCCATCCATCCATCCATCCATTGATCCATTTATCCCATCTATCTATCTATCCATCCATCTATCCATTGATCCATTTTTCCCATCTGTCCAACCCACTATCCCATCCATCCATCCATGCATGCACTCATCCATTCATCCATCTATCCATCCATCCATTCATCCATCCATCCATCCATCCATCCATCCATTATCTATCCATCCAGCAAATATTTATTAATTATCTACTATGCACCATACCAGGCACTGTACTGTGCTGTATAAAGTAGTAAATGACACAGATCAGCACTGTCCCCATAGAACTACATTCTAGTCAGAAGAAAGAGACAATAAATAAGCAAACAAATACATATATCAGGTAATTTTAGAGAGTGATAAGTGCTATAAAATAAAGAAAACCAAACAGAAAAATAGGACAAAGGGTGAAGGGATACTGTAGGGTGGCTGGTTAGGAAAAGCCTGTTTGAGGATGACATTGGAGTTCAGATTTGAAAGTAGATCTGAGGAGAGAATATTGTAGATAGACAATATTCTAGATAGAGGATCAGTGAGTATAAAGACACTGACAGTGAAAGGAGGAGCAGAATGAAGACCAGAGTGGTTGGATCCACAAGGGATAGAGTGATGGGAGATAAAGATGGAGATATAGCTGGGCCCAGATCTTCCAGAGCTTTGTAAGCCATTGAAAGAACTTGAAGTTTGATTCTGAGTACCTGGGAAGCCATCTCTGACCAGGGGAACTCCTTTGCCTGTCATCTAGCTGTGACCACTGCTTGGGTATTATATCCCTACAGAGACCAGAAGCAACTGATGTGGCTAGGCCAGGTCCCAGAAGTAAGCCTATGTCATGAATGTGGGAGGCTGGACATCCCACTTGGCCTGGATGAAGCTCTGAGACCTGTGCTCTCAGCTGTGCCTGTGCTTCAGGATTCAGGTGGGGAGAAAAGTCATGAGGTCTGGCAATTCATGCTGGCGGCTAGGGGTCGGCTAAGCTGGGGTTAGGTCCTGACTCTGCTACTTACTACCTGATGACCTTGCACAAGTTACCTACCTCCTTGAGCCCCAGTTTTCCCATCTGTAAAAGGGACACATTCACAATGCCCTCCTGTGGCTGTTGAAATGATTAAGTGAGATAATGTACAGAAGAGCTGAGCACATGGAGCTCAATATATTTTAGTTATTTTTTCCCATCATCATAATATATCAGGAGCAGAACTCTCCGGAGTTTGGGTTCTTGTGGAAGGAGGCAGGGCGGGGATCCTGGGTACCATTTGTTTTAGTCCAGGGCTCTATTAGAGCAGAACTACTGTCTGAGACAGCTGTCTCTGCCCCCAGCTTAGAGTGTAACCTTGGGATCCTCATCTGTAACATGAGGGAAGTGGGCTCAGTACCCTCTTTGACCTTCCCCTCTGACATTCCGAGGCTCAACTCTGACCACTCCCAGAGGTGGGACTGAGTCTGCCCTGTACTGTGGGGAAGTCACTCAGCCCTTGAGGCTCAAGGTTGGCTGAGGGTCGTCTGTGGGCTTGAAGTCATCCAAGGTAGGATCCTCAACTCCTAGTCAGCTAAGATAAAGGTCCTTGGTAACCAACTGAGAAGAAGCTGGTTAAGAGCAAATAATGGTTCCCATTGTGCTTAGACTATATTTCAATCAGCCAACCCAGCGTCCATCCATCTGCAAAAAACCCAAACTTCTAGCACACTGTGTTCCCAGCATGGTGCAAAATTACTTTCTGACAACTCTTTGAAATAGATTTCTTCATTTTATAGATGAGAAAACCAAGAATCTAGGAGGTCAAATGGATTATCCAAGGTCACACAGCGAATGCATGTCAGGATCTCAACTCTTTCCTGTTCTCTATGCCTTCACTGCTTCCCAACCAAAGCCACCACTGTCTCTCATCTGGAAGACATCGATAGCCTCTCCACTGGCCTTTGGGCTTCCACTCTGCCTCCCTCCAATCCATTTTCTACAATAAAGACAGACTGATTTTTTTTTTTTTTTAATAGAAACGTCATACCGTGTATGTACCAGGCTCTATCCTAGGTGCTGGGGATACAGCAGTGCAAGTTGTCTTCATGCTACTCTGGCTTCCTGTTGCTCACAGGATAAAATTCAACATACAAAGTGTCTTGACTGCGGTAGGGGCAATGGAAGTATCCTGCCCTAGGGTCAGGCAATAAGGGATTTTCTCTGGAGAATGTAAACACAATAATAAAACCAACTAAAAACTGACCTTTCTTTATGATCATCCTGCACCAGCAATTCTATACAATGTTAGTAATAACATACTCCTCTCTGCTTGACCTGTAAGTGGGTGGCCATATAATTGGTCACTACTAATAATTACATCAAGACAATAGGCATAAACAGAGACATCCAAGGCCCTACCTGTAAGGCCCTATGGAATCTGGTCCCTGCCTACCTCTTTAACCTGATATCTTTAAAGCTTCTACTTCATTTAAGCAAAAAGGCCCACTTTTGACTCTATACTCATTTCCAACTTCTCCTTACCTTGGGGCTCTGCCCAAGACCTAAAGGATGGCATTTGTCCAGAGAAGGGGACTGGGCACTGCAGCCAGAGGGAGGGACAAGGCTCAGGGCTTTGTAGCACTTCCCTTGGTTCTCATCCAGGATCTGCAGGCCGTGGGAACTAATTAGGGTCTTGGCTGAAATATTGCATCCTCAGAGAGGCCCTGTCTAAGTCCAGAAAACCAGGGAGTCTCTAGTGCATAGTTCTTTCTGTTTATGTCTCTTATGACAATGGTGATTGTTTTGTTACTGGTGTGGTTACTATTTTATGACCCTCTATTCTAGCAGTCTCTAAGTGCCATGACATTGGAGGCCATGCCTGATTTGCTCATGGTTGTACTCCCAAAACCTAACACAGTGCCTGGCACACGGTAGACACTCACTAAGCATTGCTGGCATGGATGGATGGATGGATGGATGGATGAATGGATGGATGGATGAATGAATGGTGAAGCTGAGATCCAAATCTAGGCTGACTCAAAAGCCCATGATCTTCCCACCATCTTAATTCCAAGGCTGCCAGCATGGTTGAAAAATCAGATTATATCCAGGCAGGAGGGCCTTCTTGTCAAAGTCAAGGCCAAGATCAATGGGGGAAAGGATCAGGTAAAAGCCAAGGATCCAGATGTGCAAATTCCCTTCAATGAGGCAGATGTGACCCAGTGATTCCATGCCAGGCGTAACCGTTGCATCTGGTTGCTCATTTCCATTAAAGGAATTGTAGCAGGTGCAAAAACCGGAGATTATCCCAAGAATTAAGATATGAAAAGCATGTTAGATCACTAAATTCCAATTAGGGAAATTAAATTGTGCACACTCCCTTCCTGACGCAATATTGGGAGCTTGCATTAGCTCTGGGCTCCGATTCTAATAAAATTAGAGAATAATACTTTAATTGAATTGTGCTTAAAAGGATCATGCTGACAAATGTGATTGTATCTGGCTGGGATGCACACCTTCTCCAGCAATCATTAAATCCAATGAAATGCCAGTCTCAGGATCCTGACAGTTTTCTGAAACAATCTGTGAACCGTGCTGTATCTTGGAGTATCTAATCAATTTAGAGCTGCCTCATTAGGACTTGGCTGCTAACGGATACTTAAAAATCAAAGCAAATTACTGCACTCCATGGATAACTAGCTAATCATATCGATACAACATGGCTGGATTGTGTTGCAACAATTCATTTCCTCTTTAAGAAGCCACTGTCACCTATAATTTAGGGATTGAGATTCATAAGCCTGATGCAGACAGCTCCGATGTCAAGGATTTTCCCGAGCACAGGGCCAAGGGGTACACATCACCCCAGCTAATTAGGATAAGCTAAAGCCATCCTCTGACTCCCATCATTCACACCCTACCTCATTCCCAGATATTGAGCCCAAGACTCTGTTGTACAAAAGAAGAATGAGAGGTTCCGAGTTGGGTAGCATCTTTCCCAAGATCACACAGCAAATGAGTGGCAGGGCCAAGATTTGGCCCTTCTTGACATCACATCAGACTTTCCAATATAATTGCAACAGAAAATTACAACAGTGATTTTTCTTTCATGGATAGTTTACATGAGTCCCATTTTAATGATCTTACTAATAATGAACATCACCATCTTCATTATAATACCAATGGCCTATACTTATACAGAACTTATTAGAAATAGAATTCATTTAATCCTCTCAACATTCCTAGAGGTATGTTCTGTGATTATTGTGATAGGTGTTAATGCTGTCTACTAAATATGTCTGGCTCTCCTGCTCCAGGATACATGGTAGGTCTGTACTTCTTGGCTTCCTTGGGTCAAATTGGCCAGGTGGCTGGTTCTAGCCAAAGAGTTGTGAATCGAAGGACTGTGTGTTATTTACAGGAAGAGCATTTAATTTATGTTTCAAGATCTCTACCATTCTTTTTTCCTCTGCTTCATCAGGTTGAAATATTTGAGTCAGTGGCTGCCCCGAATACAGTAAGCAGAAGCTCCTAGCTAACCAACAATGATGACGTAGCATGAATTAAAAGTAAGCCTGTGCTTTTGGAAGCCTCTGAGATTTTGGCATTGTTTGTTATTGCAGCACAACCCAGCTTGTCCCGACTGATGGAATCATCACCCCCATTTTACACATGAGGAAACAAAAGCACACAGACATGAAGTGGCTAGAGCTAGGTCATATTAGGACCTGTCAGTCAATTTCTCCACAGCCCGGATGTCTCTTTGGACCTGCAGAGTCACAGTGAGCAGTGGGTGCTGGGAGCTGCTTTTCAGAGACACAGGTCAGGCGTGTTGAGACCACTTGCCCCTGCCACTCAGCTCATGTTTGGGCAGATGTACTTTTTAATCTGCTCTTTTTTAGGCATGTGAACCACTGGCTGCTCTGAAAAAAGTCCTTTTAATATCTTCAGAGATAAACTCATCTCATCTTCAAAGGTGCGAGTCCATGCTTTACCAAAAGGACTGTCTCTTTGATGGAGAAATTCCAGGCACAGGGAAGGCCTAAGCGGGAAGCTACATTCCACAGGGACCTTTCTGCACCCACCCTGCGAGCCTGACTATGCTGGCAGCCATGGGTTTTAGCTGTGGATGAGGAAGACTTTGCAGCTATGCTCTCCTGAGCGTGCCGTGCCATTGGCCTTGCAGAACCTCTAAGGTGTTGGCTGCTTGGAGTTCCAGGAGCAGTTTGAGGGGTGGGGTTGGGGGAGGGAACCCGAGACCCCAGAGCTTGAAGAGGGAGTGGAGGAGAAAGTTTGTAGAAATTGTATACAGCTTCAGGAAATGTATACCCTTGGCGAGCCATATCTGAGTCAGTTAAGACAATAATTGCAGGCCTTCCCGACACAGAGAGAGGGCAGGATGGCAGGGCCTGCTATTATCATGTTCTCTCAGGCACAACAGCTTGTTTACAGGAGGGCTGTGGACTGCAAAGTGATTGTCTGGTGGCTCCGGAGGCAAAGGCTGCTCCCCACACCCCCTGGTTGGGCCCAAGCCTGGCCATCAACCTCAGTGCTTAATCCTGGGGTGCCCATTGCCAGGATGCTCAAGGGAGCAGCCGCTGGGGTGCAGATGGTTAACCAGGTGCCATTATCAGCTCCCATCCATACCTCAAGTCTTCTCCACCTGCCAGAGGCCCAGAGAAAGCCAGCACTGCCTCGGCCGGGATATTTAGTTGGAAGGCACTTAGGACCTAAAGGCAAGAAATCCAAATTCTGGTCTGAACTCGCTGCTCACCCACTGTGGGACCCTGGCTGGGTCCTTCCCTATCACATCCTCAGTAGTCTCATTTTAAAATAAAAGAGTCCCAGCAGATCAGCGTTTTTCAAGTTCAGATTATATTTCCAACTCTTTGAGGGTGTGTGTGTGTGTGTGTGTGTGTGTGTGTGTGTGTGTGTGTGCGTGCCTTTCTTGTGAATGCCAAGGTTTGACACAGATTATTTTTATTTTAATGTTACTTCCATATTTATACGTATGTCACAAACAACAGAAAGCAACGGTGGCTAATTTAAGCAGAAAACATATTAATGAAAGCATATAGGGTACATTATTGATGGTCCCTGAAGATCACAGAAAAAGAATGGAGGCTTCAGCACATCAAACCACATGGCAGAATGGGTCCTGCAGAGCCTGGTGTGGGGCTGCAGCTGGTGTCAATACCAGCGCTATCTCTACAGATACCACCCAGGCTGCCCCCTAGATACTGCTGCTGGATTAGGGGTAGCAGCTACCCTGGCAGCCAACCTTCCCTAAAAGGTTTTCACATAGCCTTCCTCCTTTTTCTTTTTCTTTCTCCCTTCCCTTCCCTTCCCTTCCCTTCCCTTCCCTTCCCTTCCCTTTCTTTTTATTTTTTTGAGATGGAGTCTTGCTCTGTCACCCAGGCTGGAGTGTAGTGGTGCGATCTTGGCTCACTGCAACCTCCACCTCCCAGGTTCAAGTGATTCTCCTGCCTCAGCCTCCTGAGTAGCTGGGATTACAGGTGCCTTCCACCATGTCCAGCTAATTTTTGTACTTTTAGTAGAAACGTGTTTTCACCATGTTGGCCAGGCTGGTCTCAAATTCCTGACCTCCAGTGATTCACCCTCCTTGGCCTCCCAACGTGCTGGGATTAGAGGCGTGAGCCACCACGTCCAGCCTGGTTTTCTTAGTTTGCTGAAGGCCTGGTTGCCAACTCTGATGGTTTTCAGTCCTCATCCTGCTTGCTTTCTGTGTGCAGGGAACAGTGTCCCTCATTCCTGGGTTCCTCCTTGGCCCCTGCCTGTGTTGCTTTTGCTGGCCACCTCGTTTGTTGTATCCCTCAGAGGTAGCTCCTCTCTGGAGCTCCACCTCCCACCTCAGTGCTCTCCTTGGCCCAAGTCTGGGTATGGGGAGCTCAGTTGTCTACCAGGACAGCTCCTGATTGCCCCTCCTCTGGCTCCTCTGCCCTGAGCCTCCATACCCTCCTCCTCATTATGTCTTGGGTCACGGCATTGCTCTTGCCCTAGTTACCCAATCAGTCCATGTTCCTCCTCATCATGTTGAGTCAATTCTGCCCTCTAGCTCCCTCAAAGCTCACACTTGGGTCTGTTCCACCACCAGAGATACTTGAACAAAGGGCTGGGGACCCAGGGCTGAGGAATCAAAGTCTCTATACCTAGAAAGGCCACAGTCCACAGTGCAACTCCAAGTGTGCTCCATGGACTGACAGCCCTGCCTCTCCTTTTTCTATCACAAGCTTCCAGTCAAAGTCTGATGAGAGCACATCTGATTGGTGGACCCAGGTCAAGTGATTGTTTTCTAGCTGCAAGGGAAGATGCAAAAGCATATTCCTGGCATTTCCAGCTTTTCCATTAGGAAGTGGACCCTGATTCATTAGGTGGGCATTCCACAGTCTTAGAGCAAGAGAGTTCAAAGGTCATGAGGTCAGCAAGGGTTCCCTACAAGTTACAAATATAAAACTAGCTTATAGCCCTTATAATGCTATGAAATGCAAACATATTGATGAATGAAATATAAATTTTAGTTAAAGAAGAAGTAACATTCACTTATTAAAAACATTTAAGATGAACAACATTGTTTTGCTGAAACCAAATCACTACTTGAAATAAGAATATGATGCTGACTGCTACATCAATGCTCTTCTGAGTTGTGGAAATATTATGCAATACATTTGTCAATTGGTCTTCATTTGGCACTAAGACTTCTTACCATATTAAGTTTATCTCTGTTATTTTCTCCTTAGCCCTTGACAATTGTACTTTTTGATACCAATATGATTGTAGGCACAAAAGCAGATATGACATTGGAAAGTGTGGTAGTTCTCAGTTATGTGGTCATCCCAGTGGCCTAGAATATTCTGAAATAGTAATAAATGTGAACATTCTTTACAGTCTCCAAAGTATCCTACAATGTAAGAAATTCTCTCATATGTTCCTCCTGAAATGGTAGACATCATTCTTGCTTCACAATATTTCCAGATCTTCTTCCCTTCCATATACACAGGAGAATTACATTTCCTTCTCTCTTCAACATTAGGTGTGGTTTTGTGACTTGCCCAGACCAATGACTGTGTCACTTTTGCATGGAAACATTTCTGAGTTAATTCATGATTTTCAACTTCCCCTTCACATTGTCATGATGGCTAGTGATATTCCAGGTGGTGCCTCTGCTATCCTAAGTGAATGAAGATGACATGGAACAGAACCCTTGCCAACATGTGATGACATGTAGTATAAGTGAGTGAATAAATCTTTCTTATATTAAACCGCTGAGGCTTTTAAAGTTATTTGTTGCACGGCATGGCCTATCCTGTCCTGACTGACACACTTAGTAAGGCATGGATTACAATTGGCTGTTGTCTCCTTTTTATACAACAAATACTTCTTCATAAGCACAGAGAGTTTGAGAACCTTGCTCAAAGTCAGACAACTGGAAAAATTCAGATACAGGACTCCAATTCCCAGTCCAAGTCATTCCAAATCCCATGCTTCTCCTAGCAATTCCCAAAGCTGAGAAGACAGAGTTCCAGCAACCAGCAGCAAGGCTGATAGAAAACATGGCATGTCTTAGTGGCTGGAGTCCATGTATTTCGAGGCACCAATGTAAGCGATCATTTTGAGTGCCAAACACATTTGTACTACAGAGCTTCCCAACTTTAACAATGGGGCATTCTGAATCTTTGGATTTAAAAAGTCATAGTTCTCAAATTCCCCTCCACTGCCGGGGAGGTCGACATGATGATAGATGCATTTGGAGTGATTGAGCTTCCGTTCCAAGAAGCACTCTGAGGCCATAAACCTGTTCACAAGAGTGATGTGTGTCCCTGGGTCTGTGGGTGGTCATGCAGTTTTTGAGAGAAGGACTCTACTTTCTGCCTTGAGGGCTCCACCCACCTTCACTTGAGAAACAAGCCTCTCATCTGGAGGCAGAAAATGTGGCTTATAGGACAGGTGGCTCAAGAAAACACTAGGGCTGATTGCAATGCTCCCAGTCATTCCTCACAGGACGATATTAGGGGGAAGTAGGCAGAGGTTGCATATTTTAACCAACATTTTCTCCAAGAGAAGTAGCATTTATTGGGGACTTAGAGCTCAATTCTAGTCACATGTTTTGAGAACCAAGTGCTTCCTGTGGGTTCCTGAGCATTTCCAGCTTGAGGCTTCTTGCCAAGCCATCTGGGCTGAGAACAGGTATATTAGTCAAAGATCTTCAGAAAAACAGAACCAATGTCCAGATCTACATCTATATATCTGGCTTCTGTTTTCTACATATACGGAGAGAGAGAGAAAGAGAGAGAGAGAGATAGAGATAGAGAGAGAGAGAGAGATTTACTTTCAGAAATATCGTGAGGCTCACACCTCACAAGATTAGGGTTGGCAAGACTCAAATTATCTGTAGGGCAAGTTGGCAGGCTGCAGATTCAGGTAAAAGTTTTTGTTGCTATCTTGAGTCAGAAGGCTAGTATATTAGTCTGTTCTCACACTGCTGTAAAGAACTTCCTGAGACTGGGTAATTTGCAAAGGAAAGAGGTTTAATTGACTCACAGTTCCACATGGCTGGGGAGGCCTCAGGAAACTTACAATCATAAGACGAAGAAGGGGAAGCAAGGACCCTCTTCACATGGCAGCAGGAGAGAGAAATGCAAGCAGGAGAAATGCCAGATGCTTATAAAACCGTTAGATCTCATGAGAACTCACTCACTCTCACGGGAACATCATGGGAAAACCACCCCCGTGATCCAATCACTTCCCACCAGGTCTCTCCCTCAACATCTGGGTATTACAATTCAAGATGAGATTTGGGTGGGGACAAAAAGCCTAACCATATCAGCTAGAAACTCAGGTGGGATTTCTATGTTGCAGCATTCCTTCTTTGGGGGAATTGCAGGCTTTGTTCTTCAGGCCTTCAACAAATTCCATGAGACCCACCCACATTTGAAAGGGTCATCTGCTCTAGTTAAAGTCAACTGATTGTAAATGTTGATCATATCTTAAGAATATCTTTACAGCAACATCTAGGCTAGTCTTTGACCATACAAAGACTAGGTTACCACAGTTTAGCCAAATTGACACGTAAAATTAACCATCATATCAGGATCAATCCTAAAAATGTGCATTGGGGAGAGGCTTATATATGAACAATGAGGCCAGCTAAGGCCTTATGGACCACAACTATATACAAGAAATTCCACTTCCTTTAAAAAGTATCAAATTATTTTTATTTTTTTTCTTTACTAAAGACAAGGTCTTGCTATGTTGCCCAGGCTGGTCTTAAACTCATGAGCTCAAATGATCCCCCTGCCTTGGCCTCCCAAAATGCTGGGATTACAGGTGTGAGCTACTGTGCTCAGCTTTCCTTTTTTTTTCTACCCAGAAACGGTGTCGCTCTGTTGCCCAGGCTGGAGTGCAGTGGTGCAATCATAGCTCACTGTAGTCTTAAAACTCCCACCTCAGCCTCCTGAGTAGCTAGGACTACAGGTGTGTGCCAGCACTCCTGGCTATTTTATATTTGTATTTATTTTTATTTTTATAGAGATGGGGTCTCACTATATTGCCTAGGCTGATCTCGAACTCTTGGCCTCAAGTGAAGATTTCCACTTCTGATGTCTCCAAACTCCTAGCTCCAACTCCAGTTTGGGGCTCTTCTGATGAGTGATAACATTTGATAAAAGTAATAATAAAGATAGCAGGTAGAATTTATTAAGGCCTATGCTTTACATACATGCCTCCATCTAACAGAACATCCCTGTGAAGTGGGAACTATTACTATTCCATTTCACGTTATGAAAACTGAGACAGAGAGAGAGAGATGCAGTTAGAGCAGTAAGGACTGGAACCTAAATTCCTCTCACCATCTATTCTTTCCCTCATAAACTTCCTCTGTAGTTCACTGCGGAGGGAGTTGCCATTTCATTTTCTTCATCATGGAGCCAGAAACACCAATGATCTGGAACTGTGTAGCCCAACAGATTCTTTCTGTCTGTCTAGGGTACATTTGGCCCCAGGACCCTATGCAACCAGGGTTATTTTAGTTCTTCGCTGGGAAGAAAACACCTGTCTCTGCATCTGCCAGAGCTGTCAGCTCTTCCTTTTTGTCATTTATGCAGCGTCTTACTCATTCAAAACATTTGTTCAGTATCCACTCATTCCAGTGTTAGGATGTAATCACGAATAACAATGTTGATAATGGTGGCGGTGATGCCGCCGCCGCCGCCACTGGTAATGATGATGAGGCAAAGGTGGTGGCAATGGTGATGATGACAGTACAGCCTCCTGGATGGGGTCCGATCAGTGCAAGACTAACACCTCCCTTGCACTAGACATTATGCTTCTTCTACACATACATCCTGTGCTCATGGTCAGGGGAGCTGATTTCCTGCTCCTTGTTAATTTCATGGCCCCAGCAACCTGTTAGCATACACAGCTGTAAACAGGCACCGTCATCCTCATTACACCCTGGGAACTCCCATGTCTGTGTACCCCAGAGCACGGGAGGCCCTATACCACAGCAGGGTAGAAATCAGGGATTCGGTCTCACACTTCAAGGTCTTATCTGCTTGTTATAGGGGCATGAGTGACAATGAGCAGTGACTACATATATTCATCTCATAAAGGTAGGTTCTTACCCAGTCTCATCTGTGCTAGAGCCCCCTTAAAAGAGAAGCAGAAGTGGGGGCCGCTTCTTCTGGCCTTGCCACCTTATCAGCCTCTGCCAGACCAAAGGCTGGGGACTATGGTAAATCCTCACTTAGCATTCATAGGTTCTTGGAAACTGCAACTTTAAGCAAAACCATATATAACAAAACCAATTTTATTATAGGTAGTTGGAGTAATCAAGAATGAAGTTCCTGGCACATTTCTGGCCACAGAAATATCACCAGACTTCTAAATAAAGACCAAAACATTCCAACATTATACGCTGAAATACATGTGAGCTACACACACACTTAAGAAAGGTTAATACAAACACATGAGATCATAATTTATCCGCTTATTCTTATTTCAGTTCAGGGTAGAGGGTGGCCAGAGCCTATCCCAGCAGCTCAGGGTGCCAGGTGGGAATCCACCCCGGACAGGATGCCATCTCATCCCAGGGTGACTGCTACACGCATCCACACTCGCTCACACTGGGACCACACAGACGCGCCAGTTCATGGAACATGCGCAGCTTTGGGGTGTGGGAGGAAACCGGAGTACCTGGAGAAATCCCAGGCAGACACGGGGAGAACGTGCAGACTCCACACAGACAGAGGCCTCAGCCAGGAATCCATTTTTTTTTTTCATCAACGTTATAAAAAAATGACATTGAATGGACCGTTATTTGAGGGCCTGCTGAACGGCGAACATGTGCAGCTCTTTAATGAAGGGCCGGCTACGTCTCAGAAAGGTCAAAAAAAGGAGAAATAAGGGTTGTGTAGGATCCCTCGCCTGGTCATTCCCTTGTTCCAGGAAGGCCTCTGAAGACTCAGATATTAGCAGGAGTGGCCCTTGCTTTTCCTTCCACCCCACAAAACTGTGGATGATCTTTCTCTGCCTGATTCTCTCTCTCTCTTTTTTACACCTTTTCACATTTCTCCGTACAAGGCATTTTCAAGCTCTTCAAAATGATGACTACAACAGGTCCTCAAGAAACTCTGATTCCTACAGGCCAAGAGAAAGGGGTTCCACCCACAACTGTTTTCCTGTGTCTCTCATAGAGCCTCCAGCTGTGGCCAGACCCTCAGCTCTCCCAGCTCAGCCATTGCAAGCCCCCAAAGGGGCCTTGGGATGGACTCAAGTCCCATGAGTGAGGGTGAAGGTGGACACTCCATTCCGCTTCCATCTCCCCATTCAAGAGACACACGCCAAAGTTCTTACTAGGTCACCTCCCAAGCCAGCAGAGCCCACTGCAGTGAGCATCTGGCTTCTTTGGAGACAGCTCAGTGACCCCCATGTAGAGGAGGGACTATTTCTCCTCTTTGTTTGGCTTTGCGGCTGCCCACTGGGAAACGAATGCCACCTCCATTCTCCACTCTTATCGTGCTAAGAAGCATTTCTGCTCTTTCTTCTCCTGCCTGAGGCTGGAGTCAACAACCCCTCCTGATAGGGATAGACACCAGTTCATTCTGCCATGTATGTTTTCTTACTTTATTCTCCCTTCTATCCTGTGAGACCCATTTTGTGCATTTGAGGAATCCAGGGCTCACAGAAGTGAAGTAACTTTTCCAAGATCACCCAGCAAGTAAGCTGGGAGCAAGATTTCAAACCAAATATGTGGATGCTGCATAAGGTAGAGCAGTAGCAATTGTTCCAATAGATAAACCTCAGAATCTCAGTGGTTTGACAAAGAAAAAAAGTGTCCAGTATGTCATGGTCCAGGGACTCAGGCACCTTCTCTCTTGTGGCTCTGTCCTTGGCAACGCTTGATTCCTGATGTCACTCTAGGGTCATTTCCGGTCCAGCCAGTCTGAAGTGGGAAGAGCATACAGGATCACACAGGGAAGGAGTTTTGGGGAGGTGTATATGCACCCCTAGCACTTTCCCTCTAAGGTCAGACCCCTCTTCCTTCCTGAGCGGCCTTAGAACCTTTCAGTAGGCTCCAGGAAGCCTCTACAGATGAACTGAAGTTGACAGCTAAGATCCAACTTTATTGCCATCTTGACTTGAATGGTCTCAGTCAACACACATTTCCTGGCTAGTTTGTTTTACCACAGGGAGGGGGAGGAGCAGGGGGAGTGGGTAGAGGACACCAGAACTGTCAGGAAACATTGTGAAAGGCTTTGAAATGGGCAGAAAAAAAAGTTGCTGGGTGTCCTGTTTAGATCACCTTTCTGGATTATCTCCACATTTCCTAGTCTTTGAGCTATTTTATAACTCTGAAAATTGTAGGAAAACAAAATGCAAACAATTCTTGCCCATGGGAATGCAAAGACATTTTGTTAGGTCAGAATGCAACTGATTGATGCCCTGTGGATAGGTTATTTTTGCATCTATTTGTAACTTCATTTCAGTTTTCTCATTTGCCTGTATGTGTGTGTTCTTTGAATTCTCCTTTGAAGAGATTGTAACATCTTATTGTTGCCTCATTAATTAATGAGTTAAATAAAATCTTTGACACCTGTTCATTTTATATTTGTATGCGAGTCATGATTTTACTCTTTATATGCATCTTAAAAATCCTTTAACAACTAACAATTCCTAGAGGGAGGAAGAAAACCTATAAAACATTACACTTCCCTGCTTCTCAGGAGCCTCACACCCATTCTGGAAGACAGGCAGGGCAAGGACTGCTAATTCCATTTTGCAGTTAAGAAAGCTGAGACCCAGAGAGGGGACTGCCAGATACCAAACACAACACTGTTAGAAATGGTGGAACCGAGAATTCAGACCCGGGTGTGTTTGATTCTAAAACCTGCATTCTTAATCACGGTGCCTTGTTTCCCAACCAATTCTTCCTTGAGGAAATGGCATACTAGCACAGCAGATATCCATACTTTTCCCATTTGGAAAACGATGAAACTGAGGCTCAGATAAGTTAAATGACTTAGAGATAAATCTGGGTCCAGAATCTGGTCCCTGAATCACTGTTTCCTGGTGTATCCTTAGGTAATCCAAGTGAGTATCTTTTTTTTTTTTTGAAATGGAGTCTCCCTCTGTCACCTAGGCTGGAATGCACTGTCACAGTCTCAGCTTGATGCAACCCCTGCCTCCCAGGTTCAAGTGATTCTCCTGCCTCAGCCTCCCGAGTAGCTGGGATTACAGGGGCACCACCATGCCCTACTAATTTTTGTATTTTCAGTAGAGATGGGGTTTCTCCATGTTGGTCGGGCTGGTTTCGTACTCCTGACCTCGAGTGATCCGCCTGCCTTGGCCTCCCAAAGTGCTGGGATTACAGGCGTGACCCACCACGCCCAGCCTCAAGTGAGTATAATTTTCTAGCTAGTATGTTTCTTGAACATCTGGTCTAGCTTTTGTTTTGGTGTGTGTGTGTGTGTGTGTGTGTGTGTGTGTGTATGTGTGTGAAGATTGCTGGGCAGTTTTGGTTCCTAAAATGCTCTCTGAGCCTTTATTCATAGACACATAAGTGAGGTGGAACCCAGGCCAAAGCAGGCAGTATCTGCCTTGTTCATTTCAGGCTGGGCCCTGGAGATGGACAGGGGCTGTAGAGCTGGCACAGCTGCTCTTCTGTGGTCATGGGAAGGTCATGGTCTGCAGAGGTTTCCTGCTCACAGGGATCTGCCCAGGACTTGCTAAGGTGGAGCAGGGTCAGGCTGGGGAGGTGGAGGTGTCTGGAACTGTGGAAGACTCATGGGCTTTGGGGTCAGGCCAGCCTGGGTTCAAATCCTGCCTTGGCCGCTTATGAAATGTATGTTGGACCATGTCACTACATCTTTTTGGGTCTCTGTTTCTTCATCTGTAAGGGGGAGATCATCACCCTAACCACACAGGGGGCCACAGTCCAGCCTCCCTCCCTTTCCACCAGGCCCCATGCCTGTGGCTGCTTCTGCCCACAAGAGGTGTGTTTGCCAGCCACACTCATCATATGGGCCCGCAGCCTCCTAGGCTGTCACCAGTGGTTGGCGTGGAAAGTGCGCAGAGGTCTCAGAACCATCTTACCATCTGTGCCTCTTTCCTTTCTCTGATAAGAAACCCCACTCACTTCTGCAAGATAGCTGAGACTTGCCATAGCCCACACATCAAGTGGCATTAGTATTTGCTCACAGAGTGATTCAGACTCAGACAGAGGAACAGAGAACAGCAGAGCCAGGCCTAAAATCCAGACCCTCTCACTCCCAAGTTGGGACTCCTGATCCTGGGCTGTGACCCTTCCCTGATGAGGTCAGTCAGGTTGTGGCTCAACCATCTTATTTATTTCTATGTCCCAGAGAAAATCTACCCCTAGAAAAGTCCAGGACCTGCCCCACTATTCAAGCTGGCTATTCTGGGCGGTTACGTCACCTCTAGACCCTTGTTTTTGACTCCTGCAGGCCCAGGTCCTGCGGGAATCCTCTGTAAACTTTACCTCTCGTCAATGGTCTCCGTTCAGGAAAATTGGCTCCTTTAACACCGTTTTAGACAAACCATAATGTGTGTGGAGCTGAAAGAGGTTCTATTTACAAGTCTGCAGGAAATAGCCCTGGGCAGAGGATGGTAATTGTAGGGTGAAGGTCACCAGGGGCTCTGAGGGGAGAGAGGACTGGTCCAGGGCAATAGCAGCTCAGCCCAAGGAGGCTAGGAAGCCCCTTCCCCAGAGCCGGGGGCAGGTGCGGTGAGCTCCAGTTAGCGGGTAGGCATTGTGGAGTCAAGGGCATCAGCGGTGCTGTAATGGGCAAGAGAGATTTCAGGGTCTGCCTCTGCCTGCAGGACCTGCAGAAACAGGAGAAGATTTGGAAAAGGTGGGGAGGTCTTTCCTGCTGCCTCCTTCACACTCTCTCCCCAAATGCTCTTCCCCAAGTATTTAAATGGTTCACACTCTCTCTTCATTTGGACTAGTTGTAAAGTGACTTGGTCAAATCCCCTGACCCCTTAAGATTACAGCTGGACTTTGAACCTAGGTTCAAATATGACCTTTCTGATCACCATTCTCAGTCCCGCCCTCCACCCCCCAGCCCACCACCCCGGCCACTATTCCCCTAATCTACCTTATTCTTCTTCATGACATCCATCATCTTTTAACATATTGATTAATTTATTGGTGTACTGTCTGTCTCTTCCTTCTACAATGTAAGATCCACGATGGCATGGGGCTTTGGCTTGTACATCATTGTAATCCTAGTGCCTAGAACAACGCCTTTATAAATGGTGCTCACTCAAGAGATAAGGAATGAATGAACCAAAGAACAAATGAATGAATGAATGGAGGGAATTACTTAGCCTTAATATCAAGGGCCCCTTAGGTTCCCTCCCACAAGGTGTACCATCTCCCAGGGTAGAGGCGAGTCCCTCATGCAGTAAACTTTGACCTCCAGGTCATGTGAACCACAGATCCTGTTCATTCAGAGCTCACACTGGTAGAAGTCAGGGAGTCACCCAGACAGCTGTCCGCAGAGTGGTCAGGGTGAAAGTTCTGAGGCCCCGGGAGTGGGTGATGTGTCATAGATCACCCAAGATCAAGGTGTGACTGAGTTGAGGTTCACAGCAGCCCTCTTGCTCTTGGTCCCCTGAGCCAAGCTCCAGCATGGATTCTCACTTAGCAGATAAGAAAACAGAGCAGGGAGCACACAGCCCACTGGGGTCCTTGCTTCAGAGTCCTGGCGAGAGGTGGCCTTGGGCTGTGGGATTTAGATGTGTGGAGAAGGGCCCTTGGGGTCCCCTTGCAGCAAGGGAAGGGCTGGAGGGGACCTAGAGAAGTGACAACATCACGCTGATTTCTTCCAAGCTGTATCCTCAGCAGGACATCACTCTGACCAGGCTGGTCTTTGCTCCACTTATGGCTGTGTGACCAGTGCAGGTCACTTAGCCCCTGGGGCCTCCCGACTAATGGTGGTCATGACTCAAATTAGCCAGAACAGAAGGGCTCCTGGGTGCGTTTGAACCCTCAGCAGCCAGTCCCCAGGAGAGACCAAGGAACAGGATCTGCTTACCCACGGAGGAGGCCAGACCCGTGAGAGGGTAGAGGCCAGTTACCTCAGTCTGGCCTCAGTATTTTTAGCATCTTCCCTCCTTCCCTCCCTCCCACAAGCCACTAGCCCACTCCTTGCCCAAATAACAGTCACCAAAATAGCCCTGGCAGTTGACTGAGGGGGTACTGGGAGGGCCCCTTCCCTCCTGCCAGTCAGGCAGGCGTGAGCAGAGACCTTGGGGCTGGGTGAGACCCAGGCGGAGGCTGTTAATTGTACCTTTGGCCTGAATTAAAAAAAAAATAGCACTCCTTGAGGCTGATGGCAGTGCTGGTTCTGAGGAGCCAGGTTCCTGCGCTTGCGAGGGATGCCTTGGAGTTTGGACTCCCCCACAAGGCAGCGGCCAAGTGGACAGAGTGATCAGAGAGAGTGTTACAGGGGTCCTACAGATTGGGAGCCTGAGGGTCAGAGCCTATGCTCACCATCACCTCCTCAGGGAGACTGTCACTGACCACTCTGGCTAAAACAGTGTCCGGCAACTGGCCTGTCACCTGCTTCTTTTTCCTCCATAGCACTGGTCACTGCTCAATGTGACATTACTTCTCTGTTTGCACATTTATTTCTTGTCTCTCCTGCCAGGCAGGGAGCTGGTCTATTTGATCCCAGCCTTGTCCTCAGCACCTAGACTAATGCCTGGAGCTCAGGAAATTCAACATAATTCAGTGAGGAAGAAAACCACAGTGCCCAGTAGATCTGGCCAGTCCTGAACCTAGATTCAAATATGACCTTTCTGATCACCATTCTCAGCCTCCCCTTTGCCCCCGATGCTGCCCAGTCCACTATTCCCCTAACCTGCCTTATTCTTCTTCATGGTATCCATCACCTTTGAACACATTAATTTATTGCGGTACTGTCTGTCTCTTCTTTCCACAATATAAGGAAGGAATGTCTCCTCGGCTTCTGCCATGCAGTGGAAAGCCAGAAGCAGAGAAGGAGAAGAAAGAAACAAGGTCCCTGACAGCGCAAGGCTCCCCAAACCAGCCCCCAAACACCAGGAAGAACAGCCCTTCCCATGTGCCCCTCTATCTACCGACTTCAGAGACCACCCTGTGTCCTCATGCCTCATGACAGCCTGGGACAGCAGGGATAGTCCCTGTTTAATAACAATGAACAAAGCACTTTCTAATGGCTTGATTTATGTAACTAACAGGTAATTCTGGTTACTATTGCCATCTTATTGATGATGAAACTGACACTCTGAGAAATAAAGTGACTTGGTCTAATCCCCTGACCCCTAAAGATGAGAGCTTGGATTTGAACCTAGGCAGCCTGGCCCCAGAGGCCCTGCTTAAAGTCTGCATGAACAGCCTGTTGTCTAAGGAGAACGCTGAAGTTTAGTTGTGTGGACCTTCTCTTAGCCAGATGAGAATTTCCTCCTCCCACTTCTGTTCACATTACCAGCAGCAGTGCCCCCACATCTCTGGAAGGGTTGCTACATATGTGCATTACCCCTGTCACCTCCTTTGCTTTTCCTGGTTGTACTGTGATCTTCCCACCTCATCCTTATTTTTCAGAGCTAGCAACAGAGGTGCAGAGAGGATAAGTGACTCCCCTAGGGTCATTTGGAGTAGAGTCTCCTGATTTCCTCCACTTTCACGGTGCACCCACGCCTCTTGGCCTCTCTTTCTCCCACTCCCTGCCTCTCCACAGCTGTGACACAGGCTCAGCCTGCTGGAACCCTGGGCCCTGCCTGGGCTGGCAGGCTGCAGCCAGGAGCCCTCCTCACCCAGCACTCGGTGGCCATTAAATGCCTTCTTGACTTTTTATGAGTTTTGTCCCCCCACCACGTGCCAACTTGCCTTTAAGGTAGTGCTATTAAGGCGAATCTTCGAGATTAATAAATACATGTATAAGCGGTTGGGCAGTGGAGAGTTTTCTTCAAGACCCAGGCTGCAGACATAGGACGCTGTGGCTGTGAGAACTGCAACCTCAGCTTGCGGCCTCTAAGGCCCACCCTGGCCTGCTGGGCTTCTCTGAGTGTCAAGTGACCTGGATTCTAGAATCCCTTCCACGCCTTTGATCCTTGGCTTCCTGATCTTGCCAATGGGAACATGCATCTGTATTTCCGTGATCTTCTGCACTGGTCTGGCTAGGGTCACAAGTTCTGGGACACAGGGTTTTAAGGCTGTGTCTGCAGAGGAACCACCTTGGCAGGAGACGCTACTTTCATCAGGAGTTTCAGACACTCGTATCTGGGGAATCCACAGTCTCCTCGGGGTCCTCACTCACCCCACTCCGACTCTGAATCAGTAGAACAGTTTCCCTTTGATGAGTTTCACACACAAGGTCTCCCCAAGATTTTGTTTGAAGACAGAATCTCAGTAAATAAAAAACAAACTTGTGGGGAAAAAAACTGTTTATATTTTATTTTTAAATAGAGCAATACAGCAGCATACTACTAGAATAGGGATTGGCAAACCTCTTCTGTAAAAGGTCAGACAGTGGATATTTTGGGCTTTGCATGCTAGACGGTCTCTGGTAACTACTCAACCTGCTGTTGTGGCACAAAGGCAACCTTAGACAATATATGAGTGGCTGTGTTCCAACCAAACGCTTTTTATGGATACTTAAATTTCGTGTGGTTTTCACGTGCCAGAAGTATTACTCTTCTTTTAATTTTTTCCCCAATCATTTAGGAATTTGAAACCCATTCTCAGCCCACTGGCTATAAATAAACAGACGGCAGGCAGGACTGGCCGTGGGCCCCAGTTTTCTGACCCCTGTCTTAGTCGGAAAACCTGGATTTGAGTCCTTCTTGGTGGTCAGTTCACTGAGTGACTTTGAGCTTAGCTACTTTAGCCTCTTTGGGACTCAGTTTCCCTGTCTAGAAAAAATAGGGCCAAGGTCAAATGATCTCTGAAATCTTATTGCACTTTAACACCTAATGGTGGAAATTTCAGAATTTTGCAAAGTGGGTGGAAGGAGACACTTTTGCCGGGAATGAAGGAGGAAGCCTTCCGTTGCCCTAAAATCTCTTACCTGGGAAGAGAAAGGGGTGCTTTCTTGGCTCTGCCTGGTTTTACTGTCCCCTGTGAGAGGTTAAGTAGATCTTGCGGTCTTCAAGAGGCCTGATGACCCACAGACAAAAGGTTTTTGGCTGAAACATTGGAAGCGGTCTCCCACCCCTTCCCAACTCCCAGCTGAGGCCCCTCACCATTCATTCCGCACCCCCTCCTGCTGCCTTGCTTAACAAAGACAAAGACAGCAGTTCACACTGTAATGTTCAAAATTGCTTGTTTCAGAACATCCCAGTAAACAAGCCCGTCTTTGTTTTAATCCCAGCCTAGCTTACTGTAGTTAATTATAGGAATTTGTGGCTATTTATGTGAACCGAAGACAGGCGAAAACATTCATTTGTAGGCCGTGTAAGTGGCGGGTGGGAATGGGCTCCCAGTACCAAGAGGACCTAGGTAGCATTTGTCCTGGGAGCCGTGCAAGGTAGTGAGAAGCCCAGGTGTGTAATTATTCCCTCTGCTCCCAAAAAGAGAGAAGGCTGCCATAGAAGGTGACACCTAATGACTGTTTTCAGCCCAACGTGGGTAACGGGAAAAGCCCCATGTTTAAGGCAGTTGCCTGAGCTGCGGGTCTTGCACCTGCCAGGTGAGCTGGGTTATTTATTTCTGGGCCTGTCCGCTGCCTGCCCCATGTTTCTGTCCCCAGTGGATCTGGGGAGAAGGGAGCAGGGCCAAAGGTTCCCAGGGGCTTGCAGAGAGGGAAGGGGGGCCGCCATGGCTGGTGGGCATGGGTACCGCCTTTTCTTCCTCTTCTCCAGCCCGGGAGGAGCCACGGTTAGTGAGGAATGTTAACAAAGAGGAGACAGCACTGGCTAAACAGAGGCCCCACGACAATTCCTGGCCCAAACAAAGCTACCCCGGCCCCCACCCGCACGAGAAAACAAGCCAGGCCTTTGTGTACACTCAATAATTATTGCTTGCAATTACCCGAGTCAGGGCGGCCCGGCTGGGCTGGGGTGGCAGGAGTGGAGGGAGGCGCTGCTGAAAACTCTGCATCTTTAGGGGCACAGTACTTGCTGCTGGGGCCAATTCTCCAGGATGTTACTAAACTGCCAGCCACCGGCCAGAAGAACCCCAAAAGGCCTGGGCGTCCTATGCTGGACTCCACATGGCCTGGACTTCTATTCTAAGATACGCTGCTGGGAGCCCCATTGAGGCTCGGCCCACATCTCAGCCCAAAACTCTCCAGCCCCATGCATTAGTAAGGCCACAGCCACGGTGGTTGTGTGCAGCTCTGTGTGCAGAACTCTCATCCCCTAACCCCTGCTGACCATCTCTGAGCCTTCATGTGTCCCTCTATCTGCGTCCTGGCCCCCAACCTTTTGCCCACTTCTTTTCCCCTTCTATCACCTCCTCCAAATCCCCCTACATTTGCATCTGAGAAGCCAAAGAAGTCTCTCAGCCCTGCTTAGCCTGTGCTAGTGTTCAACATCCATTCCTAGCTCTCCGCCCTTGCTCTCTAATTCTTCCTCCTTTATGACACTTTCTTCACGCCTGTGCAGCCCCATCATCCAAGCCCCAGAGCCAGACCCTACCTCCTCCAGGAAGCCTCCCAGGACTGCTCTACTCAATGCTTACCTCTCCTTGCCGGACCTTTCACAAGTGAGTGATTCACTGTCTTCTAAGTGAGAACGTATGTATGTACCTATGTGTACATGAGTGTGGCTCTACCAACTCAGCTATGAGCTTAATTATAACAATAATTATAGAAATAATAACTGAACTCAACATTTACTGAGTGCCTGTTATGAACCAGGGACAGCATTAGGTGTTTTCTAGGTATATATCACTTAAATCATATGATAATCTTAAGAGGTAAGTGCTATTATTTTCCCCATTTTATGCTTGAGGAACTGCTGCACAGAGAAGTTAAGTTACTTGTCACAGAGCAGCAAGTGGAAGAGCTGAAGCCACTGGGGAGCTGGAGGTGGCACTGGATGGCTGATGAGAGCTGATCGGTCAGCCATTCCCATCTTTTCACAGCTCTGAATGCAATCACATTGGTGCCTTGAAACAGGTCACACTGGTGATATTTACACCACGGGAATTAGCAAATGCCCCAGTAAGAGCTTCCTCCCCTCTCCCCAGAAAGCCGGTTGCTACACATTGACCAGCACACTAGGGCCTGGACCCGTACTGTCCAGTTATAAGCTGGTGTTCCCTGCCTTATAGCTTAGGGAGTCTGGGCATCTTCGCCACTGCCCTCCACAGCACAGACAGTGCTGGGTGCTTAGGAGTTGAGCTTGTTCATCTGTCCACCCCAAACAACAGGGATTTATTTCTGGGCTATTAAGTGAGAGGGAGTTTGGCTGGATGGCTGTAACTTGGATGGGGATAAAACTTCACCTTCCCCTGGCCCAAGTTTCCTTTGGTGCAAGGCTGTCCCTGTTATTCTTTTGTGAGCCCAGAGCCCCGGGCAGCCACGTCTCCATGTGGATAAGCATCCCCAGGCCTGACCTTGGCCAAGGCCCCTCACCTCTGCCCCGCTGCCAGGCAGAGCCGAGAACTGCAGACAGAGATCAATTAGAGACTAACTTCATCTTTGTTTCAAAAAAGCCAAGACAAGAAAAGCTGTGGATAATGTTAGAAAGAGTAAAAATTAGCCTTTTTCCAAGAGCCCCAGCAGGGTCGGGCCCGGAACGCCTGTCTCGTGAAGTTATTTTGGTTTCTCCGCCTGGTGGCTTGGAGCAATTTGCTGGGCACCCATCGGCCAGAGAGGCCAAGAGGCTCCTGCCATTGGGAGCTGCCTTTTTACACCGGCGTAATGATGGTTTCTGGGCAAGAGAGATCAATAGGGGATAAAAATATGTTTCCGTTACATCTGGACACCCGCTCTGGGCCTCTCGCTGACTCAGAGACGCCCTGCAAGGAGCTGGAGTAGAAACCACTCAATACAACAGGTTCAGTAAAGCACTGCATAGAAAGGCTGCCTCTGTCACCTCCTCAGGGCCTCAGAACCCCCAGATCCGAATGGGGAGACCACTGAGGAGACATCAGTGCAGGGGTGGCCTTGATGTTCCCCACATTCTCACCTCCTGTCCTTGAAGAAGGTCCCTCTCAGCTGTCCACAGAGCTAGAGCAGTGAGGGAATGACCAGAGGGAGCCGGACGGCACTGCCTGCCCCTGATGCTGCACACTGCAGACGCCGGGGCAAAAGACATAGATTCTTCTGCTCTTAGGGAGTGCAAGGTCTGGTGAGGAGACAGTGGGAGAAACCGACAAATGCCTTACAGAAAGTGAGCCCTGCAGGGACCACCAGAGACTCAAGGGCAGGGCCCCTGAATCAGTAAAACAAACAAACATCAAACAGACAAATAAATGCATGTAGTAATTTGTTATTACTTAGGTACCAGGCAGTTTTTAAAAAATCCATTGCAATATTTTTTTTTTTTTAATTTCAATAGGGTTTTGGGGCACAGGTGGTGTTTGGTTGCATGAATAAGTTCTTTAGTGGTTTCTGAGATATTGAGTTATTTCTGAGATTTTGGTGCACCCATCACCTGAGCAGTGTACGCTATACCCAATGTGAAGTTTTTTTATCCCTCATCCCCCTCCCAGTCTTTTTCCCTAGTCCCTAAAGTTCATTATATCATTCTTTCACCTTTGCAACCTCATAGGTTAGCTCCCACTTATGAGTGAGAACATATGATGTTTTATTTCCCATTCCTGAGTTACTTCACTTAGAATAATGGTCCCTAATTCCATCCAGGTTGCTGCAAATGCCATTATTTTCTTCCTTTTTAGGGCTGAGTAGTATTCTATGGTATTTATATATTACAATTTTTTTATCCACTCGTTGACTGATGGACATTTAGGCTGGGTACCGGCACTTGAAATACATCATCTCACTTAATGATTAAAGCAACTCCATGAAGTAATTATTATAATGACCCCATTTTACGTATGAGGAGACTGAGACACAGAGATCCACAGTAACATGGCCAACCAAAGCCACCTTATCATGAGCCGTGGAACCAGCACCAGCCTTTCTGCCTCCCAGAGCTGCAGTCTTAACCTTTACACCCCAGACCAAGGATTGACAAACTTTTTAATAAAGGACCAGATGGTAAATATTTTAAGCTTTGCAGGCTACATGGTCTCTGCTGTTGTGGCACCAAGGCAGCCATAGACAACATGTTAATGAATAGGCGTGGCTTTGTTTCAATAAAAACTTTATTTACAAAAGCAAGTGGCTGGCTGGATTTGGCCCATGGGCTGTATAGTTCACCAACCCCTACTCTAGTGCCCTAAGATATATTTTATTATGAAGCTATCTTGAAGGAATTTAATTTCTGGAGATTCGAAGTCTCTTTGGTAAATGTGCCTTATTCAAGAGCAGTACTGGCTAGTAGAAATATACATGCAAGGCACATACATAATTTAATAATTTTAGTAATTACATTAGAAAGAAAAAAGAAACAGGTAAAATTCATTTAATTTAATTTATTTGTTTTAATTTTTTTGGAGATGGAGTCTTGCTCTGTTGCCCAGGCTGGAGTGCAGTGGTCCAATCTCAGCTCCTGGTGCAACCTCCACCTCCTGGGTTCAAGTGATTCTCCTGCCTCAGCCTCCTGAGTAACTGGGACTACAGGCACGCACCATCATGCCTGGCTAAATAATTGTAATACTGTATCTTAATAAATAATTTTAATATTGTATTTGATTTAACCAAATAGCTCAGAATTATTATGGTTTCAACAGACAATCAATATAATACATTATTAAAAGACTTTTTACGTTGTTTTATACCAAATATTGAAAATGCCATGTATATTTCTCCTTACTTACCTTCCACTCCTTACTTACCTTACTTACTTACCAATCCAGACTTACCTTATTTCAGGTACTCAATAGCCACACGTGGCTAGCAGCTACCTTATTGGACAGTTCATTATTAAGTAAAAATAAGGTATTTTGCTGGAATAAGATGAAATCTCTGTATAAGATAAAATATAAGAACAACAGAAATGAGAAGGAAATTCTTGGGTGAGTCAGGGTCTCTTCTTAGGTGAGTCAGGGTCTCCAGAGAAACAGAATCAATAGGGTATATATGTATATAGAAAGATATTATTATAAGGAATTGGTCCACACAATTAGGGAGGCTGAGAAGTCTAAAGGTCTTTAATTGGCAACCTGGGGTCCCAGGAGAGCCATGGAGTAGTTTCACTCTGAGTCCCAAGGCCTGAGAACCAGGAGAGCCAGTGTTTCAGTTCAAATCCAAAGGTGGGGAAAAAAAAAGCAATGTTCCAGCTTGAAGGCAGTCAGGCAGGAGGAGTTTCCTTTCACTTTCAGGAAGGTCGGCCCTTTCGTTGTATTCAAGCCTTCAACTGATTGGATGAGGCCCACCCATATTAGAAAGGGCACTCTGCTCAATTCAGTGAACAGATCAAATGTTAAGCTCATCCAAAAACACCTTCACAGACATACCTGAATAATGGCAATATTGATCAACTATCTGGGCACTCGATGACCCAGTCAAATTAATGCTTAATATTAACCATCACACTCAGGGAAGGCTCCCTGGAGGAAGAGTCATCCTAATTAAAACCTGGAAGCAGAGAAGTTCACCATCCAAAGAGGTGTTGATCTCACTGTGTTGCCCAGGCTGGTCTTGAACTCCTAGTCGAAGTGATCCTCCTTCCTTGGCCTCCCAAAGTGCTGGGATTACTGGAATAAGCCACTGTGCGAAGCCAAAATCTGACTTTTTCTTTTTTCTTTTTTTTTGAGACAGGGTCTTGCTCTGTTGTCCAGGCTGGAGTGCAGTGGTATAATCTCAGCTCACTGCAACCTCCGCTTCCTGTGTTCAAGTGATTCTTGTGCCTCAGCCTGTCGAGTAGCTGTAATTACAGACATATGCCACCACATCTGGCTAATTTTTTTGTATTTTTTTATAGAGATGGGGTCTTGCCATGTTGGCCAGGCTGGTCTCGAATTCCTGGCTTCAAGTGATCCGCCTGTCTCAGCCTCCCAAAGTGTTGGGATTACAGGCATGAACCACCGTGCCTGGCCAAGAATATGCCTTTTAACAAGAATCCGAGTGCATGCACTTCGGAGTTTGTGAACCTACTTGGCTTAGGATGTGGTTCCCTCAGAAAGCTCTGAGCTGACCGTTCTTTACCACCTTCTCAATCCTGCCTCATGCCACGGCACTGTTGCTGCCTGAACCACCCTCTGCTTCCTGGTTTTTCTGCCCAGAGCACTCAGAAGATTCTTTCTGTTGCTGCCACCAACAAGGCAAATTAAACAGATGCCCCAGACCCCATGTCTCGTTCCTTTGGTATTTTAAATACTCTCTATTTGGATCTCCTAGAGCTGTTTCAAATCTGTGCTTTTCTCTCCCAGGGCAAAAAATGATAATGTTTCATGCTGCTCGGGCTGGCAGGTTTTTGCAATGAGTGCTAAACAAGTGAAGACCGAGAGCCCACTGGCTGGACTTCAGAGGCACCCACCATGGGTCCTGCCCATGGGGTGCACAGGCGCGAGTGCAGGAGGAGGCATCGTACACAAGGGAGTGAAATTTTCTTCACAGAGTAAAGCATTTGATTGGTTTCAGTGCCTGGCAAGTTCCAAGGCTGCCTGACCTGCATTTGTCATCCTGTTCATTTTATTCCTATCCAAGGTGAGCCATTAAGCGCCCCAGATTGCTTCTGGGCAGGAGAGAGTCAGCTTTTGTTGCAGAATTCGAGGAGCATCCTCAGGTTCCTGGTTCAAAATAAGAGAGCAGTTCCAAGCACAGTCTAAGCAACTTTCCAGCACAACTCTAGCACTTGCTAAAGATTTCTAAGGTTTATGATTTAACCTTCCTTTGTTTTTGTCTTCAATATCATTGCTCCATAATCTAGTCTGCTCATAGCAGGAGTCCCAGAAAGATGCTTAATGGATGACTGAAGAGTGATTACACCAGTGATACACACCAGTGGGTTTTCTGAGTCCTGAGGCATTTCTGGGAATTGTATAAGGAGTACTCCCAGAGAGTCTCATTGAATGTGATAATTATCATTAATTGACTGGCTTTTATTTCACTGACACCAAAATTATTTTTCATCATACTTTTCCAATTTAAGATTTATTCTCCTTCAGGATAATATTCTAGGTAAAAAGAAAGAAATTGTTACTGTGATATTCTGCAGCTAGATTTCCTGCTCAGTTCTAGGGAATAAACTTCGGCTGCACAAAAGAGCCAGTAATATAATAATAATAGTAATAATAATAATAGTGCACCTTTATTGAGCACCTACAATATGGCACCACAGTAAGCACTTCACAGGCGTTAACCCACATTTTCCCCAGGACAGCCTATTGGTTGATTTTCTATCACACCCATTTTACAGATGAGAAAAATGAGGCATGGCAAGGTTAAGGGATTTATCCAAAGCCATGCAATCTGACAGTGGCAAATCCAAGATTTAGATTTAGAAGCAACTGATTCTGATGATCCTGTTCTTTTTGATCCTGCTGTTCAATAATTTGTACATTTTTTTTGAGATGGAGTCTCACTCTGTCACCCAGGCTGAAGTGCAGTGGTGTGATCTCAGCTCACTGCAGCCTCTGCCTCCTGGGTTCAAGCAATTTTCCTGCCTCAGTCTCTCGAGTAGCTGGGATTACAGGTGCACGCCACCATGCCTGGCTAATTTTTTGTATTTTTAGTAGACACAGGGTTTCACCATGTTGGCCAGGCTGGTCTCGAACTCCTGACCTCAGGCAATTCTCCTGTCTCGGCCTCCAAAAGTGCTGGGATTACAGCATAAGCCACCATGCCTGGCTGATTTGTACAATTTTACTTGATCCTCACAACTTTTTTTTTTTTTTTTTTTGAGATGAAGCCTCGCTTTGTCACCCAGGCTGGAGTGCAGTAGTACAATCTTGGCTCACTGCAGCCTTCACCTCCCGGGTTCAAGTGATTCTCCTGGCTCAGCTTCTCTAGTAGCTGAGACTATAGGTGTGCACCAGCACACCTGGCTAATTTTATGTGGTTTTAGTAGAGACGGGGCTTCATCATGTTGGTCAGGCTGATCTCGAACTCCTGACCTCAAATGATCTGCCTGCCTTGGCCTCCCAAAGTCCTGGGATTACAGGCATGAGCCACCACGCCTGGCCACAACTACTCTTAAAAAAGACATTATGATGACCGGCATTTTACAGATGGAGTAACTGAAATTCCAAGAAGTTATATGAGCTTGGAAAGAGCAGGATTAAGTCACTGACCCAGATCTTCTGGATTCAGATCTTCTGTTCTTGCCATTTTCTTGGGGGGTAGTGAGCTCAGGGCTGGGCAGGAAACACAAACAAGTGACACGGGCTGTGGAGGGAGACTGGGGGCACACACTGTTGGAGGAAGCAGCCCCCACAATGCTCCATCCATGGTGCAGGGCCCACTCTCAGCCTTATCTTCTGATTTTCTTTTTTTTTTTAGAGGCAGGGTCTTGCTCTGTTGCCCAGGCTGGAGTGCAGTAGCATGATCATGGCTCACTGCATCCTTGAACTCCTGGGCTCAAGTGATCCTCCTGCCCCAGCCTTGTTAGTACCTAGGATTACAGGCACGCATCCCCACACCCAGCAATTTTTTTTGTAGACACAGGGTCTCGCTATGTTGCTCAAGCTGGTCTCGAACTCCTAGCCTCAAGCAATCTTCCACCTCGACCTCCTCAAGCGCTGGGGTTGCAGGTGTAAGCCACTTGACCTGGCTGATTTTCTAAGAGAAACTGGGAGTTCAGGTTTTTTATGTAAAATTTCCCCATTTGGAAATATTGCAACTAACTGACAGTTTTAAAAAGAAAACATTCCATGTCTCCAGCAAATCTGTTTGTGTGGATTGTAGGCAGCCCACTGACAGACCTTGTATAACCAGTGCTCTCTCCATACCTGAAATGGCTTCTGATACACGGAAAATTGCCTTTTCCCTGTTCTCTGAATAAAGCTGGATCCTCAAAACTCAGGAATGGATAAACGTTTCTGTACTCAGGTATGTGCCCTGCATTGAAGTTTTTTCTCCAAAGGCATTGTTAACCCTTTGCCATTATGGCTCATGTCTCGTTCTGCCATCCTAACCCAGGTCCCATTGGTTGTTAAAGTATTAAAATATATTCAACCACTTGGCAAATAGCTGCTATCTGGACCCCCTTGAGTACTTTCCCATCCTGAGGCCCCAGGCTCTCTTTAGAACCCTCAGATTTTCCACAATTGAGCATGAAACGGGGAAGGTCTGACCCAACATGGGCCACGCAGATCACGCTCCAGAAAGCCTGCTGGGGCCTGTGCAAAGCACTCACTACATATTGGGAATATCACTCCGATCCTATCACTCAAGGACCATTTTCCCTCAGCTGGCTCCTTTCTAAGGTATTTAAGATCAGCCTTTCTCTAGTCTCCCCAGCTCACCTCCGCCACCCCACCAGCCACTTACCTGCTTTTTTCTGCAGACTGGGCCAGAGCAAGGGCCCACATCTGCCCAGCTCAGCCTGTTTTCACTGCCTCTTACCTGTGGGAGAAGTAGGAGGTGGGATTTTCATTCTGTAGGAGAGATTGTTCTCTGAGGCCTCTGTGCATTTGATGAGATCTTTCTCTGGGCAGAAAGCTGGGGACCCCTAAGGCAAAGTGCTCATTTTCAGAGAAATGGCAGGTGTGTGGGGATAGGGGAATTGGTTTTCCACATCCACACAGCACAGGGAGTGGAGTGGGGAGAGCTCCTTATCAGGAGAAATCATCCCTCCATGCAGTCAGGAAGGGGCACAAAGAGCTTCAACTCTATCTTATAAGCCAGGAATTGTTCATTTCTATTACTCTTCCTTTTGTGTCTGAAATATTTCATCCTCATTTGGACAAATTGGAAAAAATGATGTAGATGGGAAAATCTCTCCCGGCACCTTCATCCCCTTAGGGAGAGACTCTGACACTCACACTCCTAGGAACGGGGTTCAGGAAAATCAATTTTGAAGCCATACGTTGCCTGGCATGACACAGACCAAGGGGGACGGGAGAGGGAAGGCAACTGTGTCAGGTGGCTGCAATTCATCTTCTAGCTGGGACACTCCCCAAGAATCATGAAATCAGATGTAATTTACTTATTCATTATGCCTACTATTTATTGTCCATTGCCTCGTGGTGGAATATAGAATTCACAAGGACAAGGATGAGTACCTGTTTTGTTTACTGCAAATGTCTAGAATAGCACCAACCATATAGCAGGCGTTCAACAAATATTTAAGCAAATATATCCTTAGAGCTATGTGAGTTTAGCCCATCAACTTCTTCTTTGTGCAGAAGTGGAAACTGAGGCCCGGAGAGGAGAAGGGATTTATCTGTAGCCTCACAGCCAGTTAATGACAGAGCCTAGGTCTGCGGGGTCTGTTCCCGATAGAATATCAGTGAAGGCTTTCGTTATAGCCCACACAGCCTTTGCCATCTACCCCGTGTGCTCAAGTATTTGTTGTAACATTGGCCATCCTATTGGTATCTTCCAGGGTTCCATTTATTCTAGTTTTGTCCTGCAGGAAACTGCTGCTTCCTGGCAAAGGGAACAAGGGGATCTACTGAGGGGTTGAGGTGCTCCATGTCTTGGTCTGGAAGGTAGGTACACAGGTGTGTTCTCTTTGTGAAAATTCTTGGAGCTGTATGTTTCTGCTATGTTCCCATTTTTGTCTGTATGTTGTACCTGAATGCAAACATCTTCTATAAAAAAAAACTAGCACATATACACGCATGCACACACACACAGCCAAAGACATCATAGGTGCTTTGAGAGGTGGTGGTAGTAATACTGAAAATATTGCCAGGTGCGGTGGCTCATGTCTGGAATCTCATTTTGGGAGGCTGAAGTGGGAGGATCACTTGAGGCCAGGAGTATGAGACCAGCCGGGGCAACAGAGGTTACGTGACTTTTCCAAGGTCATACATGAGGACATACAGAGTCACGGCTTGGACGCAGGCCGGCTGCCACCATAATCTGCTTGCCCCATTCACACTGTGATGATGCTATGGTGCTTTTTACCTAAGGGCTAAAGAGAGTGAAACCATGGATGTTTCAGATCCATTACCAACAATCACAGAAGGCTTCCTGGAAGAGGAGAGACCAGCTAATTCCTGAAATAAGTGATGTGCTGAAGAAAGGAAAGGATGGACCCAGCTCTTTGTGTGCAGCTTTGATACACTCATTATTTACCCTGTGAGTAGGCATAGGGCTGGGCACTTTCCCATAGTTTAATTTTCTGTGTATGGCGCTGTGAAGTGGAGAGTGTTTATCCCCATTGCATAGATGGGGAAACTGAGGGAGCCCCAAAGCACTGACATGCCTTGCCCAAGGTTACCTGACTGGTGAGGAGCAGAGCTGAAATTCCAACCTCTGCCTGTTGACACTCAGGCAAGCCCTGATTCACACCGCATTCTTCTCTGTGGCATTTTTCCACTCTTCTGACCAACACTGGTGAAATTTCTGCAACCTCAAACAAGTAAGCGGCTGAAGTTTTGGGGGCTCAGTTCACTTCCCACTACAGTGAGTCTATTGGACGAAGTGGTCTCCTGAAGAGAAAGCCCCTCCTCTTCCAAGGACCAGATAATCCCCAAATATCCTCCTTGTCTGTCCAAGTGGCTTTCATAAACTCTGTGGGACTCACTGCCCCTTTCCTTCCACAACTGTCAGAAACTTAGACCATGGCTCTTTTAGGAATTACCTTCCCCAGTTGGGCAACAAGCCCCATCTTTGCCCATACAGACCCATGACCCAAGGCGAGGAAGGGACCACTTCTCCCACAAGCCCCCTGCCACCCTCTGCTTGCCAAGAACCCCCTAGACCTTGAGCTGCCCACCTCAGGCTCCTGGGGACTCCAAACCCTTAACTGTGTTTCTTTAAACTGATCATCAATTTCCCCTTTATGAAAATTAAGGCTGGATAGGAAATGCCTTGAAAAATACATCAAGGTGAGGCAAATGGCTTTTTGAGATCAATTCCAAGCACACACAGGTTTGGGGCGGACTTCATTTGATTCCCTCTCCAAACCTGGGTCAGGGAGCCAGAAAATAGCAGGAGCCAAGGATCAGGCAGGAGATTTTCTGCTACTCTGAGTAATCGCATCCCCCGTGTCTGCCCAGGAAGCCACATTCAGGGGTCCCCCCTGCCATCTCTCCTCATACACCCTCTTCTCCTTCCACACAACTCTCCTCAAAGGTATTTCCACTTAATTTTGTTTAGAAATTTGAAAAGCAAGTGAAAGTGTAGCATGATTATAGACTTTATTTAAAGGTTTGATTTAGGTTTCTCTCTGTTCTTATATCAAAGATACAGTAGAAGTGGTGGTATCATGTTCAGGTAATGAGATTTTATATTAAAAAGAATAAATTAAGCTCATAAAGCCATCGGTGGAAGGGCCAGGTGGGGCTGATGCACTCACAGAGGGAACCTATGCATTTATGTAACGAGTATCCTCATCAGGTTTGGGCTGGACTTTCAAGTCAAGGGCAGCCTTTTTCCTGCCTTGTTTTTGCAATTATCCCCATAGGCCCTCAGGGATAAGATTCCAGGGTCCCAGGAGTCAGAAACCACTGTGCAAACCCTCCCTTTACCACTTATTAGCTGTGTGACTGTGGACAAGTGGCTCAACCTTTCTGATCCTATCTTTTCTCTCCTCTAAAAGGGAGGTCATATTAGTATCCACCCAGACCTATCGTAGCAATTGTAGGGGACAGTTCATGTGATGTATATATAGTCAAGCACTCAAAGAATGTTAACCATGATAACTTTCTAACAGTTTTCTTATCTGACAAATGGGGATATTGCTATTCATCTAAGAGAGATGTCACTATGAGTAAGTGAAATAAGAATAAAGGTCTTTGTACAAAAAAGCCTATAAAGATTATACCCTTACTTGTATAGTAATTACTGTTAATTCCAGCCAGGCCCTGGGAAGAATCTCTCTCCCCATGTTTGTCAAGAAGGGCTGCATCTCCTGTCCAACACACTGCACAGATAGAGGCTGGTGAAAATAGAAATTCCAACCTTCCTTCTGCCCTCTCCCCACTCCACGCCCTCCCCCCTTCCTTCCTTGTGAGCAATAAAACAAAATACAAAGAGCAGGAATCAAATAAAGACTCTGCAACCGAGCCGTCTGTGGTCATTTTAAAACAGATCCTTTTTGAAAAGCTGGGTGACATTTTCCTTTAACGCCTGATTTTTTTTTAATGCCGGCTGCATTTTTTAAGCACACAACCGGCTTGTAACTAGCCGAGGCGGTACAGTAGCTGCGCCGACTGTACCATTTGATCATTAATTTATCACAGTTCTAGCAGTTTGTCTGACAGGTGATAGCACTTTCATCTAATGAGCCCACAGCCAGGGTGGGGGCGTGGGTGCCCAGTCTGGCCAGCCTGCAGGGTAATGGCCACGCACATGCTCTCTACTGGACTGTTTTCATTCCAGGGACCATCCAAGGCCCAGAAAATGGCCCTCCAATGGGCTGGGGTCCTGCCACAGTAGATGAGGCTGAGAAGGCCCCCCAGTGGGCCAAGGATAAGAGAAAACTGTGGATGAAACTCCAGCCTGGGCCAGTGAGAGTCACTGCATTACTCAGGATAGACTTGGTTATGCTGCAGTAATAAATCAATCCCCATCCCTGAGTATCTGAGGCCTCCAGAAACAAAATTGAATTTTCCCTTATGCAGCATGTCCCCTGCTCTAGGGATGTGTCTATTTAACAGAGCTACCCTAGGGCCCTCTCACGGAGGTGCCACCTCCTTGAGGTAGAGAGGAAAGCGTGGTGCACCCGGGGCTATCTCAAAACTTCTGTCACATTTCATTGGCCAAAGCTACTCACATGGCCATGCACAAGTTCAACTGGGCAAAGCAGCATCATCCCACCATGTGCCCCTAAACGAGAAAACCTGTATCTGTCAACAGCCCAGATGGCTACCGTTGTCATAAATTTTGCTCATGGATCAGAATCCTGGATCACTGGATCAATCCACTTTTCTCCATTCTCTGCCTCTACTGTCATCCAAGCTGCCATCATCTCACCCTGATGACCTGTTCTCCCTACCAGGGCCACTCTTAGACCTGTTCTGGGACCTGGGCAATAGTGGGCCTTGTGCTTTTGAGTTACTTTCTTGACAATTTCTTAGTCTAAGTCTCCTTCTCATGCCTAGGACCAGCGGGGGCAAGTAGTGGTCCAGGACACCCTGAATCCAGACAGGAACTTGGATACCTATCTCCATGTGTCTCCCCTGAGGCGCTCTTTAACTCTCTGCCCTTGCCCATTGGTCGCTGGGGTAGAACAGATGCCCCACAGAACTTCAAGACTCATGCCTATGGGGTCGTCCTAGGGCTCATGGTGTGGCAACAGTTCCCAGAGGGTGGCTTGGCAAACAGATCACTCATGCTGGTCTCTGTGGTATTTCTTCCACAGGAGCCTGTGAGTTTGGGCTGCTTGAAAGGTGCTGACTCATTGATTTGGAGTGACTCAAATTGTTTATCTAGACAGGGGCCCTGAAAGAATATTTGCTTAGGATCCCACGTACCTAGGGGTGACCCTGCTTCTTTTTTCTGCTTTTGCCCTATTTAGATCTGTTCTCTACCCAGCAGCAGAGAAAAGTTCAAAACTCCTTCTGTGGATTCTCATCATGCTGGGAAGAAACTTCTAACACCTCACAATGGTCTATGAGGCTGTTTCACACTGATCATCACCCCGGTGCTCTATAGGGTCAATTGGGGAGCTTTTGATACATGCTATAGTCTGGTTCCCAACCTAGACCAATTACATCAGAATCTCCAGGGATGGGGCTGGAATGAGCAGGTGATTCTAACACATAGTACAGGGTGAGAACTGTGGTCTTTGTAACCTGGCTTCTATTTATCTCTCATCTGATAACCATCGCTGCCTCATTTCTCATCCTTTTCCACCCTTCCTCCATTTCCTCCAAAGTGCCAAGTTCTCCCCACCGCCGGAGGACACTTGCACTTTCCGTTCCCTCTGCCTGGAATATTGTCCTTTGCCAGATGCTGCCAAAAATTCTGTTTTCCTACTGTTCAGCTCTCGGCTCAAATGTTAATTTCATGAAAATGCTTTCTTCACCTTCTGATGTAGCCTCGCCCCTCCCCATCCCTATCCCATCATTTTCAAAGACGGACTTAATATCTCATCTTTTATTTATTACGTGGTGTTGTTTATTATATCTTGCATGTTTTCCTCCACTAGAATACATTTCATGAGGGCAGGTGCTTTGTTAGCTTTGTTCATCCCGTATTCTCATTTTCAATGCCTGACATCTTGCTCAATAAATAGTTACTAAGTGAGTCAAAGTCAAAACTAATACTTATAGTGAATTCTTCTGAGGTTTGGTACCTTTGTTGATTATTTTCAGAGTTTAATTTTGGGCAAAGTTGGTCTCTCTTGAATAACTGGTAAGAGTGAATTTTCTTTGAACAGGTAATTGTCCAGATTGTGTAACTCTGGAATAATAAATTTAGCTCTGAGCTTCCTGGGATCCAAGGCAAAAAGGGTCAAATTAACCGCAGAAACTATGTTAGTCCATGTGGCTGGTATATTTGCCTCTTCCTTCTCCTTCCTCATGGTCTTTGATTTTCCACGTCTATTTTCACAGCATCTGATTACAAGCTGTCTCAAATCCTTTTTGGGAGCAGGCAGAGTATAAATAGCTAGGAACACAAACAACCGATTCATGTGTGTAATGCCTATTTTACAGACACGCAATACAAGTCCTGGGTCACACAGCCTGGGCAAGAATCCATGTCCCTTGAATTCCTCTGATTCATAGCAGAATCAGTTCATTTTCCTCTGATTCATAGCAGAAGGACCATACCCTGTGTTTTGGTTTTGCTCCTGAAAGTCCTAACACAGTATTGGGGAATCTTATATTATTAGTACTTCTTTAAGAAAACCGAGACTCAAAGGGAGCAAGTACCAGCCAAGGAAGTTAGGGAATGAAATACGCCACTGTCCTTGCAGCATTTGACAAGGCTTTCAGAAAGAGTAGCTGAGAACCTCTCGGTATTGATTAGGAGGAATTATCGTCATCTCAGCGATGAGCTTGATTGACTCCTGATAACTTACTATGCTCAGGGATGAGATAGTAGTTGCGATATTTGCATAGCTGGAAGAGGAACAGGGAGCCATCCTCTAATGATCTGCTCAGTGGCCATAATTGCTTTCTATGAAAATTGTCACAGGATAGGTAAATGGCAAGGAGAGAGCAGGAAGTGACATCAATCTCTTGACTCACTCAATGTACCAATCTGACAGACGCATGTCCTAGCGCACAGGACTTTTTACTGAAAGGAATAATTATGAGCTGAAAGCATCCCCCAGCTCTTCCAGGGCTGAAGAGTGAACGGAAACAACACAATTAGAAGGTAGAAGAATTAGAAGCCAGGGACATGATGTTGTCAATAACATAAAAATAACTCCTGCCAATTATCGAATGTCTGCCATGTTCCAGGCATTATACACAACACATCAGATATGTTTTCTCGTTTATAAATCTTCCCTCTCCAGAAGGCATTATTGTTTCTACCTTACACCATGGGAAACTGAGGCTCAGAGAGCTTCCAATGACTTGCTGGAAGCTACATTGCAACAAGAATGATTGACATAGTGCTTCCTGAGTGCCAGGGAGTATTCTAGTGTTTTCCATATGTAAACTTACTTACTCCTCACAGGATCCTGTGGGATAGCGTCTGTCATCAGCCTCATTAACAGGTGAAGAATCTGAGGTGTGAAGAGGTGAAGTGACCTGTGCAAAGTCCCAGAGTGGCCGTGCCTGGTTTTAAAGTCTGTGCCCTTAAGCCTTGGGTCTCCCCTTGGCTTAATAAATGCCCCCTGCAGGGTTTAACTCTATCCTTCCCAGCTCCAAAGTCTCTACTCCTCTGTCGTGGGTCTCCCGGAAGAGAGTGCCCTTCCCCTCTCAAGGACTTTCTAAATAGTGGTTTATTCTGACCGGGGACCATTTTCCAGGCCATCCAACTGGTTCTTGAAGTGAGTGTGAACCTCTTTATACAGTCCCCAGCAGGCAATGCTCAGTGGACCCAGTGTCTGTTGTATGACAAACACCTGAGGGGATATTATCATCAGAGGGTGGTGGCCCAGCCCTGGGCCTCTGGCTCTGGCTGCTCAGTGGCACAGGGATCCAAGGAAGGGAGGGACAGGCTGCCCTTCTGCACAGAACAGACCAAGCTGGGCCTCATGGCAGACCTGGGACCTGCTGCAGCTAAACTTGGTAATTCATTTGAGCAGCTGTATAGATTTCTTAATGCTGAAAACACAGCCCAGAAATGGGAATAGCTTGGCTCCTCTGAGAACACTACTCCTCTTCACTTAACGCATATGCTGAGGCCAGGTGGGTCCCTGGAAGATGGATCAATGGAAGTTAAGAGGGCTGCCTTGGCCTCTCTCACCCAAACCAACACCCTCGATGCTGAGGTCAGGCAATACAGCAGGCAGGAGCGATTTCACATTTCTCTGCAGCCCACCCTGGAGACAGCCCTATTCCTGAGGTGCAGTTGCCTCTGTTATGGGTATGGAAATGGACATCCTTCTTTAGAATGCTTCCAAAATCTAGGCTTATTCACACACAGAGCAACAGAGGCTGTGGGCGAAGACCCACTTTAATGAGCAATGAAGAATATCTCATAATAGTTGATAATTAGCACATCGCTGCACAAGTTGCCCGCCTAGCTTCTGGAAAACTGGTTTTGTTCTGAAGGCCGAATCTGCCCCCTGCAGTCTTGTGTACAGGCTTTGACCAACATGTCCATGTTCAAAGGCAGCACAAGAGGCAACTTCAGTGCAGTCCTTCCGCCCGGGACCCACACGTTGCTCTTTCAGTTCTTCTTTCTCCAGACTTTCCTGACCTCGTAATCCCAAGCTGGCATTAGCTCAAATGCGTACGGTTTTACTGTCCCCTGATCATCCAGTCTAAATAGCAACGATGGTCAAGTGTAAATGGTGCTCTGGCCATAACAGTGGTTTTCAACTAGGGGAGGATTCTGCACCACCACCCCCAGGGGACATGTGCAATGTTTGGAGACATTTTTGGTTGTCACAACTGGGGAAAGGCGCTGCTGGCATTAATGGGGAGAGGCCAGGGATGCTGCTGGACCTTCTATGATGAAGAAGGCAGCCGTGCACAGCAAAGAATGATCTGGTGCAAAATGTCACTAGTGTCCAAGTGGAGAAACCCTGGGCGACGCTGATTTGACAAGGTTTTTTTTGTGTGTGTGTTGTTTGTTTGCCGGTTGTTAAAGCCATTCTACTTTTATGCAAGTCCTTTGTGCTCACGAAGAGGTTTGTAAATTCACAGGATCGTGTTTGAATTCCATATGAAACTTCCCTGTCCTGATCTTCACATACAGATGTTACCACTCAGTGCTGTCTAAAGCAGCTAATGATGACCTTGATTGCTGGGCCTGTAAATATAGACATTAACCATTGTTTGTTAATTGTCCTTCCTATTTCCTGACACTAGCTGCTCTCGGGGGCTTCAGCCTACAAAACAAAAGTCTCCTCATAAGCCCCTGACCTGTTTGGATAGATCACAGGGAGGGGCAGTTCTTTTTTTAATCTTTATTTCTTTAAAGCTGTTTCAAAGACACAGCAAAATACAGAGAGATCTCATCTCTTGGCTACCTTTCCCCATACGCAGCCTCCCCCATTATGGATACCTCCCACCAGCATGGTGACATTTGTTACAACGGGTGAAACTACATTGACACATCATTGTTGCTCAAAGTCCAGAGTTTGAGAGACTTTTGAAATAGTGGCTTATTCTGACTGGTGACTGTTTTCCAGCCCATCCAATTGGTTCCTGAAGTGAATGTGAACGTCAGCTTGTACAGTCCCTGGTTGGCAATGCTGAGGGTGTTCACTCCTGGTGTTGTACATTCTATGGGACTGGACAAATGTGTAATGACATGTGACTACCATTATAGTATCACATGGAATAGTTTCATTGCCCTAAAACCTCCCCATGCTGCCTCTATTCATCCCTCTTCTCCCCCAAATACCTGGAAACCACTGATTTTTTCATTGTCTCTATAGTTTAGTTTTCTTCAGATGTCATAGAGTTGGAATCGCACCGTACGTAGCAGACACAAATTTTTAACTTCTGCTACATACGGTACAATGTACAGAACAGTAAAGTGCCTGTGTGTTTATGTTGACTAATTTAAGATGCAGGCAAGTATTTCTTAAAATATTAAAAATAGAATAACTATGTGATCCAGAAATTTCACTTCTGGATGTATATTCAATGGAATTGAAAGCAGGGACTCAAAGAGATCTTTGTACACCCGTGCTCATAGCGGTGTTATTCACAGTAGCCAAGAGGTGGAAGCAACACAAGTGATGGACCTTTGCCAGGTGAATGGATAAGCAAAACGTGGTCTATCCATACAATGGAATATTATTCAGCCTTCTAAAGGAAAGAAATCTTGACATATGCTAGAGCGTGGATGAACAGTGAAGACGGTATGCTAAGTGAAATAAGCCAGTCACAAAAAGATAAATACTGTCTGATTCCAATTTATATGAGGTATTTAGAGTAATCAAATTCATAGAGACAGACAGTAGAATGGGGGTTACCAGAGCCTGGGGAAAGGGGAGATGGTGTGTTGTTTAAACTGTAGTCCCAGCTACTCGGGAGGCTGAGGCAGGAGAATGGCGTGAACCCAGGAGGTGGAGCTTGCAGTGAGTTGAGATTGCGCCACTGCACTCCAGCCTGTGTGACAGAGCAAGACTCCATCTCAAAAAAAGAAGAAAAAATTCTGGAGATTGGTTGTAGTATTGTGAAAACACAATACTACAGAATTGCACACTTAGAAATTGCTTACATGGTAAATTTTATGTTATGTATATTTGTTAGGTTGGTACAAAAGTAATTGCGGGTTTTGCCATTATTTTTAATGCCATTATTATTTTTAATGATGGCAAAAAGAGATATTCGTGATGGGGGAGGCTGTGTATGGGGAAAGGTAGGCAAGAGATGAGATCTGTCTGCATTTTGCTGTGTCCTTGAAACAGCTTTAAAAAGTAAAGATTTTTTAAAAATCTGCCCCTCCCTGTGGTGTATCCAAACAGGTCAGGGGCTTATGAGGAGACTTCGTTTTGTAGGCCGAAGTCCCCAAGAGTGGCTAGTGTCAGGAAATAGGAAGTACAATTAGCAAACATTGTTTTTAATGGCAAAAACCGCAATTACTTTTGCACAGACCTAACTGAAATGGCTGAAATGGTAAATTGCATGTGATGTATATTTTACTACAATTAAAATGAAAAGATTCTGGCAAGCAGGATCCAGGCAGCGACAAGCAGGGACCCAGCAGGTTAGCAGAGGAGCCTGGAGCCACAGGAAGGGTTCCTGGAAGTGGGGCTGAGGGTAGCCCATTGGCTCAGAGCATCTTCAGCTGCCTAGGGAGAGAGTGCAGTCAATTTCAGGGGCAGTACCTTCTATCTGAAGAGACATTTGGAGGCCGGCATTGCTTGAGCTGAGGAGGAGAAGCAGAGGAAGTGGGAAAAGAATCGAACTCCTCTGAAAGCCCCCAGCCATCTTCGTGGGGTGTTGCCTTTCTCCTAGAATCTAAGCTCCATTAAGGCCAGGACATTGTGATTCTGCTCACCATTCAATCACCAGATGTTGGAACAGTGTCTCAAACATAGTAGGTGCTCAGTAAATATTTGTGCGATGGCTACATAAAGTCTTACAACTATAGCCCAAGTTATTTTCCAAAAAAATCATCTCTGAATGTGTCAGTCTCCTGTTCCTGAATATTCTACGGCTCCTGTCATGTAAGGAAGAATGAAGTCTAGATGCCTTCGTGGAGCATTCGAGGCTTTTGACATACTGAGCCTTCGGTACCAGCTGCATTTCATATTATATCCCCCTCCAGACTTTGCTACTTCCCAAAAACGCCCTGGGCTTTCTCACCCATGTGACTTTATTTTTTTTTTTTCCACAAAGTTTTCAGCATCTGTAAAATGCTAAAAGTCTTTGCCTCCTTCTAGGTGCAGTAGATTTGAGGCAGGGATAGAATGGTATTTATGGGGGAAAAGATACATTCTCCCAAAGCTTGCCCAATACCGCTTGACTCCATGTACCTGATGAGGAGGGGGCAGTGGTGTGTGGTAGGAGTGACTGGCTTCTCAGACTAAGGACAGGCTGCCAGAGTCTGACCCTTGCTGGGACCCATGGGGCAGAGAAGGGGATTGAAAGGGGCTGGTGAAGGGGGTACTGATGGGAATCAGAATTGTGGCAGCCTTCCCAGAACTTCCCTCCTCGCCCTCTGCCAGCACTGTGGTGCACAGACCCCGAGATGGGCATGGACAGAAGTGAATGCCACCATGGGTCATCCAGTCCCTCACACAGGGCCCGGCTTCATTCGCAGTGGAAGCCCCATGGCATCAGGCCGGTATGGGGGCTCCTTAACAAACAGTGTGCTGCTAATCAGAGCAGCAAGGCACAGCTGTCAATAATGTGGGCTTAGATGTGAGTCACAGCCCGTTTCAAATCCGGGTTGCTCCATCCTCCATGCTTATGGATGAGTTCTACGCCTAACAATCAGTAGCATCTTTGCTGGATTCTTCATCTCTAACAATATTGTCCCAATATCAATTTCCCAAACAACCATGCCACTCCACCTAAAACTTGCGGCCCTCAGCATGACTATCTTAGGCTTTTCACTAGCAATAGAACTTAGCCTTATAACTAACAACCTTAAACTTAAGCACCCATCACAAACATTAAATTTCTCAAACATATTAGGATTTTACCCAGTCACAATAAACCGTGTAACCTCGCATTCAAATCTACATGCAAGTCAAAATCTAGCCTCCCTTCTACTAGAACTAATTTCCTCAATCTGTCTGTACCTCAGCTTCCCCATCTGTAAAGTGGAGATGACAATTGTACTCACCGAATTGAACTGATATGAGGATTCAAGTAGACAATGTAAGGAAAGGTGTGGGTTTTTTGTTTGTTTTTTTTTTCACAGTGCTGGACGTGTCTTATGAGATGTTGGATGTGCTTACTAGTATTAATTTTCATGATTGATGTAATAATAAAATAAATATTTGCATGGCATTTCAGGGAAAACAAAGAACATGCACACTGGTTGCTAAATTAAGGAGCTGAGTGAGTTGGTGTCATTCTCCCATTTTACACAAGGTGGTAGATGCGGGGCTAGCCCTGATTGGGCACCAACATGCCAGGTGGACCATGGTGATGCAACCTGTTTGGATCCTCTCAGTCACAATGGCTGGGTGATACAAAAATGTCCATTTTGCAGATACAAAAACTGAGGTTCAGGGAGGCATGGGACTTATACTCAGCCCATAAGTGGCAGAGATGGGATAGAACTCCAGGTGTGTCCCCCTTGAGCTGCTATCTGTGCCGTGAGGGTCACAGGCAGAGAGGGACGCCTGAGAAAGTTGAAAAGATGCCTTATGTTGGGGGAGGAGAAGTGGATTCTCATCTTCTCTCCTCCTCCTTCCCTCCAGCAGTTAGGCCTGGCAGCTGAGGCAGGGAGGCTATTGTGGCTGCAAGCGGGGGAGTGGGCTGAAGTTTCTCCCCTTAAGTGGGGGTGGCCTAGGCCCCCATCCTTCTAGGGAGTCGAGAGGCCGGGCCATGATGGGCCTTTTGTGCCCTATACCCTCTTCTCCAGAGACCAAGAGGGCACTTGATCCCAATTACAGAAAGTGGCTGGGTCAGCCGTCACCTCGCATGATCCAAGTACCTCAGACGGCAATTGATTAAAACCCAGACAGCACTTGCCTGCGCTCCACCTTGAGTCTGGGAGCTGGGGCCCTCCTGTGCCTTGGAGTAGAGGCTGGCTGGGCACAGTCACCTCTCCTTAGCCCCAGCACTGCAAACAGAGGGATCGCTTGGTGGGCCCAGGGCTCGGTGATCATGGGCAGAGGCTGAAAGTCATGGTCAAGTCTACAGGACTGGAGAAAGGCCCAGCACCCTGGCATCGAGGGGCAACTTTGCCAAGTGACATGTCTTTCTAGGCACTGAGCCAGGCTAGGGGTGTGGCAGTCACAGGGAGCCTGGGATGTTGTGGCCCTGTCCTCAGCTGTCTTCTTTTTTAGGGTCCCCAGGTCTTCTTTCTGTCCTCTCACCTGGGCCAGCTCCCAGACAGCAAAGACCAAGCCTCAGCCTTCTCAGACTCCTCCATTGTAGCTGGGCCTAGGAGAAGGAAATCCACGTGGATGGGCTGCCAATCCCTTCACTCTATGAAGAGTATGCCTCGCCTCTCCATCCCCGTGTCTCATCCTCGAGATGGGCTGTGCAAGTGGGCAGCCCTGCAGGGCTTATGTGGAGTGGGAAGGTCTGGGGGCAAAGTGGAGGGCGGCTGAGTATGCAAGGCCAGAGGACCAGAGCCAGCTGAGTAATCCAGTGAGCCCTCGGGGGCAGATGACACCTGCCACGCCCTGGATCGTGCACGGCAGTCAGCCACGACTCCCCACTGTGGCCCAGCATATGTGGTCATGTCCACCTCCCCACTGGGAGAATCAGCAGGGCCCTGGGAGTATCACCCCCATTTGATAGATGCAAAAACCAAAGCTTAGGAAGAGAAAGAAACTTGTCTGGAGCTACACAGGAGCTGGTGGTATAGTGGCTCCTGGACCGTGAAGCTGCCAAGCCCAGGCGGGGAGACAGTCCCTCTGCCTCTGGCTTGGTCTCTGTTTCCATGCACACCAGAGTGCCCATTGCTTCAAGCTTCTGTACCCTTGGCTACCTTTGGTTCCAAGGTCACGATTAATGCTCATGTTCTCTCTGACTTCTGGCCTCAGGCTGTGCCAATTTCATGAACAGGCACAACATTAGGGTCTTTTGTTTGGGTATTAAGAAAATGTGGGTGGAGTCATTTTGGGAGTGAGTGCTCAGTAGTGGGGGAATGCCAGGGCACCCAGGTAGCCTGGACATCGCCTTTGTGCAGATTAATTGAGATACACCTTTCTCAGGGCAGTTCACATACCAGGCATCACACTGGGAGAGTGGTGTGGAGGCTGAATTTATTCCCTCATTACGGCTGTTAGGAATGCTCTGGTGTAGTGAACAATCTGTACAACTGTGCATAGTTGCCCAGAGGATCACAGTGCTCCAGAGCTGGGAAAGCTTAGTTTTGTCACCCACTGTCTCCTTAGATCTCTACTATCTCCACTCCAAGGTTCCTAGGTATGACACTGTCAAGGGGTGCCTGGATTAGAGCAGATTTTCTGCAATTGGAGAGGCTGAAATCACCTCCTCATGGCTGAGGCAGGGCACTGGGGCCCAGAGAGAGCCACGGTCTACCCACGGCCACCCAAGGCTTGCACTCTGCAGCGTCACCCACCATATGCAGGCCCAGTCTCACACTTCCCTTTCCAGGAAAGCTTGGATGAAGAAATAACAGGAGGGGGCTCTTTCCTTTTGTGCCCTGCAAAATCAGGTTTTGATTATGGTTTATTGCAAGGCTGCATTCCATTCAGAGCTTTTCAGAAGAACATTTCCAAGTCATTGGTTAAAAATAGGCACCAGCTGAGGTCTCCTTTGTCCCCCCTACCCACATGGTGGAAGGAGCACTCATCTCTGCCACGTCTCACAGTTTGTGAACTTGGACGAGTTATGTAGCCTTCCAGAGGCACAGCTGGAGCAGCTGCAGGATGGGGATGCGGATGTGCCGCCCTTCTTTGGGTTTGAGAGGGTGACATGAGACCATGGAGATAAGTAAGTTTACATGGCTGGGACACAGAAGCGGCTGCAGGGCTTCAGTGTGCGCCGTGACTTTGACTCCAAAGGTGATGGTCTAGCAATTTGTCCCAATATCTTTTAAAAAAATTTTTTTCTAAGTTTTTGAAGTTTTAATTATTATGAGTACGTCCTTGGTGTCGATATTTATGGGGTACTTGTGAGGCTCTGCTACAGGCATACAGTGCATAATATTCAAATCAGGGTAATTGGGGTATCCATCACCTGAAGCATTTATCTTTTTGTGTGTGAGGAACATTCCAACTCTACTCTTTTAGTTATTCTAAAACGTACAATAAATTATTGTTGACTGTAGCCACCCTGTTGTGCTATCAAATACTAGATCTTGGCTGGGCTTGGTGGCTCATGCCTGTAATCCCAGCACTTTGGGAGGCTGAGGTGGGCAGATCACTTGAGGTCAGGAGTTCAAGACCAGCCTGGCTAACATAGCAAAACTCCATCTCTACTAAAAATACAAAAATTAGCCTGGTGTGGTGGTGCACGCCTGTAATCCCAGCTACTCAGGAGGCTGAGGCATGAGATTTGCTTGAATCTGGGAGGCGGATGTTGCAGTGAGTTGAGATAGCGCCACTGCTCTCCAGCCCGGGTGATAGAGCAAGACTCAGTCTAAAAAAAACCAAAAAATACTAGATCTCATTCATTCAATCTAATTGTACTTTATACATCCCCACTTTATCCCCGTCTCCCCATTACCCTTCCCAGCCTCTGGTAACCGTCATTCTACTCCCTAACTCCATGAGTTTAATTGTTTCAATTTCAATATCTTTATCGTCTTGAAAAAATAAACGTGGACTGAACATCATGGATTTAAGAAGACATTTTTGGATCATTTCCTCCTCCAGGAGGACCTCCAAGATTAGCACAATAAGTTCACCATCGACTGTTACACTCTGCCTGGCAGAGTGCCTTTTCTTTGTTCTAACACAGCACTATCCAATAGAAATGTAAATGTGAGCCATTTATATAATTTTAAATTCTCTACTAGCCACATTTTTTAAAAAGTAAAGTGAAACCTGGTAAAATTAATTTAATAATACATTTTATTTAACTCATTATGTCCAGAATATTATTTCAACATGCAATCAACATAAAAATGTTAATGTGATATTTTACATTCTTCTTTTTCATATTGTCTTCCAAACTCAGTGTGTATTTTACAATTATACATTTTCATTTGGACCAACTGCATTTCAAGTGCTCAGTAGCCACATGTGGCTAGCAGCTACCCTGGACATTACAGTTCTAACCCATCCTCTTCTTTCTCTTGGGGAGAAATCTATATAAGGGAATTGGACTAGATTAAGGAGAGCAGATCTTTGGCACACTCACTGCTCCCCACTCTTTCTGCACCTGTGGCAGACATCAATAATGGATAGCCAATCACTCAGGTTAGTCTTTCTGAGTCTGGACCTGGCCTGTGCATCTCCTTATCCCAGCAGACATTAGCATATAATTGCAGTAGCAAACCAGTTGGTCTCTCTTTGCCACACTGAATCTTGATGTTCTCATGGGCTTGTGGCTTTCTGGCATCTGAAGACCCAGACTCTGGGTTTTTGCCACTCTGTGTCTTTCATGTCTACAAACCTGCCTCCTGTCTCCTCTCAGGTTTTGTTTAATTCAGACCACAGAGGCCTACCTTCTATTTATTCTCACCAATTTCCAACGCTTTTTTTTTTTCAGATCACTCTTGTCCTACTCGAGTCTCAGGGCCAGAGCTGTGCACCAGGCTGAGAGGTGAAGTCAGTTGTGAGCTACAGCCCAAGACCCTGTAGACATCTTCTTTCACTGGGCCCAGACCATGGTAGGGCTCTCAGGCCTTGGGGATGGGCACAGAACACGAATCTCTAATTATAGGTGAAGCTCGAGGATGGCCGAGAGTGAGACCAGCACCCACAGAAAAATCTGCTACAACCTGCCCTGCCTCAGTTACCCAGAATCATGGGGCAGCAACATTTACCCATATATTTAAATACTTTAGGTAATTGAAAGTTGCCCTTTCTGTATGCAACTTTTTCTTATTTAAATGTCTTAAGATAAAAATTTCCTGACTAGATCGTCTATGTCCATGTTTTCTTAGAGAACTCTGAACATTATTTAACCTTCTATGGAGTATTTAAAATATGAATATTCATTAGTATTCTGTGCTATGATACATTCAGAATGTGTTCAAGACCCACCAAAGTATGGAGGATTGTTTGTCCTTGTGCCAAATGTCCCCAGGGGCTCTGTTTTTTCAAGTATCCTGTCTGCTTTGTGTTTCTCTCTTATTTTCCCGCCAGGATGAGGGCTGTCACTTCTGTTTCCTGACGTACATGCTGCTCGAACATCACCTCGCTCCCCATTCTAATTTGATGCTTCTGTAGATTTCAAAACCACATCACTGCGATTGTGAGTATTGTTTGTCAAGTAACAGTCATTAAGCCCTAAGTAGGATCCCATGGGGGCTCATCTATAAGTAAAAATGTCCAGATAAGGCAACAGTTCTTCAGAGTTGTACTTTGAATTGCTGAGGTTACCAAATAATTAAATTTTGGTAAATTTAATTACCAAAATTTAGTACTCTTAGTACTACACAAACTCTTAGTACTACACAGTTTAACATTTAGATGTTTCTTAAGTGTTCCAACGTATTTTTAAAAATACCCTTTTTTGGCCGGGCACAGTGGCTCACGCCTGTAATCCCAGCACTTTGAGAGGCCAAGACGGGTGGATTGCCTGAGGTCAGGAGTTCGAGACCATCCTGGCCAACATAGTGAAACCCCGTCTCTACTAAAAATACAAAAAATTAGCTGGGCCTGGTGGTGGGCACTTGTAATCCCAGCTACTCGGGAGGCTGAGGCGGGAGAATCGCTTGAACCCAGGAGGCGGAGGTTGCAGTGAGCCGAGATGGCACCATTGCACTCCAGCCTGGGCAAAACTCCGTCTCAAAACAAAACAAAAAAAACCTTTTTTAAGCCACTAGCATGTAGTAGGCGCACAATAAGTATCCCTGTGGATACACATGGCTAACTGTAGCTAACTTAGAAGCAGCAGAGGAAGGAGCAGAAGATTGGGCTGGGTTAGTCAGGGAAGGCTTCCTGGAGGAGGTGAGATGAACTATGCTTGGAAGCATAAAAACAAGTGGGATAAGGCAGGCATTCCAGGCAGACCCCATGGCAGAAGGAGGACATGCAGATGATCATATTTCATCAGCTAAGGAGTGAAGAGAAGCAGAATGTGGGATTCTTTTCCCTCCTCCATTAAAGATGTTCAATTTTCCCTTACCTGCTACCTTCTAATGTTCCTGGGTAGAGAGTCCTTCCTAGGAGGGCTTTGGAGACTCTTGATTATTTCCTGGGATGAACCTTGCTTTTCTCATCTTTAAAGTGTGACTCTCTGGGCTCTGTTGACTTACAGACTGTGGGTGTAAAATGTTTTGGAAACTTTCAAGTGCTCTAAGGATGAAAATGTAGGAAGCATAGATGAACTTCAATTGAGCATCTACTCAGTTAAAATCTAGATGAACTCAGTGACTCTGGAGGGGGAAGTGGATGGATTGTTTGAGGCCAGACATTTGAGACCAGACTGGGCAACACAGTGAGACCCTATCTCTACAAAAATAAAAAAATATATAATCGGGTGTGGACTACACGCCTGTAGTCCCAGCTTCTCGGAAGGCTGAGGTGGGAGGATGTTTTGAGCCCAGGAGTTAGAAGCTGCAGTGATGAGCTTCTTCCAATGCACTCCAGCCTGGGTGACAGAACAAAACCTTGACTCTGAAATAATAATAATAATAATGATAATAATAATAATAAATTTAGAGGACATTTTAACTACACAAGGAACCCATGACTACATGCAGATATATATGGATATACATGTTACAGCTTAGAATTAAGTTCCTTGTGACCACTATCCCCTAGTCCTGGTGCCATATTTCATTCCCTGGAGACAATTATTGTGAATTCTTCCAGACATGCTTCTGCATATTTAGTGTATATGTATTTGTGGAAATATATGGTGTTGTTTTGATTTGATTTGATGTAAACAGACTCAAAGTACTCACATTTCTTTACCCCCAACAACGTGTCTTTATGCTTGTCCCTTGCGAGAACCCATAGAAACAACATGATTCTTCTTATTGGCTGCACAATGTTCCATAGAATGGCTATGCTGTGGTTTAATTAGACATTCCCCATCTGACGAACATTTAGGTTGTTCTCATTTTGTCAACTTTGGTAAATCACATGGTGTGACCGTCTGGGCACATACCTCTTTAGACACGGTGGTGAGTGTTTCTTGGGGTAGCCACGAAGAGGTGTAATTGCTGGGTCACTGGATCTCTGTGTGTTTTAAGTTTCAGGAGCCACTGCCAAACTGCCCTCCAAAATAGCCATGCTGTCTTCTACTTCTACCAGTCCTGGCTGATGGGAACCATTTATCTTCATCCTCACCAGCTCCTGACTTTAGTACTGCACCTAGACCTGGGCAAGAGGGGTCCCTGCTCCAAGCCTGCACCTCAGAAGGCCTGGCTCTGTCCACCCTGAGCCACTCCCCACCCCAGGGGGTGAGGAAGCTTTGCAGCCAAGGGTTGAGGTGTCTATGGGGTCAGGTGGAGGAGACCCATTTCTAGATGATACCGCAGGTACCTGGGGCTTCTGAATTCTTTGCTCAAATGGCCCTTCCAGGGCCTGTATGGATGACTTCTGTGAGTCTATCCCCCCAAAGGTGAGCTATACACCTGGTGAAGGCACCCTTGTTCCCAGGGGTGGCCAACAGGCAGCTGTTATGGAGGGAGAAGTGTGTGGAAAGAGCTGGAGGGTGCGCTGCAGAGTCCACACACCTCTGAGGAGTCCCCTACCACGAGGGGCAGAGTCAGGAGAGAGAGACATCAGGAAGTGGAGGCTTCTTGTCCTTCGTGCCAGATGCTCGGGTGGTTGTGATATTATCACCCTTTGCAATTTGGGTCCAGCATTTTCCAGCACATTTAATCCTGTCAGCTTGTGTGTGTGTTTGTGTGTATGTATTTATTAGTGGGGGGGAGGTGTTAGGAAAAGGGGCTCAGCTTTTCCTTTTTACAGAGAGGCTAAGAAATGTGCCTCAGAACATGACAACACATGATCCAAGCCCAGGCCTGTCTTTACTGCGAAGCCCTGCTCGGTCCTCACCCTAAGGTTGGACTTATCCTCATCTTTTCTCCTCCACCCTAATTTTTAACCAATGTGATCCTCTCTTTAGAAAGGGCTTCCCTTCCTCTCCATCCCCAGGAAAGGGGGAGCATAGTGTCTCGGGTGGTGGTGCCTACTGGGACTCATTTCGAGCCAACATGGAGCACTTCAAACGCAGTCCTTCCCAGGAAGCACGCTGTTCATGGAAATTAAACACTCTGAGCAGGTGTCTCTCCTTGCCTGCCCCTCTCAGGAGAGAGGCGCAGGGGCTGCATGGGAGCTGAAATAAATGGTGGCAAATAAACCTCGGCACCCGTTAGCGACAGCTCCCAGAATTTAAAGGGACACGTAATCACTCCTAATACACATCCAGGGCAGAGAGCCAGATGTCGCTGATGGCAAAGAGCATTGTTGGCAGGGAGAGGAGCATGCAGCCCCCAGCTCCCATTGACAGAGCTTGGGCCCGCTTCCCAAAAGATCTCTGCACTAACTCCAGCATCTTCCTCTTCCTCACTGTTATCATCACCAAGATGCCTACTTTGTCCAGACTCAGATCTGTGCCCCGGGCTCCGTGCAAGAAGCCTTCATGGACCAGCTCATTTAAGCCTCTCAATAACCCAATCCAGTGGGAGCTGTCATCCCCATTTTGCAGGTGAAGAAACTGAGGCTCAGAGAGGAGGAAAACTTGCCCAAAATTGTACACTAATTTGGGGAAGAGATGGAAAGCCTGGTGTATAAAGGTATGGGCTGCTCATTGTCCCAGGGCACATTGTCCTGGGAAGGTGAGCACATGGGCACAGGGGCTGGTCACCCTAAGCTGCCCCCTTAGCCTCAGTATAACAACTTGCTTAAGGAGGGTGGGGCTGGGGCATGCCAGCCCCTGGGTCCTATCTCTCCTGCAGCACAGTGTTGCTGGGACAGACTGGGTAGGAAGCCCTAGAGAACCATATTCACCTGGGCCTATTAGGGGACATGGTTGTTAGCTTTGACCTGTTACTTGAGGGGCTCTGGGAAGGGGCTTCTGCTCCTGGATATCTTTCCTGGGGGATCCCAAGGGGGCACCAATGCCAAGTCACTCTACTGGGTTAATCATCGCTCCTCTTGGCTCCTCTTTGAAAAAGCAATGAGTCTGGAGACACGGTTAGTCTCTGCCACCTTGCAGTGAGTTAATTTGCATTGACAGAAGCCTGAGGGCAGCATGGAAGCTCCTGGGCCCCTGGTAAAATGAGGATGTGTGCCAAGAGGAAGGGAACAGGCCTTCCCTGCATGTCTGGAAAGGAGGCTCCCAAGTTCGCCCTGAGCGCCAAAGCCCAAGCAGTAACAGTCACAAAAGACCACCTATTATATGATCCCATTAACAGGAAATGACCAGAAGAGGCAAATCCACAGACACGGAAGTAGATTCGTGGTGGCCAGGGCCTGGGGAAAGCGGAGTGAGGGGAGGAGTACGGGGGCAGAGAAGAGAGGGGCATGGCTAAGGGGAATGGAGTTTCTTTTTGGGATAATAAAAATCTAAAATTGATTGTGATATGAATACACCAAAAAACTTTAAGTTGTATACTTTAAATGGGTGAATCACATAGCATGTGAATTACATCTTAATAAAGCTGTCATATTTAAACAGCCCTAACCCTCTCCTCCTCCCTCTACAGACACACACACACAGAGCCCACAGGGCTAGGCCTGGGTAGTCTCGGGCGATTAGATCAGCTCAGGATGAACCCCGTTTTATGCAGATATTAGGGACCAGTGGCTGAAGCAGTACTCACAATAGGTCTAGAAGGACAAGAAGAACAGCTCAGAGAAATTAGGTTCAGGAAGCAGGAGTGGCTCACCCAAAGCTACGCAGCACATATGGACTTAAACTTGGACCCCATCTATGCACCTGCAGCTCTTCCTGTGACCCCAGGTGGGCCTACCTCACCTGGACCTCAGCCAAGACCTCATTAGATTTCCCACCAGGTACTTAAGTCTGAAAGAGCCAAGGGTGTCACGCCAGTAAGCCCAGCACTTTGGAAGGCCGAGGCGGGTGGATCACTTGAGGTCAGGAGTTCGAGACCAGCTTGGCCAATGTGGTGAAACCCCATCTTTACTAAAAATACAAAAATTAGCCGAGTGTGGTGGCAGGAGCCTGTAATTCCAGCTACTTGGGAGGCTGAGGCAGGAGAGTTGCTCGAACCTGGGAGACGAAGGTTGCAGTAAGCTGAGATAGCGTCACTGCACTCCAGCCTGGGAAATAAGAGTGAAACTCTGTCAAAAAAAAAAAGCCGTGGGTGGGGAGAGGGGCCCATTCCAGCATTCCAGGCCTTGCTTCTTAGGAATGGGGTCAGTACAATGACGATCCCCATCTTGCCAATGGAAAGAAAGGCAGCTTCGAGGAGTGAAAAGTTCCCACTCTGGCAGGGGCAGAGGTAGAATTTGAACCCAGGTCCCTCGGCCTCTAAATGTCATGCGGCAGAGTTTCCTCTCTGGTCAAGAGGTGGCAGGCAGTGGCCTGCGCCACGCCCTCCCTTCCCCGGGCACTGCACCCACTCCGGGCCCTTTTGAAGGTGGCTATAAGTGGCTCCCGTTGGCGTGTGGGCCTGTCTGGGTGGGTAAGTAAGTGGCTTTGGTGACGAACGGGATGTCGGCCCTTCCCCCGTGCTATGTTTAGAAAGGTGTCAGCCCCAAAGTGGCCCGTCTCGGCGGTCACCCAGAAGGTAATCACGAGTGTCTCTAAAACCCCATCTGTGACCTTTCTGCACTCAGACATGGGGGCCGCCAGCATCACCGGGCAGGGTGCGATGCAGCATGGCCCGCTGGCTTGTCCGGGAATGTGGCGTCCCCCAGACTGGGCAGAGGAGGAACCCAGGCAGAGGGCAGAGGCTCGGGAAAATGGGGCGTTCTCTCCCCTTCCTTCTCCAAATACTTCTGAGGGCCTATTAGAGAACACGTGTGGAGGAGCCTCGGTGATCTTGTGTGCTGGCACACACACTCATGCACACAGACTCACACACACATTCACCCCCCAACACACATAAACCATACTCTCATACTTACACACACTACACACACTCACACAGACATACACTCATACACTCATCACACACCCACACTCACACACACCACTCACATGCTCATACACACACGCTCACACACATCACACTCACACATTCACACATACCACACTCACATACACACTCACACACTCATATTCACACACACTCATGCGCACACAACATAATGCACTCACACACACCATACACACACACTCACATGCCACACTAACATTCTCATGCACACATGCTTATACACTCACCACACATACACCACACACACACCAAACTCACACACTGCACTCACATACTTACGACACAGTCACGCATCACACACACCACATTCACATACACACCACACACGCTCACACCCCCACACACCAAACACACATACACACACCACACACACGCACCACACTCACACATACACATACACACACTCACCACACAGTCTCACACTCACCACACTCACATACACCACACTCACATACATGCACACCACACACCCACACACCACACATACACCACACACACACACCACACATTCACTCACACATCACACACTCATACACTTACAAACACCACACACACCACACACACATCACAACACCCTCACACACACACACACACCACACTCCCACTTATTACACACTTGCACACACACCCGTATGCTCACACATGTTCCCATGCATACTCTCATACACTCTCACCCATACACTCATACCCATATGCTCACACACATGCGCGCACACACACACATGCGCGCACACACACACACACACACACACACAGTCTTTAGGCATCAGTTTCCTCATAGAGTGGGGAAAAGAGGAGTTTAAAGTACATTTTACACAGCCCTTAGTATCTCAAATGCTTGATTAAAATTTCTTCTTTTTATATAGTTGTAAGTACTTAAGAAACTACAATAAAAACAAAATTTTTATTTAAAAAAATAGAAACAAGCAAAAGGTATGTTAAGGTATGTTTCCCAATTTAAACCTACTGGAGATCATTGAGGCATTATTATGTGCTGCCAAATAACTTTTTTTGGGGTGTGTGTGGGGGTGCAGGCTTTAAAATAGTATTTCTCCATGTCTTTGTTAAATTGATGTATATACTGAGATTACAAGTTGAATTGTTAATAGAAGAATAAAACTGTTATCACTTGAAACTATTTTTCAGTGTGAATCAGAATGTGCTTCTGAATGATGTGCAAGAAAAACAAATACTGAAATGAATTACATATTGAGGCTGGCAAGACCCTGAATGAGGCCTTTGAAATTCCTAGTTTCAAATTTTGGCATTCATCCAGGGGAGTTATTCAAAATACTATAGCACTAGAAACGTCAAATTAGAATGGATTATGGCCTCCATGCTGCAGCTGAGTCCCAGGGTCCCTATCCTGTGCCAGGCATGAACCATTGAGATGCTGGGTTGTAGAGATGAGGGTTGATGGGGGAAGAAGTGAGGGTTTAAAATAGAAGGGGCACTGGGGGCTAGTTACGAATCAGGTATGAAAGTATTTCAATATTTTAGCAATAGCAAACTGTATCAGCACACACTAGATGAATGTCCAGCCTGCATTCATTCAAGTGACTTTCCTTTTAGTGATCTTTATCCTTATGAGCAATCTCTGCCTTTTAATTAGAGTGTTTAGTCCATCAACATTTAATGAAAGTATTGGATATAGTTAGATTGAGTTCTACCACTTTATTATTTGTTTTCTCTGACCCTTGGGTTTTGTTTTCCTGTCCCTCTTTTTGCCTTCTTTTGTGTTATTCAAATATGTTTTCAGAATTCAATTTTAACTTGTCTATTGTCTTTTTAGCTATATACCTTTTAGAATCACATTTTTAAGTGGTTGCTCTAAGCATTTCAACATAATCCTTGCTATTGTGTAAATGTTTCTGCCCCCTCAAAATCCATATGTTGATATCCCAATCCCGCAAAAGATGGTATTAGGAGGTGGGGCTTTGAGAGGTAATTAGATCATGAGGGCTCTGCCCTCATGATCAGGATTAGTGTCCTTATAAAAAAGACCTCTGAGGAGGATCACTTGAGCCTAGGAGGTTGAGGCTGCAGTAAGCTGTGTTCATGCCACTGCACTCTAGCCTGGGAAACAGAGCCAGACCCTGTCTCAAAAAAAAAAAAAAAAAATTATTGAATGTTTTTGCTCACCATTATGTAGGCATAGCTACTGCCCAACTCATGGTAGGACTACAGGCTGTGTGGGAGCAGGGTGAAGCCTGTGACTGCTGGCTTTCCCCTACTTCCCTTGTGTCCTGTATGACTCAGCAGGGCAACCATAATCTCCCTGGAAATATAACTACATTGGACTTGAAACCACACCCCCATTCCCCACAGCAGCTGCAGCAAGCCCCGCCCAAGGAGAGGCTGAGCTCATACTTATCCCTGACCCCAGCTGGTGGTCTTTCTCTACCCACCCTGGTAGCCAAAGACAAAGGTCATAATCTCTTGGGAGCTCTATGGCCCTGCCCGCCAGCTAAGAAACCTGAATAAGAAACTTAACCAGGTGTCCCTAGGGCAAGTTTGCATCCTCCCTACAGGACCACAGCTGATGCGCTTTTGAAAGCGCCACCTCCTGGCTGGAGGGTAATCAACACCAAACCAGTGCTCTAAACAAAAACACAACCAAGGACCCTTACAGAGTCCACTTCACCCCCCTGTTAACTCCAGGGGAGCAGGTGCTGGTATCCACGGATTAATTAGACCTCAATCTAACTATATTCAATACTTTCATCCACAGATACCAGCACCTGCTCCAGTGGAGGTAACAGGGGAGTGCAAGACCTGAAGACAGATCACATCACAGGACTCTTTGCAGACACTCCCCAGTACCAGCCTGGAGCCTGGTAGCTCCACTGGGTGGGATTCAGAAAAGCAAAAACAATCACTACAGTTTGGTTCTCAGGAAGCTCCATTCCTAGGGGAAGGGGGAGAACACAACATCAATGGAGCACCTCGTGGGACAAAAGAATCTGAACAGCAGCCGTTGAATCCCAGATATTCTCTCTGACATGTCTGTCAAAATGAGAAGGAATCAGAAAAACAATTCTGGTAATATGACAAAACAAGGTTCTTTAACACCCCCAAAAGACCAGCTAACCAGCAATGGATCCAAACCAAGAAGAAATCTCTGAATTGCCAGAAAAGGAATTCAGGAGGTCAATTATTAAGCTAATCAAGAAGGCACCAGAGAAAGGTGAAGTCCGACTTAAAGAAATAAAAAATAATACAGAATATGAATGGGAAACTCTTCAGTGAAATAGCATAAATGAAAAAACATTCACACCTACTGGAAATCAAGGACATATTTAGGGAAATGGAAAATGCACTGGAAAGTCTCAGCAATAGTATCAATCAAGCAAGAGAAAGAACTTCAGAACTCAAAGACAAGGCTTACGTATTAATCCAATCCATCAAAGACAAAGAAAAATGAATTTTAAAAAACGAACAAAACTTCCAAGAAGTTTGGGACTATGTTAAACATCCAAACCTAAGAATAATTGGTGTTCCTGAGGAAGAAGAGAAATCTAAAAGTTTGGAAAAAATTATATTATAATACATATTATATAATATGTATTATAATATAATACATAATACATATTATATAATGCTGGAATGCAGTGGTGTGATCTCGGTTCACTGCAACCTCCACCTCCTGGATTCAAGTAATTCTCCTGCCTTAGCCTCCCAAGCAGCCAGGACTACAGACATACGCCGCCATGCCTGGCTAATTTTTGTATTTTTAGTGGAGATAGGATTTCAGTATGTTGGCCAGGCTGGTCTTGAACTCCTGACCTTGTGATCCACCCACCTCGGCCTCTCAAAGTGCTGGGATTACAGGCGTGAGCCACCGCTCCCAGCCTGGAAAACATGTTTGAGGGAGTAACTGAGGAAAACTTCCTTGGCCCTGCTGCATCCAAATATAAGAAGCTCAAAGAACATTGGGAAATTCATTGCAAAAAGATCTTCATCTAGACAAATAGTCATCAGGTTATCTAAAGTCAAGATGAAGGAAAGAATCTTAAGAGCTATGAGGCAAAAGCATCAGGTAACCTATAAAGAAAACCTGTAAGATTAACAGCAGATTTCTCAGCAGAAACCGTACATACTGAAGGGATTGTGGTCCTATTTTTAGCCTCCTTAAACAAAACAATTGTCAGCCACGAATTTCGTATCCACTGAAACTAAGCTTTATAAATGAAGGAAAGATACAATCTTTTCCCGACAAACAAATGCTGAGAGAATTTGCCACTACCAAGCCAGCACTATAAGAACTGCTACAAGGCACTCTAAATCTTGAAACAAATCCCCAAAATGCACCAAAATAGAACCTCTTTAAGGCATAAATCTCACTGGACCTATAGAACAATAACACGTTTTTTAAAAAGGGTATTTGGGCAACAAATAGCACGATAAATAGAATAGTACCTCACACCTCAATATTAACATTGAATTTTAAATGGCCTAAATGCTCTACTTAAAAGATACAGAATGGCAGAATGGATAAGAATTCACCAGCCAAATTTCTGCTGTCTTCAGAAGACTCAACAACACATAAGGACTCACATAAACTTAAGGTAAAGGGGTGGAAAAAGCTATTGCATGAAAATGGACACCAAAAGCAAGCAGGTGTAGCTATTCTTATATCAGACAAAACAAACTTTAAAGCAACAGCAGTTAAAAAAAACAAAGAGGGACATAATATAATGATAAGAGGTCTAGTCCAACAGGACAATATCACAATTCTAAATATATATGCACCTAATACTGGAGCTCCCTAATTTATAAAACAAGTACTACTATACCTAAGAAATGATATAGATGGCAATGCAATAATAGTAGGGGGCTTTAATACTCCACTGACAACGCTAGACAGGTCATCAAGACAGAAAGTCAACAGAGAAACAATGGACTTTATACCCTACAACAAATGGGCTTAACGGATATTTACAGAACATTCTATCCAACAACTGCAGGATATATATTCTATTCATCAGCACATGGAACATTCTCCAAGATAGACCATATAATACCAAAACAAGGCTCAGTAAATTTAAGAAATTATATCAAGTACTCTTTAAGACCACAGTAGAATAAAGTTGGAAATCAGCTCCAAAAGGAACGAAGACCATGCAATACATGGAAATTAAATAACCTGCTCCTGAATGATTGTTGAGTCAACAATGAAATCAAGATGAAAATTAAAAGTTTCTTTGAACTGAATGATAATAGTGACACAACCTATCAAAACCTCTGGGATACAGCAAAAGTGGTGCTAACAGGAAAGTTCATAGCATCAAATGCCTATATCAAAAAGTCTGAAAGAGCACAAATAGAGAATCTAAGGTCACACTTCATGGAACTGGAGGAACAAAAACAATCCAAACCCAAACCAGCAGAAGAAAACAAATAACGAAGATTAGAGCAGAAATAAATGAAATTGAAAAAAATACAAAAGATGAATGAAACAAAAAGCTAGTTCTTTGAAAAGATAAATAAAATTGATAGACCATTAGCAAGATTAACCAAGAAAAGAAGAGAGGAAATTCAAATAAGCTCAATTAGAAACAAAACGGGAGATATTACAACTGATACCACAGAAATACAAAAGATTATTCAAGGCTACTATGAACAACTGTACATGCATAAACTCTAAAACCTATGAGATTAATAAATTCCTGGAAATATGCAACCACCCTAGATTAAACCAGGAAGACATAGAATCTCTGGACAGACCAATAACAAGCAGTGAGGTTGAGATGGTAATAAAAAAATTGCCAACAAAAAAAAGTCCAGGACAAGACAGATTCACAGCTAAATTCCACCAGACATTCAAAGAAGATTTAATACCAATCCTATTGACACTATTCCAAAAGATAGAGAAAGAGGAAATCTTCCCTAAAACATTGTGTGAAGCCAGTATCACCCTGATACCAAAACCAGGGAAGAAAATAACAAAAAAAGGAAACTACAGACCAATATCCCTAATGAACATAGATGTAAAAATCCTCAACAAAATACTAGCAAACCAAATCCAACAGCATATCAAAAAGAGAATCCACCATGATTAAGTGGGTTTCATCACCAGGGATGCAGGGGTGGTTTAACATACCTAAGTCAATAAATGTGATACACCACATAAACAAAATTATTAATAAAAACAAAAATTACATGATCATTTCCATAGATACAGAAAAAGCATTTGACAAAATCCAGCATCTGTTTATCATTAAAACCCTCAGCAAAATCAGCATAGAAGGGACATAACTTAAGGTAATAAAAGTCATCTACAACAAACCCACAGTCAACATTGTATTGAACAGGGAAAAGTTGAAAGCATTCTACCCGAGAGCTGGAACAAGACAAGGATGCTCACTTTCACCACTTTTATTCAACACTGTGCTGGAAATCCTAGTCAGAGCAATCAGAGAAGAGAAAGAAATAAAGGGCATCCAAATCAGTAAAGAGGAAGTCAAACTGTTGCTGTTTGCGGATGATATAATCATATACCTAGAAAACCCTAAAGACTCATTCAAAAAGCTTCTAGAACTGGTAAGTGAATTTAGCAAAGTTTCAGAATACAAAATTAATGTACACAAATCAGTAGCTCTGCTATATACCAACAGCAACCAAGCTGAGAATAAAATCAGAACTCAGCCCCTTTCACAATAGCTGCAAAAAATAAAATAAATACTTAGGAATATACCTAACCAAGGAAGTGAAAGCCCTCTACAAGGAAAAGTACAAAACACTGCTAAAAGAAATCATAGAGGACACAAACAAATGGAAACACATCCCATGCTCATGGATGGATAGAATCAATATTGTGAAAATGACCACAGTGCCAAAAGCAATCTACAAATTCAATGCAATTCCCATCAAAATACCACCATCATTCTTCACAGAACTAGAAAAAACAATCCTAAAATTCATATGGAATCACAAAAGAGCCTGCACAGCCAAAGCAAGACTAAGCAAAAAATAAAAAATTAAAACCCAAGGAAACAAATCTGGAGGCATCACATTACCTGACTTCAGACTATACTATAAGGCTATAGTCACCAAAACAGCATGGTACTGGTATAAAAATAGGCACATAGACCACTGGAACAGAATAGAAAACCCAGAAATAAAGCCAAATACTTATAGCCAACTCATCTTCAACAAAGCAAACAAAAACATAAAATGGGGAAAGGACACCCCAACAAATGGTGTTGGAATAATTGGCAAGCCACATGTCATGTAGAAGAATAAAACTGGATCCTCATCTCTCACTTTATACAAAAATCAACTCAAGGCCAGGTGTGGTGACTCATGCCTGTAATCCCAGCAATTTGGGAGGCTGAGGCGGGTGGATTACCTGAGGTCAGGAGTTCGAGACTAGCCTAGCCTGGCCAACATGGCAAAACCCCATTTCTATTAAAAATAAAGAAAAAAAATTAGCCAGGCATGGTGGCATGTGCCTATAATCCTAGCTACTTGGGAGGCTGAGGCAGGAGAATAGCTTGAACCCAGGAGGCAGAGGTTTCAGTGAGCTGAGATCATGCCACTACACTCCAGCCTGGGCAACAGAGCAAAACTCTTCTCAAAAAAAAAAAAAAAAAATCAACTCAAGATGGGTCAAAGACTTAAATCTAAGACCTGAAACCATAAAGTTTCTAGAAGATAACACAGGAAAAACCCTTCTAGACATTGGCTTAGGCAAAGACTTCATGAGCAAGAGCCCAAAAGCAAATGCAACAAAAATGGAGATAAATAGATGAGACTTAATTAAAGTAAAAAGCTCTGCACAGCAAAAGAAATAATCAGCAGAGTTAACAGACAACCCGCAGGGTGGGAGAAAATCTTCACGATCTATACAGCCGACAAAGTACTAATATCCAGAATCTATAAAGAACTCAAACAAATCAGCAAGAAAAAAAAGATCCCATCAAAGAGTGGGCTAAGGACATGAATAGACAATTCTCAAAAGAAGATATACAAATGTCCAACAAGCATATGGGAAAATGCACAACATTACTAATTATCAGGAAAATGCAAATCAAACCACGATGTGATACCACCTCATTCCTGCAAGAGTGGCCATAATAATAATAATAATAAATAGATGTTGGCGTGGATGTGGTGAAAAGAGAACACTTTTACACTGCTGGTGGGAATTTAAAGTAGTACAACCATTATAGAAAACAATGTAGAGATTCCTACACTTGATTTTAGCCAAAAGGCTGAGAAGTGATGGAGATTCCTTAAAGAACTAAAAGTAGGTCTACCATTTGATCCAGCAATCCCACTACTTGGTATCTACCCAGAGGAAAAGAAATCATTATGCAAAAAAGATACTTGCATATGCATATTGATAGCAGCACAATTTGCAATTGCAAAAATACGGAACCAGTCAGAATGCCCATCAATTAACAAGTGAATGAAGAAAATGTGGTATATATATATATACACCATGGAATACTACTTATCCATTAAAAAGAATGAAATAATGCCATTTGCAGGAATTTGGATGGAATTGGAGACTATTATTCTAAGTGAAGTAATTCAGGAATGGAAAAGCAAACATCATATGTTCACAGTCATGTGTGGAAGCTAAGCTATGAGGACTCAAAGGCATAAGAGTAATACATGGGATTTTGGGGACTCGGGAAAAAGGTGGGAGATGGCAAGGGATAAAAGACTACACATTGGGTACAGTGTACACTGTTCAGGTGATGGGTACACCAAAATCTCAGAAATTACCACTAAATAACTTATTCATGTAACAAAACACCACGTTTCCCAAAGATCTATTGAAATAAAAAATAAAAAATTTAAAAAATAAAAATGAATAAAAGCATTTTAATTAAAGAAAAAAAAGAGACCCCCAAGAGCTAGTTAGCTCCTTCCACCGGGAAGACATGGGGAGAAGGCACAATCTATGAACCAGGAAACAGGCTGTTACCAGAATCTGGTAGTGCCTTGATCTTGGATTTCCCAGCCTCTAGAACTGTGTGAAATAAATATTTGCTGTTTATAAGCCACCAGTTTATGATATTTTGTTATGGCATTTTTAAAGAACTTAGATAATCCTTACACCTCTACATGCAATGAGTATTAATATGTACCACTTGATATGAGACATAAAAACTTTGCAATCGTATAAATCCATTTACTGCCCCTACACCACTGTATCCAGCCATCTTGTATGCTATTCTTATATTATATTTACATTTATAAACTCTACACTACAATATCATTTTTTGGTTTAAAGTACTTTATGTATGTTAAATAAATTAAGAGGAAAAAATAGCCTTGTATGTTTACCCAGATATTTACCATTTACTATGCCCTTCATTTCCCTTTGGCCTGAAGGGTTCCTTTTCGCATTTTTTTGTAGTACAGATCTGAGGAGGACACATTCTCTTAATTTTCTTTTATCTGAAATGTCTCTATTTCACCTTCATTATTAAAAGATGTTTTCACTGGATATGGAATTCTGAGTAATTTTTTATCTTCCTTTACTTTGAAGACACAATCTTTTGGTCTTTATATCTCTGACAAGAATTTAGTGAAATTTCAAATTATGTCCCTGTATGTAATGTTATTTTTTTCTAGCTTGGTGCATGATTTTCTCTTTATTTTTTAATTTTCAAGAGTTTGGCTATGATGTGCCCAGGTGTGGTTTTCTTTTTATTTATCCTGCTTGGGATTCACTGAGCTTCTTAAATCTATAAATTTATATCTTTCATTAAATTTGGGAAAACTTCAGCGATCATTTCTTCAAAACATTTTTTTCTGCTTCATTATTTCTCTCCTTTACTTCTGGGACTCCAATTACATGTACTATAGGCTTTCCCTGAGGCTCCACATTATTTTTTTAATCTTTGTTCTTTCTGTTGTTCAGAAAGAAACTTCTGCTGCTAAGCCTAATAGATTAATTTTTATCCCAGACACTGTATTTTTCAGCTCCAGAATTTCTATCATTTTTTAAAAATAGTTGTATTTCTCTGCTAAGATTTCATTCACTGTGAAGCTATTTTTCTTTTGGTGTGTGAGCATAGCTACAATAGTGGCTTTTACATTTCTGTTACTAATTCTAACAGCTGAGTCATGTCAGCATTGGTCTCCATTGATTATCTTTTTGCTCAAGAATGGGTCACAAAGTTCTTGTTCTCTCTTTTATGTTGAATGATTGTGGGTTGTACTGGGGAAATTATGAATGCTATGTTGTGAAGATTCTGGACTCTGTTATATTTCTCTGAAGATTATTGATTTTGATTTGCTTGTTTTGGCAGTCAATTACCTTGGTTAGACTTAAACTACAAACTCTATCTTTTGGGAAGCAAGTCAATTCTCAGTTTAGTTATTTTATCATTAGCTGGATTTATTTCCATGCATGCATATTTTAGAGGTCAAGACAAGGATTAGGCAGAGTTAATATGCAGAGTTTGGGGGCTCTCTCCTTAGCTCACTCCTTTCCAAGGAAGGTTCTCCTTTGCCTTCCAGTAACTCTGCTTGTGTCAAACACTGTTATTTGATTCTTCAGGCCAGAAAGGCTGTGCGTTTTCTATCAAAGTTTTAGATATATCTTGTGAGGTTGATTTCAGCCTGCTGCCTGGCTAAAAGCTATAGAAATGGGTAACTCACCCTGTGTCATTCTCTTCTCTTAAGGGTTGGCTCTCCAAGATCTGACTTATTTATTCACTCTCTGATCCCTTCAGGTCAATGGTGTTTTCGTATTTGTGCAAAGTTTATAGCTGTTGTATGTAGGAGGGTCAGGCCTGGTAAGAACTTACTTGGCTATGCTGAAAGTGGAACTAACATTCAGTGTAGTGATTAACTTAATAATTAAATGTATGAATTTAGGTTGGGGGTGATAGCTCATGCCTGTAATCTTAGCAGTTTGGGAGGCTGAGGCAGGCAGATCACTTGAGCTCAGGAGTTCAAGATCAGCATGGGCAACATGGTGAAACCCTGTCTCTACAAAAAAGTACTAAAATGAGCCAGGTGTGGTGGTGTGCACCTGTAGTCCCAGCTACTTGGGAGGTTGAGGTGAGATGATCACTTAAGCCCAGGCGATTGAGGCTGCAGTGAGCTGTCATTGTGCCATTGCACTCCAGCTTGGGTGACAGAGTAAGACTCTGTCTAAAAAAAAAAGTATGAATTACAGTTTATAAGGTTGCCTATTAAACAGCCTCATCTATTTTTTTTATGTTGAACTTCTCCCACAGATTATTTTTCAATTAAAAGACAAAATTTTATTGTTTACCAAGTTAAAGTTTCTAGGCAATTATGTTTCCTGGGGTTCTCACCATTCCCAGCCTTGACTAGCATGCTGAGATTGGTGTACCTGGTACAGTACCAGACCCTGGGAACAAGAGAACCAGCTTTGTTCTTTCATAGCAACCCTTGTCATCTGCAGAGGCATTGTTAATTTTCCCAAAGTCCCCACATCTGTAGTTGCATCTCAGCTTCATGATAGCGTCAGAAGTCTAGGCGGGCAGATGGTATGTTCATTTGACAGATAAGGAGATTGAGGACAATGGTGAGAATTAACTTCCCTAAGAAGGCTGAAACCCGGGACTCCCGGCTTCAGCCTATTGTCTTTCTCCTAGACCTCACTGGGCAGAATGACAGAAAGGTTTGGGTTATCTCCCATTCATGATGAGATGCCAGGGGCAATGTCTGGATCCCATCCATGGCAAGGAAGTCCTCCAGGCTATCCTTCAAACTCCGCCTCTCTTGCCACTTGAAAGTGCGGGTGGGGCAGGCTGTTTCACCTCTCCAGGTGTTATTACCTCCCCTGCAGAAGAATGAATTAAGTTGGAGGATTTCTGTGTTTCTTTTAGTATTTTAACAGTTTCTATTTTCTTATATTATATGCTTAGTTTTATCTGGCTAACTAGACTGCATTCTTTTTGATGTCTCTCCCTCTTTCATTCATTCATTCAGCCATTTAACAGACATTTTCTGAGCATCTAGCATGGTAGGAACTGCCCTATAAGCCAGGACATGGGCCTGAACAGTTGCAGTCCCTGTCTTGTTAGAGGCCCCAGTGTACCGGGAGAGACAGATAACAGGTGGTTTATGAACCCATTCAGCAGGTGCTATGACAGGGTAATACAGGGGGCTATGGGAGCAGCAAGAAGGGAGCCAAACCCAGGTTTCGGGCTGAGTCTATGCAGTGACAAGAGAAGACATCTGGACACGGCGACACCAGGTGAGCAGTAATAATAACAACAGTAATAATAATTCACATTTATTGACATCTCCCATTAGCATGGCCAACCATCTCAGTTTGCCCTGGACTGATTTGTTTCCTGGGATATGGGACTTTCAGTGCTAAAATCTAGAAAGTCCCATATGTCAGACACAATTGTAAGCAGGTTACATATATTAACCCATTTCATCCTCAAAATAACTCTACTCGATGGGTGTTATTATTATCCCCATTTTACATAGGAGGAACCCAAGGCAGAACGAGATTTGTAACCTGACTAGGACATGCAGCCAGAGCTAGGCAGAGCCACGATCTGAACCCAGAGCACACGCTTTTGAACGTGACCACACGTTGAATGGGACGTGACCACACGTTGAATGGGTACTAGCTGCATGGAGGCAAGAGAAGACAGGGGTTAAGGGCACTGGCTTTGGTGATTATGGCTCAGGAGCTGCATGAGTGAGACACCCTTTCTCACTTTCCCCATCTGTGAAACCGGGATCCTCCCAGCACCTACCTTACAGGTTGTTGGGTTTACTTAATGAGCTATGGTGTGCTATGCACTTAGTATAGGGCTTGACTCATTGGACATGGTTGTAAGTGATCATTCTTGTCATTATTACAGGGAAGGGGAAGGGAGATTTTGAGGATGAGGGAACAGCCTGTAGGGAGGTTCAGAAGTGAGAGAGAAACGGGGAAATGATAAAGTTCTCTCTGTCTGGGCACAGAAGACTGGGGAGACAGAGGCAAGAGCTGGGGTCAGACATGGCTTTAATTTTCCAAACCTGGTTTGGCAGGGCTGGGACTAGGGTGAAGCAAGTGAGGCGGCAGCCTTGGGTGGAAAATTTAAGAGCATGTTAGAACACTCAGTAATTAAAATAAGTACTATTTTAATGTAATATCTTAAAAAATCAAAATTGATGCAAAAAAAAATCCAGGATGAACAGAATATCAACATTTTAAAGACAAGATCTGTCCCTGAGCTTGCACAACTTGCATGATTTGGCTTTGCTGTCCTTACTCTAATCCCAACCCTGTCTGATCCTCCTTTATTTAAAATGCTCATATTCTGGCCGGGCATGGTGGCTCATGCCTGTAACCCTAGCACTTTGGGAGGCTGAGGCGGGCAGATCTCTTGAGCTCAGGACTTTGAACCCAGCCTGGCCAACATGGTGAAACCCCGTCTCTACTAAAAATACAAAAATTAGTCGGGTGTGGTGGCACATGCCTGTAGTCCCAGCTACTCAGGAGAGTGAAGCAGGAGAATTGCTTGAGCCCGGGAGGCGGAGAGGTTGCAGTGAGCCGAGATCACGCCACTGCACTCCAGCCTAGGAAACAGAGCTAGACTCTGTCTCAAAAAAAGAAAAAAAAAAAAAAAAGCCTATACTCTGTTCTTTGTGCGTGGTTTTTTTTTTTTGCATTAATATTATTTTAAAAAATCATGCATTAAAATATTTGATCACTGAGTATTTTGGAGCCCCTGGAATTTTGCATCTGAGGCAAACGCTTCACTTGTTTCCTGCTAGTTTTGGCTGGTGCCTGCTGTCCTGGAGAAACTATTAATAGTGTCACCTTTTACTCTCAGGAGTATCCCAGATTGTGTGTTGGATTCCACGGGCACCTCACCGCACTAACACAGGCCCAGGCACCTAAGGGTGTGCAGTAAATATTGCCACCCACAGGTGAGATGAGGGCATCCCTTTCTTCTCAGGCGTCCAGAACCCCAGGCTATGGGTCTTCTTCCAACCCTCTCCTGCCCCTGGTTCCAGCGCTCCCGCCCTGGAACGCGGGGGTGTTCAGGGGAGAGGTATCCCCAGGCATGGTGCTGCTATTTCAGGGCAGACGATGGCTTCCTTCTCTAGCCCAAATGAAACCTTTCCTCTCCCAAATTCCTCAGCCCTCTCATTAGCGGTTGTGTTTGTGGATAATAGCTATAATGAGGAGGCAATAAAAAAATCCAGAATGTGCCGCCCGGCCTCTCCTTAACCCTTCCACGGGGAGCGCCTGCCAGCTCCGGCTGAGGTCTTAATGACTCCGACGCAAACCCAGGGGCCGGGAGTGGGCATTTGTATTACAGCTGGATTATTTAATCCCCATTAGTTAAAAATGCCGGGCCACAGGCCAGGAGCCCAGGAAAATAAGTGGTGACAGGTGAGAGAAAAATAGCCTCCCAGAGGCCTCGGCGGCCACTTCAAAGGCCGTGGCCCTGCCAGGTAATTGACGCCCTAATGGACGCCATGTCCGGGAAACAGCTTGGCCAGAGATGCCCCTGCGTACAGGAAAGTGGACGGGCAGAGGGGTGGGGAGAGGCAGCGCTAGCCAGGCCAGGCCCAGAATGGCCCCTGTAATTAGGCCAGGATGGAGCAAATACCTTTTTTGTCAGGCGCTGTGTGGTGTTCTCATGACTTCCATTTTGGGAGGTGAGAGGAGTGTCTTGGACCAGACGTGAACAGGGCTCGGGAAAAACTGGTCTCTGCACTGCACCAGCCGCCACCCGGACTGGTACTTCAAGGGACGAAGCAATTGTGTGACTGTGTGTTCATGTATGTGTGTTTGTACATGCATGTTTGTGTGTATATTTATCTGTGTGCTTGTGTGTATGAGTGTGTTTGCACATTATATGTGCTTGTGTGTATGTGTATATTTGTGTGTATGTGCATCTTTGAGGATATGTGTGTGTGTGTGTGTAGGGATTCCTTCCTCTCTGTCTCCCTATCTCTTTCTTCTCACATTTGGAACTGCAAGAAATTACGGCAGCATCCTGTATCCACTTGCGTCCTTAGAACAGTCTCCCCATCCTCTAGACTGTCCAATTGAGTTTCTAGAATTCCAGCTCAGGGCTGAAGGCTGGGATGGTTATTGAGATGGCAGCTTCAATCAGCAGGGTGCCAGGAAGGAGCCCCTCTGCCCTGCAATAGCAACGGGCAGGTCTGGGCCCCAACTGCCCCTCTTGGCAGAATTCACTTATCAGCTGCCCCAGTGCTCACACTCCGGACAAAGGGGCCCCAAGGATCAAGTTGCCCAGGTCCAGAGAAGCGGTAAGGCAAAATGCAGCCATTCCCATGTACAAGTCCCCAGAGGACCTCCTTCACTTTTGTGCCCCATATTCACAGGCTACTTTGACCATGACTCGTTACATTATTTTTCATTAAGTCAGCTCATTTCCTAACTGAAATTTATTTTAAAAAGAAACGTTTCATTGCTACCAGAAATGGAAAAATCAATATCACTTGGCATAAATAGCAGATAGTGATAAAAATGAACACAATGAAAATAGCAGAAGATTTTAAATTCTAGCTAGCTACTCTGGTCAGTTCAAGGTTCCACGTTCGAGGCTGGGCTTTCCTTTTGTTGGAAAGAAACATTAGCAAATGTTAGGGAAGTGTTAAGAAAGTCTCGCACCAGTGGCTTTCTTTCTGATGTCATCCGGAAATGAAAGCGCATAAATGTTCACTGCATGGGGATGGTTGGAGTGAATGTCAAGCCCAGGTGCTACCCAAATATTCGCTAAGCCCACAGGTGGCGCCAGTGAGCGGTTACATGGCTGGGCTTTGAAATCCCCGCTGCCCAGCACCCCTGGGAAAGCCGGCTGGTTTCTCAAGCTTGGTTTCCTCCTCTTTAAAATGGAGGTAAAACAGGACATATGCAGGCAGAATTGAAGGGAATGGAAGGAAAGTTCTGTGCAAAGATGCCACACACGGCGAGCTCTCCATTGGCTCCATGTTACTTGTGCAGAAGGAGGGCTTCCAGTGCATTCTAATAGTTGAAGTTTCCCAGGCTTGACCAAGAACTCAGTACCAAGCCGAGCTGAGCTGGGTGGGAGTCATGAGACCTTCCCTTGCCTTGAGCCAGGGAGAGAGATGGATGTTGAAAGCAGATAACAGGACCATGCAGGCTCTTCCTCTCACACACTCACTGATTGCTAAGGTGAGGGGAGGACCCCTTTTATAGGGGAGAGAGGTCCAGGGACTGGTGAGGGGGCTCCTCAAGGTCCCTTAGAGATGGGGGTGAGGCGGCTTCCTGCTCAGACCTAAGGCATAACCACTTACATAAGCCAGGCACTCTTTGGAGCATTTATACAAACATGAACTCACTTAGTCCCAGTGACACTTAGGGACTGTGATAGATAAGTACTAGGAGTTAAGTGCTCTTGGTAGCCCCGTTTTACAGGTCAGGCTGAAGAACTTGCCCAAGTTCACACAGCTTATTCATTAAGTGCTGGAGCTGGGATTTGAACCCAGCCATGCTCTGAGCTCTTAACCACTAGGCCAGAGCTGCCTCTCTTCAGATGTACACACATGTGGCCATGTTGTATGTGGTGTGGGTATGAGAGTGTTGTGTGTGTGTCGGTGCCTGTGTGAGTCAGATTGGGGTGTCTGCAGCTTGGGTCACCTCCAGGCAGCTGGGACCAAAGGAGTTTATTTTACAAAACCAAACCCTGCTCATTTCAGTTTGTTAACATGAAAGCTGCCTCTAATTCCATCTACAAATACCACATTCTCTGAGCTACAATTGGCAGGGGTGGCCAGAATCACCCCATTTTGCATTCCTTTGAGTCACCAAGTGGAGCAGTGAGAGTGTGGCCATAATTCAGGATTCAGCACTCAGATTTCATGAGACAACATCAGGAATGCCACTGTAACCAGCCTGACTCCTTCGTGGCACAGGGAGGGGGCCAAGGGTGCAACCCAAGCTGCACGCTGCTGCCCGGTTCCTGCCCGGGACAGGGGCCCAGGTTGGCGGCCCTCCTTCGGCCCAGACAAGCATTGGCTCTGTCGGAGCTGAGGCTTAGGGCTGACTGCCCACGCAGGAACTGCCTTGCTGCCCTCCACAAAGACAGGGAGTTTGGTTTATAAATATGCACCCAGCTGGCCTCTCACCTTCTCACTGGGATTGGGCATTTCTGTGGCTATAGGACAGGAACCCATCTGGCTGAATGCTGCCTTTGATGCGAGCCAGAACTGCCTTCGTGCTGGGGGAGGGCAGGCCGGATGCAGGCTCTGAGGCCACGCGCTTGGGGCCCCACTGGGCACTGTGGCCCTGTAGGCTCCTGAAGGACCAGGGTGGAGGAAGCAGGGCCGGGAGTTTAGCAAAATGCATTGTTCTTTTCACTACCCACAGCCCTGCCTCCATCAACGCCCCATGGTCTCTGTCCTGGACCGTGACAACCTTGCCTCCTCCATTCAATCCTCTGAGCATCCCCAGGGCTGTTGTCCTGAAGTCCACCTCTGATCTTGACCCACCTCTAATCTTGAAGTTCCAGAAGCCCATCAGTGCCCCCACCCCAAATCTTTCCTTGCACACAAGATTAAGTAAAAAATTTCTGATCATAGTTATGAAGAGCTCTCCCAGTGCAACTCCAAACTTTACCTGGTAGGTAACTTAGACACTAAGGTGGCACTCCTAGATCCCCTTGGCTGGGCAGCTACACCCACCACCAGCTGTCGTGAATGTTGTCCACTAAGGCTCACAGCTGCTGCTCTCTTCAGACATTGCTCTGTGCTGAAATGCCAGGGAAGTTAACCTCTTCTGCCATAAATCACTGCAGGGGAATCCCTGTCTTTGTTCTGCTTTCAGGATACCTAGCCTAAGACAGGAAAAAAGAGAAAGCAAATCCAGGCAGCGGAAATGGGCTATTTTTTCAAATGGAACAGAATTTGTCTTTTAATTTAATATAGTAAGCATTTATTAAGCACAAAGTCATTCACCGGGATATACATGCCCAAATCACTCATCGTATATTTACAGGCATAGCATCATATGTAGGCATATACATTTACACACACAATCATACATCATGCATATTTTCACACACACATGTTCATACCATGTATACATTTACCTGTAAAGCTTAGCTCATGATCCCATACCCCATATTCACCAGGTCTTTTACCCTATAGTCTGTATACACTCACACACAAACATATCTTATATACATTTATGCACACACAGAACAACATGACATGTATGCACATACAATCATACACCATAGACATTTTCACACACATGATCATGCCCCAGATACTTTTATATATTCACAGTTCTACTCCATATATATTTACATATCTATAGCCACACATCATATTAATTTATATGCACATTTATTCATTTTATCCATAAAGTGTGTATTTACTCTGGTTTCTGGGTAAGGTGGTGGCTTATTTCCTTAAAAAGAAACACACAGTTGATTAATTTTTTTCCCCTTGAATTTCTTCCTTGTCAAATGGGAGGAAAAAGTTGTTGTGTTTGTGTATCAGGCCCATTAGCCTAGATAAACTGTTGGCCTCCCGTAATGATTAATGATAGAATAGTGCGGTTGTTGCAAAAATAAGTCATGCGGTGAGGATAGAACTGAAGATTATATCTAACGCCAGGGGACGGCTTATTAATCTCACTTCTGGAGGAATTCCTGAGTAAATCAGTCTCCTTTATTAATGATATTTCACTCTGCTCTGTGAGACATCTTTTATCCAGCCAGAAGGGCAATTATCTATTTAGGCCAGGAAACAATATTAGTTACTGCCTCAGCTCCAGGGCAAGGAGAGGAGCCAGAGAAGAAGGGAGAGAGAAACACACAGAGGGCTCCTATCCCCAGACGGATGGGTGCCAGGGTCCCTTAAACCTACAGGCAGGTTCCCTCCCCATGCTAAAGGGGCTCAAGTGGTGTGAGTGTGAGTGTGTGTGTGTGTGCATACAAGAGAGAGAAAGAGAGATTAGGGCAAGGGGGGCCTGGGGACAGTTGTGCCACTTCCTTGCTTGAAGTAGCCAATGCTGGTTCATTTATTTAATGAGCATCTATGAGCATCTACTATGTGCAAGGCCTTTGCCAGGGCACTGAGGGTCTCCCGGAATGAACAATGCATGGTACTCATCCTCTGTCCTGGAGTCCTTTCTGCTTTGCAATTCTGTTTTCATTTAATCCTTCTTTGACTGCAGTTTGGGGGAGAACAGAGGATTAGATAGCAGGCCATCACAGAAAAACAAGGTATTTTCTAGATTTAAACCATCATGTTTCTGTTTATCACACGGCAGCTATTGTATAGATCCAGCAAGAAGACTGGGGGAACTTATTTAGCTGGATTGCCAGGAAAAGTAACTAAATCACTTAGCCTCTCAAAGGATATTTACTAAATTTGCCCATTTTCTTGTCTTCATCATTCATTCATTCAACAGGCATTTAGGGGGCACTCACTAAATGTCATCACCTGTATCAGGCTCAGGGAATCGGCGATATGTAGGATCTGATTCTTGCCTGTTAGGAATTTACAGCTAATGGGAGAATTTGGGCATGAAAACAAAATAACAACCCCATAAGGTAATAAGGGACAACGAGTTCTATGTGCCCAGCTCAGTGGCAGGCACAAAATGTGTGTGTGTGTGCGTGCTTGTGCGTGTGTGTGTGTGTGCATCTGTTCATGTGTAATGGATGGGAGAAATCAAAGGATGCATGCTGTGGGGCGTTTGCCACGTGTTTACGTGGATCTGACAGCCGTCTTGCCTGACTTCCAATCCTGGCTTAGGTGTTTTATCAGCTCTGGGACCTTGCGAGTATCTCCCCATCTCTCTGAGCTTCAGTTTTCTTATCCATAAAATGGGGCTAATGATTGCAATTTCCTGGGAATTTTTATGCCAACACTTTATTATCCCAGTGAGTTTTTTTTTAAGAAGATCAAATACGCAGAGATGGTGCACAATCAAGAAATTTCTGTAGATGCCCCGGAAGCCAAATCTCTGTCCTGAAGGCCAATCCAATATAATGACAATTTCAGCTGTTGATTTTTGAGCACTTAGTTATAATCCAGGCACTATCCTAGGTGCTTTACATAGGTCATCTCTCTGAATGAGTCAAATCCTGGGAATCTGGGGACAGGTTAGGAATTGTTCTGGACTGAGCACCCCATGAGTGACTCAGACAGGAAAGTGCTCTTCACTTTTAGGGGAAGGCCTGGGAGAGAGCCCAAGGGGTTGTCTATGGCTTCAGTACCTCAATGCGAGAGGAGACTGCTGACCAGCTGCATTGGAGTCACCTGGAAGCTTGTTAGAAATGCAGAATTTCACCCCCGCTACATCTGTGGAATCAGAATCCACATTTTAAGAAGTCCTGCATATTATGTTTGAGAAGCACTATTCCAGTGCATTCTCCATTGCAGCCCAGGACCCCCTTTCTTTCGCCCCTCTTGCCTCTGTCCAGCCATGGGCACTTCCTATCTGTGACTCCCACTCCACCACGAGTAGCTCTTCCCATGGGTCCTGCTTGTTTTCAAGTCTGCATTGCAGGACCAGGGTAGGTGTGGAAGCCTTGGGGCTAGGGGGCTATCAGGAGGTCAGCAGCACAGCAACTCCCCCCACAGCCTGGAGGGAACAGTACTGGGCCTGGGGTCCATCCAAGGGTAGGCCTTACTCTGTTCGGGGTACAAGGAACGGTGCTACATCCTCGCCTGGCAATGGATGCCTTTAACCTCCTCATTCCCACCCTGGGAAGTAGGCACTGCTTTGTTCTCACTTTACAGATGAGAAGACGAAAGCGCTAAGAGATTACATTCTTGCCCATGGGGACTCAGCAGCAGAGCCTAATTCAAGCCCAGGTCACACTGTTACAAGCACTAATCATTAGGCAGCATAGCTCCATCTCCCACCCATCTCCGACCCAGCTTCTCTTCCAATGTCCAGGCCTAAACTGCAGGAAGCAGCCACTCCCACCTTTCCTAGCCTTGGCCTTTTTTGGGCAGGAGTTCCATACAAGTGGTCCTTCCTCTGCCAGAGACTGGTGGACTGAGCCTCGTTCAGGGTGTGGGCAGTGCTTGGCATGCCCTGGTGGGCAGCGGCAAAAGCTGAAGCCCATCCCCCTCCATCAGCGCTTTTGCTGTCCCCACCAGCCCTCCCCATCCCAGTAATTAAGTAAGTCTCTGGAAGAGGAGCCTGTACAGTATGTCATAAAATCTCTCTGAACTACCTATATTTACCCCTGAAAGTGAATTCTTTATAAGACCCAGGATATCAAAGCGGCCGGGGATCAAAGTCGTTTTAATAAGCCAGCCGAGTGCGCCTGCCCAGCCTGGCCTCCTTCCGCTGCCCTCCTTGGAAGGCACTTAGGACGCCCCTTGGGCCGCATTGTCACTCTGATTGCTCACTGCACACGCCTTTAGGGGAACAAAAAAGCCCGCCCCTCTCATTCCCAGGGCCCTGCCCACCCTGTCATGCACAGGCTGTGTGTGCTCCACATTGGTGTGTTTGCAGTGCCTGGAAGTAACATCAATAACAAGGCGCGGGTCATGATGTGCTGGGAGGGTCGGAGCCAGGTGTTGCAAACTGGCCCACCATTGCCTTTAGTCCACACAGAGCCAAAAAAGAGTGAATTAGGTGCAGCTTTAAAAATTGGAACAAAGTCAGGAAAAATGGTTCCCTTGGGGTTGGTTCCTGGAAAGGGGTTGAGGAAGGCTTTTGGTGTGCTGGTCACCTCCTGTTCTTGATTTGGGTGTTAGTTACCTGAGTGTGTTCAGTTTAAGAAAATTCATCAAGCTGGATAATTAAGATATGTGTACTTTTCTGTATGTGTGTTATATTTCAGTAAAAATATTTTAAAAGCCTGAATATTTCGCATACAATTCCGCTTGTCCAGATTCTAAGGAGATCTGGTCACCCTGGACTGAATTCCCACATGATCAAAGTCAGTGGGAGCTAAGTCATGGCTGCTGCCCAGAGTGGGAGAGGTGGGCTTGTCCCAGTCCCTGCCCAAACCACCTCACACATCTATACCACCTGCCTGCCCTTGGAGGAATTTCAGTTTGAGATCCCTGGTCTGGTTCAACCCTTTCATTGTATTAATGGGGAAACTGAGGCCCAAAGGGAGAGAGACAGTAAGTTGATACCAGACCCAATGTTTAGCTGTTGGTTTAGACTTGTTGTCACACATCAAGTGTTGGCAAACGATGGCTTGCTGCTTGTTTTGTAAATAAAGTTTTATTGGAATCTGTGATGTCCACTCATGGATGTATTGTCTATGGCTGCTTCTGTGCTATCACGGCTGAGCTGAGTGGTTAAGACTGAGATTGTATGTGGCCAACAAAGCCCAAAATACTGATCTTTTGGACCTTTACAGAAGAAATTGATTAAACTCTGCCTTACGTGATAATGCTTCCTATATCATGGACCAGCAGCAAGTAAAATGAAACCCAGTTCCCCGTTCAATCAAGACGTCTATTCAATGACTCCTGTCTTCAATGCCATGCTGAACTTAGGATGGGCCTGCCTCTCTAGATGGGAGCTAAGATATGTATGGTAGGGTGGTCAGGGACCTGGGTTCTCTGCCACTAAGGAGCAGTGTGGCTTTGGGAAGGGGTCTTAACTTCTCTGGACCTCAGTGCAGCCCACGTGCTGCCCCTGTAGTGTTGTTGAGAAAATCCTGAGAGCTGATGGGACTGAAAGTGCTTTGGAGGTTCTAAGGTTAAAGGGGTGGTGATGATTCCAATGGTAATAACACTATTATCTAATAGTTCCATGAACTGGGCTTAATGTTTCTGACGGACTGTCTTATTTCATACTGACAGCAAATCTTTGAGGTAGGTTACTATTATCGTGCCCATTTTACAGATAAGGAAACTGATTCATTTAACTTCAAGAGGTTCAGTCAGTCCACAAAAATTTATTGAGCGCCTTTTAGATTCCACCCTCTGCTCTATTCCTTGGCTCTAGGAATAGAACAGTGAACAAAACAGAGACGCATGAAGCCCTTCTAATAAATCAACTTGCCCAAGGTCACACAGTTAGACAGCGTGGTGCTGATATTTGAACTTAGCTTTGTCTCTGTGAGTAGACTCGACTCTCTTGTTGAAGGGCAAAGATCATGTCTGAGAAGGAGCAAGGAGAAATGAAGGCCAGAGACCTGGGACCTTGGCCCTAGGCCACCTCTTCAGGCTACTCCCAGTTCAAACCCGATGACCTGCATCTAGAGCTCACACCTGGATGCTGCCTTCAGGAGGCCCCTGGAGAGCTCCCAGGAGCTGAGCAGCTCTGTTCAGTCATCTTGTTGCTTGGGGACCTGGAAATATGTCAAGTGGCCTGCTCTCGAGGCTGAGTCCAGCCACAGGCCACACAGTTGGGAAGCTGCTTGAGGCCTTCTCAAGGTGAAGAATCATCCCCTACTTGCTTCCCAGTGACCCAAGAGAGCCTGCAGGAAGGCTCTGGGCCTTGGTACTTCTTGGGGACTTGAGCTGTGTGGGGTGTCCACAAATGGTCGAGTGATAGAGAATCTTGACACTGGGGCCTTGAACATGGCTTCTCCACTGTGAAGAGTAGGAAGGATGGAACTTGAGCCCAGGGGCTGGGGATGAGCAGGTCCCACACCCCAAGGCCTTGTTCAAAGGCCACCACTTGGGGAGAAGCTGCCCCCAGTGCTGTTGCCTCTGTGCCGACTCTTGCACCTACCACGAGGCTCCTGGCTCACCCCAGGGCATCACCAGAGGGAGCTCGGAGTCTCCTTCCCTCTGAGACTGTGAGTTCCTGGGACACAGGGGTAGGGCTGAAGGCATTTTGGGTCCCCCATGCCAGCACACAGCCTGGCCCAGTGAGGGGCAGATGTGCTGAGTAAACAAAGCTTGTTTTTTTGTTTTTTGTTTTTTTTCTGGGTCTCCAGCCAACTCTTGGCTTTGGGAAAGGAGGAGTGGGGGCTTGTGCAGTAGGGTGGCTGGTGGGAGTAGCTTGCTCATGGCTGGGAACACTTTCTGTCTCAGGCTCCTCTGCCTGCCCTGAGGTTTGTAGGGAGTCCCAGAAACTTCCCCAAAGTCATCCAACCCACTTCCTGGGCCTAGGAAGGGAGAGAGGTGGGCACAGCCCCTTCCACAATACCCTGAGGGGTCAAGCAAAGGGGCTTGGAGAAGCCCAGGGGGACAGCAGCAGCTCCTCCTTGTGGCAAGAAGAGAGGAGAGAAAAGGAAGGACTGAGGGCTCCGGAGGAGGCCCTCACCAAGGAGACCCAGGTGTTAGTGACAGCTGGCCCATGTTGGGTCCTCACCACGTAGCAGGCACTATCTTAGGCACTTTACCTCCACTCAGGTATTTAAACCTCACTGCAAACCTGCAAAGAAAGGGTTAATAATATCTCTTTCTCATGGACGAAGAAACTGAGGATCAGAGAGGTTATGTAGCTTGCCCAAGCCACACAGCTACAAATTGGAAGGTCCAGGATCTGGCTTCAGAGCCTGGTAATTCCCCTCCCCAAACACACACACACACTCACAATCACAGCCAGTAGCTGATCAGATCTTCACAAAACTGAAGGACCTAGTCAAATTAACATTTTTCTTCAGAGCCAAGGCTAAGGAGTTTTGTTGAAGGGCAATGATGGCATGAGAGGAAGAGAGAAGAGGAATGAAGGCCAGAGACCTGGGACGTTGGTCCCTGCCACCTCTCCAGGCTTCTCCCAGCTCAATCCCAATGACCCATATCTAGAGCTTGCACCTGGAGGCCCCTGGAGAGCTCCCAGGAGCTGAGCAGCTCTGTTGGGTCATCTTGTTGGTCGGGGATCTGGAAATAAGGGGAGAAACTGAAGGAGGCGCTCACTCTCAGTGGCTGCCTCTGCACTTGCATAAGCACCCGAGTGAGAGCTGCCTTACATTTTCTAAGTGACTGTGCTTCCATTGCCTCACTCTCATCTCAGCCCTCTCATAAGTGAGGAAACCAAGGCTTTGACGGAGGATGTGACGTGCTCAGGAGCACAAAGCCTGACACTGGCATTGCCGGGAAGCAGGGGAGTGCCTAGGTCCCCACCAGTGTCTTGACCACAGTGATTGACAGATGCTTAAACAGGTCTCTCCCAAGCCATCTCTCCTGGGATTCCAGCCTCCACCCCTCCATCTAGGGTATATCCCCCCCTCTCCTGCAGAGCCAGTGCAGGCTCTGGACCTGTCTCCTTTCAGTCTCCTCTTGCCAGATTCCAGCTGCAGGGACTGTTCTCAGGCTTAAAGCAGGGAGCACAGCTGGTTGAGGTTAGACTTAAAGCATGGAGTCCTCAACCTGAATTTCTCCCTCCACCTGCCTCTCCACCCTTTTTCCCAGTTCCCAGACAAACTCCTGGAGAGGGCACTGGCAATGAGCCAAGGAGACCAAGGAGGCAGGAACTCCAGACAGCACATCCTTTTCTCAGAGCTCAGTGAACCCTCTCAGATTCTTGAAGACCAACGTCATCTAGAGATCATTATGCCCATTTAACAGATAAGGTCATCGAGGCTTCCACAGAGACAGTGCACCACCCAGGGACACCAGCATGGTGGTGTTTCAGCATGAGCTGGGATCCAGCCCGCCTGATCCATCCTTTTTCTTGGGAAACGAGGGAGAGTGGAAAATACTTCCTCATGCCTCCGTGATAAGTGTGTGTGGATCTCATTTGAACCCCTTCTAGATCAAAGTGTGAGTTTTCCCTGGTTAAGCTTTAAAAAATGACTTTTGGGATTTCAAAGAAAATACTCTGCTGACTTATACATCAATAGCTCACTTAAATCTTAGGGAATTGCACTATTAACATTTTTTTCCCCTCCTTTTTACTGGTCCCCCTCCAATTGTTACTACCCTGGATCCCAGGGAGCAGAGCCCAGGTACCTCCAGGCCCTCTGCTCTCCATGTTGGAAAGGGGCCGGAGGAATGGTGCAATGCTCTGTGGGGGAAGACACTCTTCCCAGGGGGTTCCCCTGGGATCCTCACCAGGGCTGTGGCATGGGGCCTGTTGTTCTGGGGAGGCCAAAGCTAGTGTCTGCTCAGAAAAGGGAGCATGATGGTTCCATAGGGTAGCTGATGGAACCTCCTGCTGTAGGTTTGCAAGGGCTGGATGAAGATTGAGAAACAGTTCCCTAACAGGGACCATAATGAGATTGCAAGATACAGAGGGAGTCTCACAGCATAAATAGGCCAACACATTTGTTCATTTCTCCTTCTTGAAATTCCTTTGCAATATCTGCCCCCACCCCTCAAAATGGGAAAAATTGTAGAAAATGATAAATTGGGGTTTTGTGTGTGTATCTTGTTTTAAACCAATATGATCTCAATTCTTTTGTGGGCTTTGAAAGTCCGTGCGGGAATTCCCCCCTCGCTGTAAATACCCAGCGTCCGGGCCTTATGGCATGTGATCTGTAATAAACTTCAAAAGAACACCTTTGACATTTTAGATAACTTGCAAATGATGATGCAGAGAGATCTTTTGCCACTACAAAGAAAGAACAAAAGAACCGACATGAAAGAGAAATCAATAAACATATGGCAATTAATAAAACATTTTCTATGAATACTCTACAAAGAGTTTTACAACGGTATAAAAACCCAACAGTTGTTTCAATGTGGATTTAAGAAGTCTCAGCTGGTGTATTAAGACATCCGTGCTGAGCAGCACACGGGAAGGCACAGAAAAACTGGGGCCAAGGCTGGGCTTGTAAATCCATCAGAGGGAGAGGTATAGATCAGATGGATAGTTGGACTGGAAAGGGGCCGGAGGAATGGAACAATGTATTCCTGTTTCAGGGACTAAAAATGCAAGGTGGGAACCACTGGTGAACAAGCCCATTTGGAAGCTGGGCTGGGTCCCTGCAACCTCATCAGCTAAGCCAAGGCATAGTCACATTCTCAGAGATGGGTTCTGTAGCATGCCCAGAGACTTCTAGCTTCTCCATGTCCAATCTCTGCCAGCTTCCAATTGTGTCCAGCCTGGGGCCAGAGTGAGATTCAGTACATGGAGGTTTTTAATATCAGTAAGGCGTGGGCACTGCCCGATCAGAAAGGAACCAGCTATACATACCCACAGATTGACTGTGAGCCCTGCTGAATTCCCCACTGAATTCTCAGCTGCAGCTTCTATAATGTTTCTTCCTTACCCCAGGTCCCGAGTTCAATTCCTGCCTCTGCCACTTCCAGCTCACTGAGTGGATTCTTTGGATCCCTTTGGCCTCAGTTTCCCCTTCTGTACAATAAGGCCAACGCTGTCTGCCCATTCCCTCTCTCTCAGAGCTGTGTGCTTTTGGAAGTGGGTGAAGAGAAAAAGGCCCACTTTCAGCCTGGCTGTGTTGGGGCCATGCAATTTATCTGCACCCCCTCCCTACCTCATCCTCCTCCTCAGGTGGTCTTCATGGATTCATCTGTGTTTAGAAAATACCAGAGTCTTCTAGCCCTTTGTGCATTTTGAAGTTTCTGCTTGACATCCCCTGCAAACCAAATGGGGTGAAAGACTCCTTTGAGGCTGGAGCTGGTGGCATCTCCAGCGTATCTCCCTGGAAATTGTAAAGCTTAGGCTGGTGGGTGGGGCTTCTTTGGAAAACTTGGAGGAGAGTTAGAACTAGGCAGCCCATGGTAGTCTGACACAGAGACAGCACAACAAACAGACCGGAGGACACTAGGAGGGCAGAGGAAAAATGAGGCAGATGTTCAGAGGCATTCCTCTCTGTGAGTGTGTTCTCGTGCAGGGAATTGTGTGTTTGACTGCAGGCATATGTGTGTGTGTGTGTGTGTATGTGTGTGTGTGTGTGTTGTCTGAAAGGAAGCAGCCTGGTTGAGCAGAAAGGCAGAAAGTATTTGACCACTGGGTTAAAATCTTTTGTGACCTTGGTTGAGATTTTTTTTGACATCTCTGGGATTTTGTCTCCCTGTCTGTAAAATGGGTGCTAGATTACAAACATCACAGCTTTTCATAACAATTAATGATCTAAAGGGTCCAAGACAGACTTCACTGTGCTGCCGCTATGAGTGATGGTGATGTCATCAATGATGGCGGGCTGATGGGCTGTGCTTCCTTTGTACGGGAAGGTGGTCTGGCCTGGATCTGGCCTCCTATGTTCCTTTGATTTCTTTGTCCCAGTGCATTAACTTTTGCTCACATATGGCAGCATAGAATCCCCAAGTCAGAGGCTGTAGCACTCCATCTGCCTCCCAATAGCAGCCTCTACCCCTCTCCGCCCACCAGTGCCCCTCACATCCCCCATAACTGGGAATAGCCTTCTAGTTCTGACCTTCATGCTTCTAAATCAGTGTGCTCACTACTTTCCGAGGTAGGCTTCCCTGTTCTGGACAGCTTTAAATGGTAGAAAGCTCTTCCTTATGCTGGGCTGAAATCTTTCTCCTTTGTCTTGGTGGTTCTCAGTCCCAGCTGCACCTTAGAATCAGCTGAGATGAACCAGAAACGCTGAATCAGAACCTCTGGGGAGGGGTCCAAGAATGGGTCTTTTTAAAGCCTCCCGGGTGATTGTTGTATGCAGCCAGATGGAGAGCCATTGCTACAACCGCTGGCTCACTGGATGAGATGACCAGGGATCCTCTTGGAAGTCTCCACTGGGGTAGGGAGGAGTCCCCTCGGGGCAGGGTCCCCAGGAGACTCAGGATCTAGATTGGAATCCATCACTGCTCCTGAACACAGCTGGGCAAATCTTATGGAAGGGGCACTACTGCAGGGCAATTGCTTTGCACGGTGTGCCCACTGGCCCTCAGCTTTCATGTCACGGGAGACACGTGTTAGAAACACACATCCCCAGGCCGCACCCAAGCCCTAGTAAATCAGAATCAGTGGTGGTAGGGCCCTAGAAAGTGGCATTTTTAATCTAGCTTTTCCCCACAAAGGGATTCTTCGCACATTAAAATCCAAGAAACCATTCTCTGGGTTAAAAACAATGGCTTTGGGATCAAAGGGATCTTTGAATCTCAGCTTCACCATTTTTCATCACTTTGGGCGAATCACTAACAATTCTAGGCCTTAGTGTCTTCATCTGTAAAGTGGGGTTAATTGTATCTACCTTATAGGGTTAATCCAAAGATTAAAGGAACTGATGAATATAAAATACACAGCCCAGATGTGATTTATAGTAAGTGCTCAATATAAGGGAGAAAATAATTATTATTATTACTATGAATAATAATGATGGTGGCTGTTATTAGGCTTTTCTCTTTCCTGGCTTTACTTCAGAGCATCTAGAGTCCCTCGGGGAAGCTCGGGGTGGTGGAAGCTGTGCAGAATTTGAGGACAGGAACAAGAAACCAAGGGTTTCCTTTGCTCCTTTTGGATCTGGACAGAGAAACTGACTGCTTTTTGCTGGATTGGGGACTCAGCTGCAGTTCTGGCCCCTAAGCACCTTTCTCCATAGCCCCCTTGAGGCAGTGACGGTACTGGCCAGAGAAACTCTAGCCTCAGCCTGTGGAGCCCCCGAGATGGCCTGTCCTTCCCTGAGGGCTTTATCCCTACCCCTATGACTTCTAGCAGGAGGCCTGGCCTCAAGCCAACCAAATAAGGAGGTGGCTTTGGGACAGTAGTGACAGTCCCCAGAGCCCATCAGATTCACACCAAACTTCAGACTTGGCCACAGCGTTTTCCATTTTCAGAGTTCAGCAGAAGCTCTCCTAACCAAGCTTTTTCTAACTTGTCAGATTAGCCAATATCATTCATTCTTTCTGCAGGTAGCCTGGTTACTGCTCACTGAAGGCCCAGTGCTCACCTGGCCTTCACTTCTGAGTGCACACACGCACCTGTGTTCCATGGTGGAGCTGGCGAATTCATCCCAAGGGGGTTGAGCTTATATGCCAGTTGTGCTTGTTATTGCAATGACATAAATGCATTAAATATTACCTGAACCAATGAAATGGGAGTGCAGGACCAAGGAGGTGAATGCTTTGGAAGTCTCGGTATAGGGAATATTCTAAAGAAAAGGTACTGTCATATTAGAATGGAATAAAATAACTACAAAGGACCATGAAAATGGTCAATATCTGGATATATTCAGCATTCACACTGCTTTGCACATGCACGGAAGTTCTCACTCACATGGAAGAGAAGTAGAAATTGCGGGTGAGATGTTATGAGTTTCATTCATGTAAGAATGATTCCCAGCCAGGCGCGGTGGCTCACGCCTGTAATCCCAGCACTTTGGGAGGCTGAGGTGGGCAGATCACAAGGTCAGGGGATCGAGACCATCCTGGCCAACATGATGAAACCTCATCTCTACTAAAAATACAAAAAAAAAAAAAAAAATTAGCTGGGTGTGGTGGTGTCTGCCTGTAATCCCAGCTACTCAGGAGGCTGAGGCAGGAGAATCCCTTGAACCAGGGAGTCGGAGGCTGCAGTGAGCAAGATCGTGCCACTGCACTCCAGTCTGGCGACAGAGTGAGACTCTATCTAAAAAAAAGAAAAAAAAGAAGAATGATTACCTGGAACTCCAGTTGGAGAGGTCATTCTCGAATTGCCCTGGTCCTATGTGAAAAAAATCAGTGAATGCTCATTCATTTACCATATTTAAGTTAAAATAAAATGCCTAGAGCAGATAAGTACATGTTTCCAGTGAGTTTATACTTTAAGTTTCAGTTTTGATTACTTGAATTCCTACCTAGCTGGTCATTTAAGATGCATCTCCTGTTTCTCTTCAGATCAGCTGCATTAAGTTTGCTAACCTATTTTACAGAGGAGAACATAGAAGCTAAGCAACACAAAATAGCTTGCCCACAGTCTCAGAGGTGGTCCATGTTTAGCTGGATCCTGCTCCTCTGCTCACATGGTATGGGGAAGTCTAAGACGATCCCCAAGATACCTGTCCCCAGTGTACCTGCCCCAGGGAGTAGGGGAAGAACCTGGGGTTTCACTCCTATGCTGAGATTACTAATCAGTTGACTTTGAGTTAACCAAAGGGTGATTAACCAAAGGTGGGCCTGACCTAATCAAGAATAAAGGTCAGCAAGATATTTCTCCTGCTGGCTTCAGAGAACACGAACATCACCGAGTTCTACAGCTTCAAGAAAGTGTATTCTGCCAGCAATCTGAATGAGCTTAGAACGGTGGCCTGAGAATCAAATGAGGCCTACCCTGGCCAACACCTTGGTAGAGGTCTTGTAAAACCAGAGCAGAGGGATCCAGTTGATCCATGCTCAGACACCTGATTCATGAAAACCATGATAATTTGTGTTATTTTAAGATGCTGTCCTTACAAAGTGATCTGTTACAAAGCAATACAAAATGACTACAGTCCCCAAAGACCCCAAATACAATGCACTTTACCCCCAGCCTGCCCACCAGATAGAACTTTCTGGCCTTGGAGGACAGCGGTGGGCTGTCCCTATAAGGATAGCCCCATCCAAGGTGACTTCTTACTTCTGGAGTGATGTCTTGCTTTTATTCCAGGCAAATTAATTTCCCATATGAAATTCAGTTTAAGTAAATTATTAGGAAGAAAAGTGCCCTCCTCCTTCCCACTCCAAGGGAAGGGCACTTGCATTAGCTCCTGTTTTTGAATTAAACATCAATAAAATGTCTTGTCATTAGTGTTATTTCGGATAGAGCTTTTGTAAATTTCATACTCTGTAAGATCTTCTTCCGCCTAATAAGTTTACTTTTTCCAGGGTGTTCAGATTCCTTGCACCCCCACCCCCGTCTCTCAAATACAGAAACTCAGCCTCTAATTGCCAGTCCCAGCTCAGTCCCTGGGCCTGCTTTTAAAAATGAAAGTGCCTGAAAAGGAACCACTTGAAACCATTTATTAGCTGCTTTGGGTGTCTTTTTCCCCCTTTGGGGAGAAGGGAGGTCTCTGCTGTTTCTACCAGACTGAAGAGCTAAGGGCAGAGACAAGCTTTTATTTATTTTGCTACTCCTAGTTTCTAGCATAAGGCCTGGCAAGTCAGAGATGAACAGAAAATGTTTGCAGAAGGAAGACAGGGAGGAGGGGAAGAAGGACAAAAGAAAAATGAAGAAAGGAGGGAAGGAAGTGGGGAGGGAAGGCAGGGAGGAGGGAAGGCAGATAATGGCTCCTCATGGTGACATGCACACAGCACTCACAGCATCTGTACCAGGCGCTCCATCCACATCCCCAGCCCACCCAAAAGTCACTGCAGACCATTCTGGCCGATCTTTGAGCTAAGTGAAGCTTTCTGCTCGAGGGCAATTTCCTGGCTGTGGGAGTGTTCTCAGACCTCGTTCAGGGCAGCTGCAAGTGCCAAGGAGTTAATGCCAGAGGAGCAACTCTCCATGAATGAGCTATGGGAATCAGTGGCTACATACACCTGCCCCCCAGGTGGGGTGATTCTGAGTTATGTGATACAGTCTCCAGAAGCTCCCCAGAAAGAACGAGCCCCCGGTGCCTTGTGTTAACCCTCTCAGGACTGCCCCTTCATTGGATTTCCACCTTCCCTGTCTCACTCTCCAGCTCACTCACTGGACTTCCTGGCATCACCTACCAAATAAACTCCTTGCACCCATCTTGTCTTAGCCTCCTCTTGGGGAAGGCCAAACAAAAACCACCGTTATTGCCCTACTCATGCCTGTGGCAGACATCACTAATCAATCACATTGCTTGTTCCTTTTAGACTCAGATGAGGCTTTAGAATCCTTCCCTGCACAATGACCTGCGCAGTCATGATTAATCATCCCATGAAACAATGGACTCTACTATAAAAATTCCATCCCTAGACCTTTTCTCATGGGGTAAGTGGCAACCACCGTCCAGAAACAGTGCTACAACAGACTCTCAACCTGCTGAGGGAAATATAACACATAGCCACATTTTATGATAAATGACCCCTTATCTAAGGTATATAGTGTGGAAAAATAAAGTAATAATGACGACACATAGGCATTGAGGATTTACTCTGCACCAGCCACTGTTCTAGGTACTTCACATGGAATAATATATTTAAATCTTATGATCATCTTTGAAATACATGTTTTCATCATCTTTTGATAAGTTGGAAAACTGAGGCACAGAAAGGTCAAGTCACTTATCAAAGGTCACACAGCATGTCAATGGAGGAGCCTGGATTCAAAGCCAAGTTGTCACTAAATACCACCTCCAACAGTTAACCTCCATTCATCAAAGTGATAGAGAATTTCAACATATCCTAAATTATGAGATAATACTGCCAGTTGAAGCACTGCACAGCCTGGGAGGGCCTGGGCTACAGAGTGCACATGCTTTGACTGAGTTGGGGACAGCTCAGAGGGTCAGGACCACACAGTGTACCCTCTAACCACTGGGCCTGTCTGCATCCAGCTGGAGCTATGGTGCCCTCACTCTTCTCCCAGGCCCTGCCACCCATCTGAAGAGCATCACATCTGGATGGCACATAGAGGCCAGAGGCCTAAGGATTAGGAGCCTTCCCTGGCTGGAAATGAGTCATTTCTGTGCATAGCGGCACAGCCTGGAGGCCTTCCTCCAGAAAGAAGACTGTGTGGTCACTCCCTACTTTATCTGTAAGACGGCGGGAGAAAATGTGTTTCTGGCCTTCAGACCTCTCCACTGTCTCTCTCCAAAGCTGCTTACAGGGAGCTCATCACCACCTGAGACAGAGAAGGGTTGATAATGCCCTCACCAGGGCTCGGCAAGTGGTTGAACTAATTAAATGCATGTCAACTGCAGACCTCCGGCTATGTCTGAGGATAGAGCAGTGGGGCCCCGCCACAGGGTCTGAGCTGCGGGCATCAGGGCCTGGAGTTCTTGCAGACCCAGGGGCTGGCGTCAGAAAGAATGGAAGGCTGGGCTCTCACTGTGGGCCTGCAGCAACGAGTGGCTTCCAGAGATAATCCCAGGCCCCAATCTAATCCCCAAACTAGAATTACAGCTACACTTACCGAGTATCTACCTGTGCCAGGCAGTGTGCTAGGAGCTGTCCACATATCCTCTTACCTAAGAGAGGCAGTTTGCACAGCGATTAGCACCTGCTTGGGTTCAGATTCCAGCACCTTAGTCATTGTGACTTTGAGTCAGTTACTTAACCTCTCTGAGCCTCAGATTTCTTATTCCTAAAATGGGGCTACTAATAGTTCTCGCTTCAAAGCGTTCTTGTTAAAGGAGTTAATGCATATGAAGCAATTGGAATGGTTCACACATGATTATAGCTATTTTATTGTCACTTTATTTAAATCTTCGAGGTGATTCTGGGAAGAGCTATTATTGTCCCCATTTCACAGAGGCAGAAACTGAGGGATGGAGAAGTTTGATCATTTGCTCCAAATCACACAAAGGTGGCCGGGCTTGGATAATAGTGTTGCCTGAGTCTATGAAGATAGGAGAGTCTTTCTTCCTACAGAGCCTAAGGCATCTTGGGATCGAGGGGCTGGGCAGAACTCCCAGCTGGGGGCTGGTCTGAGCCGGCCTCTAGGTCCCTAAAGCCTGGGGTTCACTCTTTTTCTTCCAGGGCCTCTGAGGCCTCATTGGTGCAATGAGCAGGTAGATGGATGGGGTGTTGGACTAGATACTAGCTATGAATAGGTGCTGTTCAAGCACCATTTAGTGGAAGAGGACTGCTTAGCCCCTGGGAGCCGAGCCATGCACTAAATCATCTTGGTGACTTTGTTCAGTGTACCTCAATATTCAGCACCAACACCAGTCCATATGGTATCTTTGTGTGAACTTGATAATGGTTCCCTATCTTCAAGTAGGATTTTAGGATAAATTTCAGCTCCCACCTGCCTTCTTGGCCAGAAGCTTTTTGGCAGTGCACACATTGCACAACTGCATATGGCAGCCCAGCAGATGCCTGATATTCTATGCTTAGTCTTCTTTGGGGTTAGCATGACAGGCCCCTGGAGTATCTATAAGAAAGCAGCCATCCTGGTGGGAAGGTTGACCCAAATAGACTGAACTCTACACCATGTGGGGCTTTATTATAATGAGGTGGGGCCTAGGCAGGGGCTGAGGCAGGACGTGGCAATGTCCTGCCTCAGAGAACACTTCTGCCTTCTGTGGGCCTGTTCTGCATCTGTGCCCCAACTGTGAAGTTGCAACCAGGAGGCCTTCATTCATAGGAAAGTTCTCTATGCCTTTCTCTTGCAAGGCCAGGGTGGAGCTGAGCTGGATGTTGAGGTATCCCCTCCTGGATCAGGATCCCAGCCTCACCAGGCTTAGTCTCTCCCCGACTGTGGGACCCACACACACATCTCTCAAGCCCATTCTAAATCAGAGCTGTTGGAGTCAGAGCATGAGCCGTGAGAGGCAGTGGAGTGGACAGGAAGTCTGGTTTTGAAAGCCACCATCCCGCTATTCACAGGCTGCTCTTTCAGGGCTTTCTCTTGGCTTTCAATGCAGGTCTGCAGTTCCTTTGACCAATGGCAAAGCTTAGAGTCAGGGTAGGAAAATGGCTGGATAAAACTTATGGGACCCAGAACACTTGCCACTCTGAGGGTCCACAGAACTGGCTCTAAGGGGGCAGAGGTCAGGAGCTTTCTGTTCCAGTGGGTGGGCAGATGCCTCCCTAAGCCACTGTGGACCCCTCTTCAAGGCCCTTCTGTGGGACTCAAGTCAGGAAGGCCAGTCTGGACTTCTCATTGTTCCCACAATGACCACCTTTTCCCCACCCTGTCACTATCTTCCTAAGATGGATACAATATCAGTTGAGAATGTGTCTCCTCATTTGGGGAGAAGGTGAACATGTTTTTATTTCTATGAATAAAGCACAGAGTTAGGCAGAAATGCAGAGTTGTTTTGTTAGGGTGTGAAAGTTCAATTGTGTATAAAGGCTGAGGACCATTGCTGACTAGCCAGGGGTGGACTGTGACGATTAAGTTTTTGTCTCTCAACTCCAAACCTGTTCTAGGTCAGCTTTGGGATGCCAGGGCTGGGATCCTGCAACTCTGCAAATCCTGTTTCTGGCTCCTTGTTAAGATCTGCCAATAGGGTCACTAGAGGGAGACTTCGAGGCTGGAGGAGCAAGAAGGGACTTGCCCCTTCCTCTTTACTTCCTGTCTGCTGCGGTTCCTGCAAGCATCATCCCCGTGATGCTTCACCTCGGCAGCAGCAGTTCTCTTCTGAGGCAATGGCTGAACCTGGTTTTTAACTTTTCCATTTCTTGTAGAACAAGCCTCATTGTGCTCCCTCAGAGAAATCAATATCAGCCAACAGTGCCCCCTTCCCAGGAGTCTTCATTCCTGACTTATGGGATGGGATCCCTCCACCAATCCCAGAGACACCAGCACCAGCCAACTAGTGGCTCTCCTCAGAGGTCTGGATCCCTGGCCCATGGGGCTCCATCTCTAAGCTTGCAAATTTTAATAATCCCAACCTCCTCAATTTATTTATTTCCACACACCTATGCATGCATGCATAACTATCCACATGCATACATGCACACATATACTGTATATGCACAACACAAACCTTTAAAACTTCACAAAGCATGTATGCATACACACATGCATCATGTACACACAGAAATGCACTATGCACACACACACACATGCATAACCACACAGATTCACATACATTTACATGCATCATGTTTGTACAACCATGCACTTCATATGCCCACCACACACACTGCATATGCACACACATATACCATGTATATAAGCACAAACACACCACATATGCATGCCTGTGTGTGTGCATAACCCCACATATGCAGGTATGAGCACACACAAACACGTATTCTGCATATACCCTCATACATGCCTGCATATAAAGATTTGACCACACATAATTGCTTTTGCACCCCACATACACTACATGTAAACATACATGCACTGCACAGGCGTGCCCACACGAATGTGTAACCTCATACATACCCATACACGCACCATGTAAGCATACACAAACGCACCACATATGAAAGCACAGGCATGTGTGGGATTAAGCAAGCATAATCACTTTTGCACAATCATACACACATAACCACACTTGTTCACATATACACACATGCCACATGTGCACACAAGCATACCTACCACAGCATGTGAACACAAATGCACTATGTGTATACATACAAACGGACCCCATACACATGTGAAAGCACACACATGCATGCACCATATATGCCCATACACACACGAATGCATTGCATACGCACTCACACATGCACACCTCGCCACCTAGAGCATGCATGCCAGCAGGCGTGCACAACACACAGGCCTGCGCTTTCAGGCTCTCGCTGCCAGCCCTGCCGGGCCTGGCTGTAATTGCTCCCAGCCCCGGAGTCTGGCAAAACGCTCTTGTGGGGCGTCGGCTGCGGCCCCTGATTAATCCCATCTTTTCCCGCGCCCCAAGCGCCGAAGCCCCGGAACTGCCGCCGGCCGGGTCCATCCCCAGCCCGGGCTCGTAATCAAAAGGCAGATTTCCGCGCCGGGCACCTGTTTGCAGGGCTGCGCCTCCTCCCGCTGCCGTGTTTTATCTCGGCGCGGCGGTGAATAATTCATGGCCCCGGGTCTGCTTTGCAGTCAAACGCGCTGCGTTCTGTCCGGCGCCGCCGCCGCCGCCCGCCGGCCGCTGTGATTTATTATTTACCAACGCGCGGCCGCGCCGTGTAAGGTGAGCATTGTGGCTGCTCGCAGAACTGTTACAATCTGGCCTCGTTAGTGGCCTTTCTTGCTGCATCTCCAAACAGCGGCCCCGCTTATTGATTTTCCCGCGGAACCTCTGCCATGAAATCCCACCGCTGCTGCTCTCAAAGCTGTTGCTATAAAGTCAGACTTGGCCCTTCTTCTCGAGAACAAGAACTCGTGTTTGGATGCGCTTTCTTCTTTTATCCATTGTGTCTTCTCCTCTGCCGAGGCGTCTCCCATTAGTGCCTCCCTCTCGGCTCCCTCCTTTCCTGGCGACGACGCTCATCTCAGCAGAGGAGATGAGGGTTTTTTCTTAAGACAGCAGCGGGCCCGTGGGGGGAAGGTGTAGGGGCTTTCATGGTGGCAGCTGCGACAGAACCGGCCTGGGGAAAAAAGTTTTCCTGCCTTGGAAGTTTTCAAACGCGGAGAGGCTGATCTGGGTAGAGGGTGGGCTGGCTTTTCTGGCTACTCTCCCTGCTTCAGGGAAGACGTGGTCTCCTAGGACTCACAGGAGAAGCCAGAGAAGAAAGGGCGGCTTGGGAGTGCCTACTGTGTGCCGGTCACTTGCTGGGAGGTTCAGGTTTATTTAATCTTCAAAACAATCCCGGAGAAAAGGCCTGACACTCAGTTTACATACAAGGAGAGGTCACAGAGCTAGCAAGAGGAGGCTCTGGGATTTGCACCCAACGGCCTCCGCCCCCAAAATATGCTTTCTCCCAAGCCACTCTGCACCTCCCTGGGTAACATGAGGGGCAAACTGGTGTGGGCTGAGGGTGGCTCCAGCATCCCAGGTCCCCAAAATGAGCATCCATTTCTTAAAGCCTAGCAAAGCCGCTCTGTGGTTGGGAGAGCCATCCCAGACATAGCCCCGTTCGCTTGGCTGCCAGGCCTGAAGCCCACCATGACAGCCACCCTTCTGAACCGAGCGGTCAAGGTTTTAAAAGGGCTTATGGTTCCATGCAGGGAAAACCTGGGATGTCCCATTTGGGTGGATCTGTAGGGGGCTCAGAGCAGATCTTCAGTCTCCTTAAAGAAGCATTTTGTATCTGGCCGTCTGACTGAGAATGTTCTCTGGGAAGGGCACTGAGAGTGGAGCAGGAGACCCTGAAGAATGCCCCCACTGGGATCCAGAGCAAATTAGACTTACTGGGCTGCACTCCCTCCTTTGCCAAGACAAGGAAATGATGCTTGCACTTTTCCTTCCTTCCCCTTAACCTGCTTTTTGCAACATGGTGGCAAAGATGAGTTTCTAGACGTCTCCCTTGAAATTGGGGTGGGGTGGAGATAAGGAATGAACAGTAGCAGGGCTGGCTAGTAGCAAGATGAATTCCTGGGTTAACTTGGGCAGTTCTAAAATCCCTTGCAAAGGTGGAGTGCAGCAGCCATGACCAGGATGGTCCTTCAAAGATGTGCGTGCTACCCTCCTGCTTGCAGACTTCCGTCAGATCACTGGGCTTTGCTTCATTTCCCTTACAATCATTTATGCTCCTACCAGCACCCAGGCAATGTTCAAGCTGCTTGAGAACTTGGTAATAATCATAAGAGATATGATCTCTGTCCTCATGGATCTTCCACATTGAGTGGGAAAACAGATAATTTAAAAATCTTAAACTAATGTGTGGGTTATTGGCCACCCCCGCCCCTGCCCCTGTGTCTATTCTCTGCCCTTCTGCACCTTGTTCTGTGCCCAGGGAGGCTGAATTCCATGGACCACAACTCTCAGGCTCACCTGGGCTCTGGCTGCTGGTGGGTTTGGCCAGTTGGAGGCTTTGGCTTGAGACTGGAGACAGGGGAGAGGATGTCCAGCTGCTTCTTCCCCAGCTTGTTCCTGCTTTGACACTGTGGTTCTGGCCCCTGGCAGCAGGGCCCTCTACCCCACCCCAGCTCTCTCTGGGCTCTGGCACCACTACTCCCTGCCCTGCCTCTTTTAGGCCTAGGGAGGGTAGCAGCTTCCCACTGTCGCCCGTCTGTTGTATCTCAACATCCCTTGCTAGTCCCCTCATTAAATTCCCTTCAAAATCCCAGCCAAGTGTGCCTTCTGTTTCCTCCCAAGACCTTGTCAGGTAACAAATAAATATGTAAAATGAAATACAAATCCAGGTAAGGGGATAGATTGATGGGATGTGGCTTTGGATAGGGTAATCAGGGATAGTTTCTCTGAAGGGAACATTTGAATGAAGACATGAAGAAAATGAGAGGTTAGCCATGGCAGTGTCTAGGAAACAGCAGCCAAAGCAGAACAGCCAGTGCAAGGGCCCTGGGGTAGCAGAGCAGCCTGTGCAAGGGCCCTGGGGTAGCAGAGAAGCCAGTGCAAGGGCCCTGGGGTAGCACAGCAGCCTGTGCAAGGTCCCTGAGATAAGAAATGCTTGGCATGTTTAAGAAACATCAAGAAGCCTAGTGTGGTTGGTGGGGAAGAGAAGGGGCATGCACATCATCTAATTTAAACAAAGCCCTGCAAGCAAGGCGGGGGTTAACTATTCTTCTTTTTTGGATCTAGAAACTGAGGCTTGGGGAAAGACAGAAGGTGGGCTGAGGTCACACAGGGACTGGCCTCATGAATTCACCCACGGGCCCTCTCCCCAGCACGTGTAGTGTTCTGAGGGGTCTTGCAGTTGTCCTGGCCACTGGGCTGGGTCTCTGGGTCCCTCCCCAGCTCAGACACTCAGGACTGTGCTCTGTTCCCCTCTTGGCTCTGTGGTAGGCTCAAGAGTGGCCCCCCCTAAGATCTGCGCATCTTAATCCCAAGACCCTATGAATGTTACCTTATATAGCAGAAGAGACTGTAGATGTGATTAAATTAGGGGCCTTGAAGTGGGAAAGTACCCCACATGATCCAGGAGGGCCCAATGGTAGAATCACGTTTCCTCATACGAGGGAGGCAGAAGGAGGTACAATTACAGCACAGGAAGAAGGTGACATGGATGTGAGGAAGGAGGCACAAGCCAAGGAATGCAGGTGGCTTCCCAAAGCTGGAAAAGAAAGAGAGAGAGAGAGAGAGAGAGAGAGAGAGAGAGAGAGAGAAAACACAGAAAGAAAGAAAGAAAGAAAGAAAATACTTGTCTTAGCGCCTCCAGAGGGATCTAGCCCTGTGATACCTGGCCTTTTCAACTGATTTTGGCCTTCTGGCCTTCAGAACTGTAGAAGAACACATCTGTATAAATTTAGGCTGTTAACTATGTGATACGCTGTTTCAGCAGCAGAGCTTAGACCAGCTCTGGGTGAATTTTCACTTTCCCCAATTATAATCATGACACTGTATTATGACTGGCCATTATCTTCAGTGGCTCCTAGGCTGAACTGTAAGCCCCATGAGGGCTGGAACCTTGAGTGTCTAGCCCAGTGGTTCTCAACAGGGGCAATTTTCTAATCATGCCACTTCTCTGCTCAAAACCCTTCCGTGGCTCCCAAACAACAATGTCAAAGCTGGGGCATCCCCAAGGCCCAGTGTGGGAAGTTTCTGTTCCCTCCTGGCCTCATCTCCTGTCTCCTGCTGCCTGCCTCATCCACTCTGCTCCAGCCACATGGGTCTCCTTGCTGTCCTCAAGCACACCAGGCACATTCCACATTAGGGCCTTTGTACCAGCTGTTCCCTCTGCCTGGCTACTCTTCCCCATAATGTCCACTGATCACATGTCGCCATCTCAACAAGCCTTCCCCTGTCCACACCACTTAAACCCCTTCCTGCCCTACTCAGTCCTGATGCCTGTGCCTGCTTTGTTTTTTGTTTTTCTGTTTTTCCTTTGTATCATAATGTGCATCACCTTCCAGAAGCTACCTACTGGTTTTTGTTTATTGTCTATTCCTACTCTGCCCTCCCACAACTAGAATGTGAGCTCCAATGAAGGCAGAGATTTTGTTTGTCTGATTCAGTGCTGTATTCCTACTACCTAGGCCTTGCATATAGTAGATGCTTAATACATATTTGTTGACTACATGGTTGAATGAATTTCTCCCTCCTGCACCGTCAGATCCTGTCAGCTGCCCTCTGGAGAGTCCAGCTGGGGGTGAAACTCTGTGACTCTCCCCTCCGCCCACCCATGGGCCATCCATTAACCACTTTTGGCTCCTACTGGGCCCACAGCACAAGCAGGTCTGACAGCTGTGCCATGGTACAGAGAGAAAACTGGAATCTTGGATCATTCCACTGATAAGGGAACATTTGTGCCAAAGATCAAGGCAGGACTGAAGTTCCAGCATAGCACCTGTCTAGCCAGGATGGGTCAGAAGCCCAAGGAGGGGAGGGCCAGGTCAGGCCAGGAGCCCACTCACTGTGCTCTGGGGCAAGGAATCCTCCCCTAAGTCATGTTGGGCAGCTGGCCCTGGGTAGGCGTGGATTGCTGTGGGCTCCATGCCAGCTCCTGGGGGACAGTCTGGCAATCAGAGTCCCTGCCAAACATCACTGTTTATCCCCCCATGTACAAATACCCTCTCAGGTGCTGGACCCTGTGCTGAGGGCTGGGTTGGAGTGATAGGCCAGACCAGGGCTTCTAAAGCACAGCACTATTAACATTTTGCCCCAAATAATTCCTTGTGGTGGGGGTCTGTGGTGAACTTTGTAGGATGCTCAGCAGCATCCCTTGCCTCTACCCACTAGATGCTAGAAGCATCTCCTTCCAGTTGTGACCACCAAAAATGTCTCCAGTCACTGCCAAATGTCCCCTATCCCCTGGGGGGAAAAATGTCCCAGTTGAGTGTCTAGTTGGGCTAGACTCTCAAAGTTCCAGCCCTCATGGGGCTTACAGTTCAGTCCAGGAGCCAGTGAACATAATGGACAATGACAATACAGTGTCATGATTGTAACTGGGGAAAGTGAAAATTCACCCAGGGTTGGTCTAAGCTCTGCTTACACGCCTCCAACCTTACAGAGGACTCTACAAGTAGTGAGTTCTCCATTGTTGGAGGTGTGTAAGCGCCTTTTATCAATCTATCACCATCTTGGTCTGAAATCTGCTCCTTGAGGTTCTCATCCATTATGACCTTGTCTGTCCCCTCTTGGATACAAAGGACCACTTGGGTCTTAGCTGGATTAAGGCAGGAAATGGGGACATTTCTTAGGTCCCCAGTGTCTTCATGGCCACCCCATTCCTGGATGACCTTAAGGCAATCTAGAGGAGACATTTGCCCTCACCGGCCTCGTGCCCATGCCACAGATAATAAATGGTGGCCTTAGAAGAGAAGGGACTTGCTCGAGGTCACACAGAACATTAGCAACGCAGGCAGAACTAGAATCCAGGGTCCTGTTTTGCGTTCTTGCTTCTTACCTTCTCTATCTACTTCAATTCACACGTTTTTCTTATTTCTCAGAATAGGTCAGAGACGTGTGAGGTGTGTACAGAAGGCCAAGGGCTGTGTGTCAAAGCCAGAGCCCCTGCCCCACACCTCTGCTATGTTAGGGAAACAAAAAGGGTCTCAGCCCACATAGGGCAATTGCTGCAGTAACCTCCTTCCTCCAGACACTGTTGACTTTCATGTTATTTGAGTATGAAACTTCAAATTAAAAGAACTAACCATCAGACAAGAAAGCAAACCTTTTAAAAAAGGCAAATATTAACTCTACGGAAAACTAAAAGATGTAAAAGAAAGTAAACCATTCCCAGTATACCATATGACTCAGCTGTGAGCAATAGTTTCAAAGTCATATGAAAATTTAATGTTATTATAACCAAATCTATTTTGAGACGATGGGGGGGGGGAGGGAAAGGATGTGGAGGTGGAAGGGGAAAGGATCATTTGTAAGAAGTCTTAGCCATTAACTTTCTTTTTTATTTGAGACAAGGTCTCACTCTGTTGTCCAGGCAGGAGTGCAGTGGCACGATCTCGGCTCACTGCAGCCTCCACCTCCTGGGTTCCAGTGATTCTCCTTCATCGGCCTCCTGAGTAGCTGGGTTACAGGCATGTGCCACCACACTCAGCTAATTTTTGTATGTTTTCAGTAGAGACGGGGTTTCCGCCATGTTGGCCAGGCTGGTCTTGAACTCCTGACCTCAAGTGATCTGCCCACCTCGGTCTCCCAAAGTGCTGGGATTACGGGCATGAGCCACTGTGCCTGGCCTAAATCATTAACTTTCGTAGCCCCAGGTCAACACAGATACCTAAAACTGAACAAAGCACAAAAATAAAGACTCCCAGTTCTAATAGGAACTAGATTTATGTTCCACCGGAGACAATAAAACTGGACAAAATAGATGAAGCAGTGGTTTAGATGCTGTATATGAGATGATGAAGGGCACTGATCACTGAGAGATGGGAATTAAATGTGCTCAGCCCTATGATCGCTCTGCTTAGTGTCTTGAGAGAGTTTCCAGGCTGTGGCACAGGGAGAGGGAACCCAGGCAGAACCTGGCAAATTACCCAAGTTGGGGAGATGGCAGGAAGAGTCCAGGGAGACCAGGTAGGAACAGTGTCAGAGAGTAGAGAGAGCTGCACTTAGATCTGCAGAAGGTTCCCTTAATTATTCAGCAGGGTCCCAATCAGCAGAGGCATGTGAAGAAACTTCCCGAGGTGGAGAAGGAACCACCCAAAAGGATTAAAAGCAATAGTATCTGGAGCTCACACAGGGTCCAGAATGATTGCTGTTTCCACCAGGCAGAGTGGAAAACCCTGAGAATTCGTGGAGCATTGAGTGAAATATTCAGAAGGGTCTTGCCTTTATGTCAGGGAATAATTAGCCCTAGACGAAATGCAGCAGTCGTCCAGCCAGAGACAAATAAGTTCATTTCATAATGATAACAAGGTCAGTTTATCAAGATAATACAGTAATCCTAAACATTTATGCACTTAACAACCGAGCTTCAAAATATATGAAGCAAAAACTGATTGAACTGCAAGGAGAAATAGACAAATCCACAATTATAGTTAGAAATTTCAATTCCTCTTTCAATAATTGATAGAAGAAGCAGACAGGAAATCAGTAAGCTATGTAAGATCTCTACAGCCATATCAATCAACTTGACATGATGGACATTTATAGAACACTCCACCCAACAACAGCAGAACACCCATTTTTTACAGGTGCACACAGAGCATTTACCAAGATAGATCATCTTCTGGCCGTCAAACAAGTCTCAGTATATTTAAAAAGAATCAAAGTATGTTTTCTGATCACATGGAATTGCATTAAAATTCAATAGCAGAAAAATATCTGGAAACCCCTCAAATATTTGAAAACTAAACTAAATAATACACTGCTCAATAAAGCATGTATCAAAGGAGAATTAGAAAAATTTTTTGAAATGAATGTAAATGAAAAGACCAAATATAAAAATGTGTGTGATACAGCTAAAATAGTATACAGGGAAATTTCTAGTATGAAAGAATCAATGGTCTCAAATCAATGCCTCAGCTTCCATTGTCAGAATCTAGAAAAACATTAAAAGAACAGATTAAACTCAAAGTTAGCAGAAAAAAACAGGACAATAAAGATCAAAGTGAAAATGAATAAAATACAAAGTAGAAAAACAATAGAGAAAAAGTTGATACTTTGAGATCAATAAAATTAATAAACCTTTAGCCAGTCTAATCAGAAAAAAAAGATATAAATTACCAATCTCAGAGAACTGAGAGAGGTGAAATCACTGTATATAATCCTATATTAAAATAATAATAGTGAAATATTATGAACAACTTTAGGCCACCAAATTTAATAATGTTCACGAGTAGACAAATCCCTTGAAAAACACAAACTACCAAAGCTCACTCAAAAGGAAATGGATATTCTGAATAGCGTCATTATTAAGTAAATAGATTTTGCAGTTAAGAAATACTCTCATACAGCAAACTTCTGGCCAATAAATATTCACTGATGAATTCTGCCAAATATTTGATAAAGAAATAATACAGCTTCTTCAAAACCTTTTCCAGAAAATTGAAGAGGAGGGAATATTCTCCAGCTCTTGTAGGCCAGGATTATGCTGATACTGAAACCAGACTGAGACATTACTTGAAAAGAAAGCTATAGACCATTATTGCTCATGAATATAGAGGCAAAACATCTTAACAAAGTTTTAGCAATTTGAATCCAGCAATGCATAAAAAGAATGGTACACAATGACTAAGTGGGGCTTATCCCAGGAATTCAAGGTTAGTTTAACATTTGAGAATCGATCAATGTAATTCGTTACATTAACCAAAGAAAATGAGTATTTAAATGGATACATTGAAAACATTTTAAAAAAATTAAACATTGATTTCTGATTAAAAAAAACTTGCAGCATATTATGAGCAAATTTCTTCACAATGGCCTATATGAAAACCTATAGCTAGCATCATACTTTAAAATGACATACTGATTGTTGGTCCCTAAGATGAAGAATAAGGGATGTCAATTCTCCCCATTTCTATTTGATATTGTTCTAGAGGGCCTAGCCAGTGTGATAAGGCAAGTAAAGTAACTAAAAAGCATCCAGATTGGAAAGGAAGAAATAAAACAATATTTATTCACAGATGACATGATTGTCTGTATAGAAAATTGATGACCTCTACGAAATCACTACCACAATTAATAAATGAGTGTAATAAGGTTGTAGCATTCAAGATCAATATACCAAAATCAATTGTATTTTATACACTATCAGTGAGTAATTGAAAATTGAAATAAGATATGCCATGCACCAGAAAATATAAAATACTTAGGAATAAGTCTGAAAAAAGATCTTATTGAAATAAGATATGCCATGCACCAGAAAATATAAAATACTTAGGAATAAGTCTGCAAGATCTGTGCCCATCACAAAATATCAATTAAAGGTGTTAAATAACACCTAAATAAATGCAGAAATATATCATAGTTATAAGTCAATATTGTTAAAATGTCATTTATCCCAAACTGATCAATTCATTGCAAATCCCAATCAAAAAGCAGGTTTCCTTGTAGAAATTGACAAGCCGATATTAAAATTCATACAGAAACACAAAGGAGCTGCAATATCCAAAAACTCTTTTGAAAATGAAGATCAAAGTTGGAAGACTAAAGTAGCTTATATTGACTAATGAATACAGTATTCAATATAGTAATCAATACAGAGTGGTATTGATATTAAGACAGACAAATAGATCAATGAAACAGAAGACAGTCTATAAATAGAACCATACATACATGGACAACCAATTTTCAACAAAGATGCAAAGAGAATTCAATGAAGAAAGGACTTTTTTTTGGATAAATGATGACAGCATGATTAGATATCCATATGCAAACAAATAACCTTTGATCTATACCTCTCCCCATAAATAACAATTAATCATAGACCTCAAAATGGATCACAGACCCAAAACACAACACCTGAAACTAAAATTCTAAGAGAAAATAAAGGCGAAAAAAATTTGTATGACCTTGGGCTAGCCATAGTTAGAAAAATCAAAAGCATACTTCAGAAACGATAAAAACTGATAAATTGAACATCATCAAAATTAAAGACTTCTCTTTAAAAGACAACCATTTAGAAAATGAAAATACAAGACATAAACTGTGAGAAAATATTTGCAAATAACATATATGATAAAGCATCTATATATAGAATATATGAAGAACTCTGGAAACTTAAGAAAACAAACAACCCAATTAAAAAATGAGTCAAGGATTTGAACAGACACTTCAGCATAGAAGATATACAGTTGCAAATAAACACACGAAAACATGCTCAACATCATTAGTCATTAGGTAAATGCAAATTAAAACCACAGCAAGACACCACTACACATTTAAGTAGAAGGGCTAAAAGTAAAAAGACTGACCACGCCAAATGTTGACGGAGGTGTGGAACAGCTTGAACTCTAATACAGTGCTGGTTGGAAAGTAAAATGGTATAATCACTTGGAAAACCATTTGGTTGTTTCTTTAAAAAGTTATACATACACCTATCATATGACTGAATTGCTTTACTTCTATGTATTTACCCAAGAAGAATGAAAGCATCTGTCTATACAAAGATTGTACGTGAATTTTCACAGCGACTTTATTTCTAGTAGCTGAAAACCGGAAAGAGTTTAGATGTCCATTGAGTTAATAGATACACAAATGGTGGTATATCCTTAGAATGGTATATCCCTCAGCAATAAAACCAACTGAGCTTGTTAATGTAATAACACAAACAAGTCTCTAATTATGCTAAGTGAAAGGAGCCAAAAAAGGAGAGTACATGTTGTGTGATTGTATTTGTATAAAATTTTAGAAAATGCAGACAACTTGACAGTGATGGAAAGAAGGTCACTGGTTTCTTGGGGTATAGATGGGAGTCACAAAAGGAACAGGAGGGAGGGATTATGAAGGAGCTAGCTATGTTCATCATCTTGACTGTAGTGATGTGGTTTCATGGGGACATGTATATATTAAAATGTGTCAAATTACAGCAGGTCCTCAAATAACGTTTCCATCAAGGTCATTTTATTAGAATGTTGTTGAGAAAAACACATCAATCCCTGCTGAGACCCCTGTATGTGTTGAATTTGCATATTCTCGTCATGTCTATGTGAATTTTCTCTGGGTCCTCAGCTTTCCTCTGACATCTTAAAGCTGGGCATGTGAGGTTCATCGGTGTGTCTACACGGTCCCAGGATGGTTGAGTGAGGGGGGTGAGTGCGTCCTGCGATGGGATGGAGTCCTGTCGAGGGTAGGTTCCCACCTGCTGTGGAGATGGGCTCTGGCCAGGATGGGCTTTGGCCACCTTCTACTCTGAACTAAAATAATTGGGGTAAAAACTTACCTTATTTGTTTTTATTAATCTTTCTCAAACCTATGTATAGTTCCCATTTATTTCATTGTTTAATATTAGAGGTGTTTGGGGTCTTCATTTAGAAGTTCAATGATGTTTTTATAACCAGAAATATGCCTAGAAACTTCACTCTTGTTAATATCAACTGGCCTATGGTCAAATTGCACTCATTACATCGTTTCACCTAAAATCACAGTTTCCAAGAACCTACAGACATTGTTAAGTGATGACCTACTGTATATACTTTAACATGTACAGTTTATTGTATATCAATTTTACCTCAATAAAACTGTTTAAACATAGCTGGATATTATATAAAAATGTGGTAAATAGTAGAAGAAAGAGCTTTAAGAGTTGAAAGTGGTTGCTGTTAGGGAGTGGGAATGGCAGGTGAGGACCAGTGAGAAGACTGCTATTCTCCGTGAAGTCTTGTAAACTAATCTGACTTTTAAAACCACCTGCATGTTTGGGCACAGTGGCGCATGCCTGTAATCCCAGCACTTTGGTAAGCCAAGGCAGGCAGATCAAAAGGTCAAGAGATCGAGACCATCCTGGCCAAAACGGTGAAACCCCGTCTCTACTAAAAATACAAAAATTAGCTGGGCATGATGGCGTGCACCTGTAGTCCCAGCTACTTGGGAGGCTGAGGTGGGAGAATCACTTGAACCCGGAGATGGAGGTTGCAGTGATCCGAGATAGCGCCACTGCACTCCATCCTGGTAACAGAGCGAGACTCCATCTAAAAACAAAACAAAACAAAAACAAAAAAAAAGAACCAAAAAAAACCACTGCATTTATTACTTTTTTAAAATTAAAAACATAAAGTCAACCCCCCCTGCCCTCCCCCACACAGATACCTTCCTTTCTGAAGTAGGCCAGCCCAAATAAGAAGTTAAACTTAAGGCATTTCTCCTCTGGGCTTTTTACAGTTGTGTCTGTGTGTGTTTGTCTCTGAATGGAACATTATACATCCAGGTGCTGCCTACCAGTCTCTGGTCAGGAAACCAGGGCTAAGGGTCAGAGATTTAGTGTTGGATGGTGAACAGCAACCTGGAAGGATCTTTCTGGAGTCCTGCAGAGCTCTGCATTAGAGGCTGAGCAAGGAAAGCTTAGAAAGGGCAAAGCATAAATGATGGGGTCCCAGGTAGCAGCAGAGCAAAGATTGCAGGATCACAGGAAGCCAGTGGAGTGAAGACAGAGGGATGCCAGGAAGCGTGTTGTGTGGCTGGGCCTGTGCACTCTGGCCCTGGCCCACGGGAGCTCCTTCTCTCTTTTCTAGAGGTGCTTGTGTCTGTCTACAGGTCAATGCTGGGACCCCAGCTAATGCTGGGAGCTTAGCAGAAAGGCAGTAGGTCACAAGGAGTGCACACATTGGCTTTGGGTCCCAAGCTGCTTGGGCTTAAATCCCAGCTTTGTTCCTCCCAGGTCCTGGGATGGACTCTCTGTGGTTTAGTCTCTCCCTTCACAAAATGGGGCTACTAACAGTACAGGGCTCACAGGGGTGCTTCTGAGAATATGATGAACTAATATACATGGAGCCCCCTGAATAACTGCCTGGTCAGAGCTAGGACCCAAGAAACATCTACTGTCATTGAACAATTTCTGAGATGTACATGGGAACAGCAGGCCTGAGTTCAAATCCCAGCTCAGCCTCTTTGTATCTGGTGAGCTTGGGCAAGTTGCTGTCTCTGCTTGAGCTGCCCTATAGGGTGGCTGGAGGAGTTCAACAGGCTAAAGTGCTTTGAATAGGGCCTGGCACAGAGGGAAGCCCCCCAAAATGAGAACTACAGTGATTTTCTCATCATCGGCCTCTTGGCTGGGATTAGACACCTCATCTCCTCCCTGTCCCGATTCTCTAGATATAACTTTGACATCTAACTATAACTTTAACTAGAACTAAATTCACCCCAAGTCTACTGCCTATTTGTACATACCCACTCTTATTTCAGTGCTGAAATTTATAAAGATCTCCGAATTCAGGTCTCAAGAAGCAAGCCATGGTAGAAAGACCTTGGACTTAAGATTAAAAGAGACTGTGTGACTTTTGGCAAGTTACTGAACTTCTCTGAGCCTCAATTTCTTCATCTGTACAGTGTGCATGATGATGCCACTGAAATCACCGGGTTGTTTTGATACTTAAGTGAGATAATGTGTTAGAAATATTCCGCAAACAGTAGGTACTCAATAAACACTGGTTTCTCCCCTGCCATCTCCTATTCTCCACCCCTCCTGAAGGGCAGGGACCAAATCTGATTCTATAGCACAGAGCCTGGTCTGTGATAGGTGCCCAGGAAATGTTTTCCAGGTGAGTTATTCACTGAGCAAACATAGTGATGCCTAGGAGAGACGCCACCCAGGTTTCTCCCCCTAGCAGGCCTGCCTGCATGGCTGACATATCTATTATAGATGCCTCACATCCCAATAAATATTTCAATGCAAATAAATAAAGGATGCCATGAGCCTCTCAGTGAGTGACTCTTCACAGCTCACTACACACAACATCTATCCCTGATTCCTGCCCAAAGTCAGATGTCCCCTGGGATGCCTCACTGGCTCTAGCGGGACACAATGTATGCCAATGTGGGGCTAGAAAAAAACCATTCAGCTGACTCCTTGAAAACAGGAGAAACTTCTCACTTTGGGGTGGCCTTGGGGACATTGGGAAGCTCGAGCTTATGTTTCATGGGGCCTATACTCAAGTGACAGCCACCCACCTCATCATACCAATGACCCCCAAGGAATGACAGAGATATGTTCTCCCAGTTCAGTGGCATCTGAAGGTATCTTCAAAGGAATTGTTTAGAAGGTGAATCCAGGGGTCATCTTCTAGACTAATCTATCTCCATCTCATCATTCCCCTCCAAGTAGAAAGGTGTGAGATTGGTGGCCATTTGACTCATTCATTCAGTCATTAATTCATTCACATATTCACATATTCAATAAAGGGTTACTTCCATGTGCTTTCCATGTGCCAGGAGCTTGGAACATAATGGTGATAAGGCAGGCAAGTCCCCCTTTGTGTTAGGCAAAATCCTAAGACAGCCCCTGTATTAGTCCCTTTTCACGCTACTGATAAAGACATATCCGACAGTGGGAAGAAAAAGAAGTTTAATGGACTCACAGTTCCACAGGGCTGGGGAGACCTCACAATCATGGCTGAAGGCAAGGAGGAGCAAGTCACAAGGATGGCAGCAGGCAAACAGAGAGAGCTTGTGCAGAGAAACTCCTCTTTATAAAACCTCGTGAGACTTACTCACTATCATGAGAACAGCATGAGAAAGACCTGTTCCCACGATTCAATTACCTCTCACTGGGTCCCTCCCAAGTGGGAATTGTTGAGCTACAATTCAAGATGAGATTTGGGTGGGGAAACAGCTAAACCATATCATTCCATCCCAGCCCCTTCCAAATATTATGTCCTCATATTTCAAAACCAATCATGCCTTCCCAATAGTACCCCGAAATCTTAACTCATTTCAGCATTAACTTGAAAGTCCACAGTCCAAAGTCTCATCTGAGACAAGGCAAGTACCTTCCACCTATGAGCCTGTAAAATCAAAAGCAAGTTAGTTACTTCCTAGATACAATGGGGCACAAGCATTGGGTAAATACAGCCATTCCAGATGGGAGAAATTAGCCAAAACAAAGGGCTGCAGGCCCCATGCAAATCCAAAATCCAGCAGGGCAGTCAAATCTTAAAGCTCCAAAATGATCTCCTTTGGCTCCATGTCTCACATCCAGGTCATGCTGATGCAAAATGTGGGCTCCCACGGCTTGGGAAGCTCTGCCCCTATGGCTTTGCAGGTTACTGCCCCCATTCTGGTTGCTTTCATGGATTGGCATTGAGTGTCTGCAGTTTTTCCAGGGGCATGGTGCAAGCTGTCAGTGGATCTACCATTCTTGGGTCTAGAGGACAGTGGCCCTCTTCTCACAGCTCCACTAGGCAGTGCCCCAGTCAGGACTCTGTGTGGGGGCTCTGACCCCACATTTCCCCTTTGCACTGCCTTGGCAGAGGTTCTCCATGAGGGCCCCACCCCCACAGCAAACTTCTGCCTGGACAACCAGGCATTTCCATACATCCTCTGAAACCTAGACAGAGGTTCCCAAACCTCAATTCTCGACTTCTGTGCACCTGCAGGCTCAATGCCTCATGGAAGCTGCCAAGGCTCAGGACTTGCACCCTCTGAAGCCATGGTGCATGCTGTATGTTTGCCCCTTTCAGCCATGGCTGGAGCTTCTGTGACTTGGGGCACCAAGTTCCTAGGCTGCACGCAGCACAAGGACACTGGGCCTGGCCCACAAAACTATATTTTCCTCCTAGGCCTCTGGGCCTGTGATGGGAGGGGCTGCCATGAAGACCTGTGACATGCCCTGGAGACATTTTCCCCAGTGTCTTGGGGATTAACATTCGGCTCCTCATTACTTATGCAAATTTCTGCAGCCAGCTTGAATTTCTCCCCAGGAAATGGGATTTTCTTTGCATTGTCAGGTTGCAAATTTTCCAAACTTTTATGCTTTACTTCCCACATAAAACTGAATGCCTTTAATAGCACCCAAGTCACCTCTTGAATGCTTTGCTGCTTAGAAATTTCTTCTGCTAGATACCCTAAATCATCTCTCTCAAGTTCAAACTTCCACAAATCTCTAGGGCAGCGACAAAATGCCACTAGTCTTTTTTCTAAAACATAACAAAAGTCACCTTTGCTCCAGTTCCCAACAACTTCCTCATCTCCATCTGAGATGACCTCAGTCTGGATTTTATTTTCCATATCACTATTGACATTTTGGACAAAGAAATTCAACAAGTCTCTAGGAAGTTCCAAACATTCCCATATTTTCCCGTATTCTTCTGGCCTTCCAAACTGTTCTAACACCTGCCTGTTACCCAGTTCCAAAGTCGCTTCCACATTTTCAGGTATCGTTTCAGCAGTGCTCCATGCTACTGGTACCAATTCACTGTATTAGTTTGTTTTCATGCTGCTGATGAAGACATACCTGAGACTGGGCAAAAGAAAAGAGGTTTAATGGACTCACAGTTCCACATGGCTGGTGAGGCTTCACAATCATGGCAGAAGGCAAGGAGGAGCAAGTCACATGGATGGCGGCAGGCAAAGAGAGAGAGCTTATGCAGGGGAACTCCTCTTTATAAAACCATCAGATCTCAGGAGACTTACTCACTGTTATGAGAAAAGCATGGGAAAGACCCACCCTCATGATTCAATTACTTCCCACTGGGTCCCTTTCATGATATGTGGGAATTGTGGGAGCTACAATTCAAGATGAGATTTGGGTGGGGACACAGCCAAACCACATCAGCCCCCAAAGTTTCCACCCTTAAGAGTACAAGTCCTGTATAATCCTCTCCCCTTAAGTACAGGTGGGACTATGATGGGATTTCACTCTGTAAGCAGAGACGAAGAGGTTTTTTGGATGTAATTAAGTCTCAAAGCAGTTGATTTTGAGTTAATCAAAGGGAGATTATCCTGGGTGAGCCTGGCCTAATCAGGTAAAATGTATTTAAAAGAGAGTCTGGGCCCTTCTTAAAGAAAGAGAATTTCTCCTGCTGGCTTTGAAGAAGTCACTTGCCATATGTGAGAGTCTGCAAAAGGCCACATGGAAGGGACCGCAGGTGGACTCTCAAAACAGACTGAGAGCATTGTCCCCACTGCTGATAGCCAGCAACAAAGCAATAACTCAGGCCCACAGCTATAGGAAACTGAATTCCGCCAACAACCTAAGCACTGTGGAGCCCAGCTGATGCCTTGACTACAGCCTCATGAGACCCTGAGCCCAGGACCCTGTTTGGCCATGTCCAGCCTCCTGACCCAGGGATACTGAGAGATAATAAGTCTGCATTTTTTCAAGACATCAGGTTTGTGGTCATTTTTAAGGTAGCAGTAGAAAATGAACATACCACTTTTAGGGGTCTCAGAGTTGATGGGGGACACAGATAGCTCCAGCCTGGTGAGACTGCAACAGCCACTGGAGTAAAGCCAAGAGGCTGTGGCACTTCTAAGTGAGACCTGGGGCAGGAGCAGGATTCAGTGGGTTGGGGGGGGGAGGGCGGGGAAGGAAGGCTCCAGGGGAAGGAGGAGAGAGAGGAAGAGGAGGAGGAGAAAGAGAAGGAGGAGGAAGCATATCCCAGGAGGATGCAAAAAGATGTCCAACCAGGTGCTCACTCCTATAATCCCAGTGCTTTAGGAGGCCCAGATGAGGAGATCACTTGAGGTCAGGAATTTGAGACCAGCCTGGGCAACATAGCAAGACCCTGTCTCTATAAAAGATAAGGAAGTTAGTCGGGCATGGTGGTATGCACCTGCAGTCCTGCTACTCAGGAGGCTGAGGCAGGAGGCTCACTTGAACCCAGTTTGAGGCTGCCGTGAGCTATGATCATATCACTGCACTCCAGCCTGGGTGATTACGCAAGACCCTATTTCTAAAAAACAAAACAAAATGAAAAACAAAAGCATGTCCAAAGTCCAAGAGTTAAGCAGTTCAGGCCCATGGGCAGCTAGACCAGGAATGGGGTGAGGAGGAGAGGCTGCAGAAGCCAGATCCTGAGGGTCTCTGGAGGCTGCTGAGCCTTGGGACTTCTTCCCGGGGGCCGAGAGAGTGGAGACATGTTCAGAAGGAGCCCTAGGAAGATCGTTTGCTCTCAGGATGGAGGGCAGATTGAAGGGGGAAATACTGGAAGCTGTGAGACCAGGAGGGAGCTGCTGTAGGGCCCAAGAGAGAGATGAGAGGACAAGGGCCAGGAGGGTGGCAGTGGGAAGGTGAGATGTGGATGCTCGTGGAAAGTATTAAGCTGGGAGAATGCATAATACTGCATAATGGTGCAGGCAGTGGTAAGGAAGTGTGTTAGTCTGTTCTCATATTGCTATAAAGAAATACACGAGGCTGGGTGCAGTGGCTCACGCCTGTAATCCCAACACTTTGGGAGGCCAAGGTGGGCGAATCACCTGAGGTCAGGAGTTCGAGACCAGCCTGACCAGCATGGTGAAACACGGTCTCAACTAAAGATACAAAATTAGCCGGGCATGGTGGTGCATCCCTGTAATCCCAGCTACTGGGGAGGTTAAGACAGGAGAATCACTTGAACCCGGGAGGCAGTGGTTATGGTGAGCCAAGATAGCACCATTGCATTCCATCCTGGGCAACAAGAGTGAAACTCCATCTCAAAAAAAAAAAAAAAAAAAAAAGAGGCTGGGTAATTTATAAAGAAAAGAGGTTTGATTGGCTCACGATTCCACAGGCTGAACAGGAAGTGTAATGCTGGCCATGTGCTTGGCTTCTGGAGAGACCTCAGGAAACTTAGAATCATGGCGGAAGGTAAAAGGGGAGTAGCACTCCCCATGGCTGGTGAAGGAGCAAGGGGTTGGGCGGCAAGTGCTACACACTTTTGAACGACCAGATCTCATGAGACTGCATGATGAGAACAGCTCCAAAGTAGGAAATCTGCCTTCCTGATCAAACTACCTACCACCAGACCCCACCTCCAACATGAGGGATTACAATTTGACATGTGATCTGGGCAAGGACACAGATCCAAACCATATCAGGAAGCAAAGAGCAGGGCAGCAGGGTGAGGTTCAGTTTCCATTTGGGCACTGGGGCAGATGATGGTGCTACTTGCTGAGATGGAACTGCTGATGAAGGGACAGGGTTAGAGGGCGGGAGGAGGCAATGTTAGCAACAACAGGAAACATCCATATAACAATGACTGTGAGCGGCCAGGTGAGGTGGTACGCCTGTAATCCCAGCACTTTGGGAAGCTGAGGAGGGCGGATCACCTGAGGTCAGGAGTTTGAGACCAGCCTGGCCAACATGGGGAAACCCCATCTCTACTAAAAATACAAAAATTATCCTGGCATAGTGGCAGGCACATGTAATCCCAGCTATTCCAGAGGCTGAGGCAGAAGAATCGCTTGAACCCTGGAGGTGGAGGTTGCAGTGAGCTGAGATCACATCACTACGCTTCAGCCTGGTTGACAGAGCAAGACTCCATCTCAAAACAAACAAAAACAATGACTGTGAGGCAGGACTGTTCCAAGGTACTTTAGCTGTATGAACACTTTAAATCCTCTTTGCAACCCAGTGAGATGGGGAGAGTACTATCATTGCTCCCATTTTATAGATAGGAAAGATGAGGCACCAAGTGGTTAAGACCACACAGATGGCAAGAATAAAGGCCAGGATTTGAACACGGGTGATCTGGCATCAGAGTGTGGGCTCTGAAGCACCTTGCCATGTGAGATGCTGAGTTTGAACTGTCTGTAGGACACTTGAGTTGTGCTATCAAGTAGACAACAGAACAGACAGTCTGTCAGAACAGACAGTCTGTCAGCACTGACAGTGAGTCAGTATCTCAGCTGATATCTGAAGGCTTAGGCATGGCAAGGGGTCCATGGAAGTTTATGAGGGTGTCCAGGAAGAGAGACTTAAATAAGAGGAGGAGAAGGGAGAGAAAGACAAGGGAGGGGAGAGTGCTCACCCCCACTGACTTTGATATTTAAGGCGTGGGCTGAGAAAGAGGTGGCTTGGAGGATGTGGAGAAGGATGAATCAGAGAAGTCAGAAAACCACACAGTGAGGAGTCTGGGAAGGGCATGCCTCAGGGAGGACCTAGTGATTAACATGTCACATACTGTCAAGGGCCCATATCAACGAAGACTGACAAACTCATTAGATTTAGAAACAAAGAGATCACTGCTGAGTGACTGAGGAGATCAGCAGCTGTGAGGACTGAAGCCAGAACCCATGGCTTCCACAGTTGCCTGGTGGCAGATGAAATGCTTGCATCTGGGAGTCAGGAGCCCTGTGTTCAAGCCCAGTCTCTGCTCTTGACTTGCTGTGGTTCCTTGGGCAAATCACTGTCCCTCTCTCGCTGGGTCTCACTTTCCTCATCTATAAAATGGGAGTGTGATGTCCACTGAACTACTCACAGGGCCATTGTGAAGGTCAGAGGCAATCAGATGTAGGTGAAGATGAAAGAGTCAAGCTCAAATGTAAGAGTTGGGGCCTCTGGGTAAGATATCTGGATTTAGATCCTAGCTCAGCTGCTTGCTGTGTGATCTTGGACAGGTCGTTTCACTTTTCCAAGCCTCAGTTTTCTTATCAATACAATCGGGATAATAAGTGTTCCGCTTCATGGAGTGTTGTGAATATCAAGTGAGATAATGACTACAAAGCACTTCAGTAGCCTGGTATCTTGGTGAGTGTTCAATTGTGTCAGCTTATGGTCATTAGGGCTGTCTAGCTATACAGAAATGCCTATAGTGAGAGGTCCAGAATTACCTGGGGCCCCTTCCTCATGTTGGCTTACAGCCCCCAGCTGCTCTGTTCCTGGACAAGAAGGATTCATTGGTTGGTGTGGATCTGCCTGGCTCAGTCTTCCTGGTGCCCAGTTCCTACCAGCCAGGTGACTGCTGCAGGCAGAGAATGCCCCAGGTCTCAGTTTCCCATCTGTACAATGAGCCCGTTGCAGGTGGTACTCGTTACCATCTTGTGAGCCCCAAAGAAGCAGATGGGCTTGTAGAGCTCAGAGGCCTCCCCTAGGCCTGTTCTGGGTAGCCAGGAAGAGGAACACATTTCCTTTCACACCATGAGTGAAGCGAGGCTCTGAGAAGCAAGTCTCCCAGCGAGTTCAAGGGCAGCATTGGTGGGGAGCACAGCTGCCAAGCGAATGAGGGTGAGATTTCTATGCAGATCCTCTCTAGAGCTTGCATATCCACCACCTCACATAACTGAGAACTACTGTGAGCCAGATGCTGGGTCAGACCCTGGAAGTGAGTCCTATCTCACCCCCAACCCCATTCATGCAATATAACTGACCCTTCCAGCCTTGTGGTTGTGTCAGAATCAGGTCTGATTGGAAGTCCTGGAACAATATGCAGAAATGGAAGAACAATCTTATCTTATGTGTCCCCAAAGGCCAGGCCAACCAAAATGGGACAAGGAGGATGAAGGAGCCTCAAACAGAGGAGTGGTGTCTCAGGATAGGTGGTGTTGTGGGACATCAGGGGACTCTCAGGGAACAGGGAAAAGTCCATGCCCTTCCCTGACTCCCTGGTTTGCAGAGGAGACCAAGTCAGATGTAGATGGGCAGCCTCAAGGGAGCCCAGCTAAGAGAGTCCCAGAAAAGGGCTGGGTGTGGTGGCTCATGCCTGTAATCCCAGCACGTGGGGAGGCTATGGTTGGTGGATCACCTGAGGTCAGGAGTTTGAGACCAGCCTGGCCAACATGGAGAAAACCCATCTCTACTAAAAATACAAAAATTACCCAGCCATGGTGGTGCACGCCTGTAATCCCAACTACCCAGGAGGCTGAGGCAGGAGAATCGCTTGAACCCAGGTGGCTGAGGTTGTAATGAGCTGAGATCACGCCATCACACTCCAGCCTGGGCAACAAAAGTGAAACTCTGTTTAAAAAAATAAAAAGAGTCCCAGGAAAGGGAACAGACAAGGAGGGAGAACTCCATAAGGGGGCATCCAGGAAGGACTCCTGGAGGAGGAGGCATTTCAGCAGGACCTTAAGCAATGGAGAGGCTTTCATTATGCAGAAGAGAGCCAGCCTTCCTGGCCAGGAGTTCAGCATAGACAAAGGCCTGGAGGGGGGGACCCTGAGTGTGTTAATCTCCTCCACGAGGCCAGTGCATGTCTCAGACACAGATGCCACATTCTTCTCCATGTGCTGTGCTGGGCCCAGCAGATGAATGCTTGAGGGATAGAACACTGCAAGGAGTCAAGAAGGCCATGGCTTCTCTGCCTGGGTTGCTGCAGGTTGGTCAATGCTGTTCCACTTCAGGAAACAACTCCAGAGATGTGCGAGGGAGAGGAGTCCCCACATCTGCCTTCTAGGGGTCCATGGCGAGCTGGAAACGGGGCTGGGGAAGCCTAGGAAGGGAACTGTTGAGAGATGGCATGGGGTAGGTTGGGTCTCAGCAGAGGTTGTTGGGGTCATCCCAAGGAGGCTCACCCAGGCTCAGGGCCTGTGCAGATGGAAGGAGGGAAGGCAGGTGGGCCTTTCAGGGCTCTTTCATTGTAAGGGAGAGAAAGCTGAGGCTTGGCTGTGGACAGTTTCAGAAGGGCGACTGGCTCCATCGCTCAACCTGGCTTTCCTCTGTGCCGGCCTCACTCTCAGCAGCCTTGCGCTGTGGCTCTCCCAGGAAACCTAGCACTCTGGTTCTTCCGTCCCCCTCATCAGCCAAGGGGGCTGTATGCTGGGAGTCTGCATGCCGACTCCCTGAGAGCGTCGGAAGCCCAGTGGATAAAGAGAGCATTTGCCGCTTCAGTGCCCGTTAGGTGTCATGTGGCCTGGCTTGAGACATGTGTCAATTCAGCAAGAACTACACGGAGATGGGATAGGGCAGAGCATGTCTTCAAAAGAAAATGAGGGTGGAGTTCCCAAAAGAAGAGGGAGTGGTTGGAGGGCCCCACCAAGAGCAGCTGTCCATACACTAGGCCACTGCTAAATCCTTCCGTCATCTAAGAGAGGCTTGCTAAACATGACATCAGCAGGATAACCAGCAGAATTTTGTGTCTTAAGGGACCCCACCATTTGGTGGTCATGTGTTCTTAAAGCTATCCTTTCTCTTGACAACCAGAGACCTTTCCATGATTCTTTCAGCAGGATTACAAGCTAATCATATGAAGGCAACAGTGACTCCCAGAAGTAAGAACTCTGTTTTCAGCTGGGGCTTCCTGGAAAAGGCAAGTCCTCATTGCAAAGGATAGAATTTAAGGCAGTGCAGCAGAGTGTGTGGGACCTCCAGGAACTCCAACACATAAGGGCAAAAGACAGCCAAGGGGAGAGAGACTCTCTTCCCCAGCTCATGTCCCCATTGGAGGACGGTGGCTCTTCCAGGAACTCCAGGACTCTGGTTCTTCAGTCCCTCCTTATTGGAGGGGTCCATCCATCCACCTTTCACCCAATTAGTTCAGCTCTCTCTGCTTCAGAGCTGCAGTATAGGTAGGTGTTCATAAAACAAAGGCAGGTCTATGTGTCCGGGCCAGAGAAGATGCGTCTATGTCAGAAGGGTCAGAGGAATGGACACTGGAAACAGACAGGATAGGGAGATCATTGGGAAAAGTCATCCAACCTTCGCACATGCCCCTAGCCATTGTCTACTGATGTTCTCCTCTGTCATCCACTCATCTTCCCATACATCCACCAAGCACCTACCTACTCACCTCCTAGCCATGTAACTATTTTATCCACCTGTATTAATCCATCCATCCATCCATCCATCCATCCATCCATCCATCCATCCATCCACCGATCTATCCATCCACTCACATAACTGAGAACTGCTATGAGCCAGATGCTGGGTCAGACACTGGACATAAGTCATATCTCATCTCCAACCCCCATCCATGCGGCCTTCCCAATACAACTGAGAAGCCAGCTATAGGCACCACTCACTGCATCAGTCTGTGACCAATAGTGGGAGCCCCAAGGAACATCTAATTATCACAATGACACTGTAGCTGAGTGTTGGCTGATGTGTAAGACTTGCCAGGAAAGAAGAGGAAGGACCTTCCTGGTAGAGGAAATGGCATGGGTAAATGCTGGGAGGTCTGAATGAGAATGGTAGTTTGTTTGTTGAGTAGGTGGAGAAAAGAGGTAGAAAATGACTGTGCATAGATAGGCAGGTCCTGAACCCCAGGCCCTTGGGATGACCTCTGAGTACCTGAGTCAAAGTCAAGTAAAGACTCCTGTGTTTTACGACTCTGCAGGGATGAGGGTTGAGGGGTGAGGGTGGAAGAAGGGCCAGAGGGCAAGACAGTGTAGGCAGAAAGCTTGGTTTCTGCAAAGAAGGACCCATTCCCTCCATGGTCTTCCACTAGGAAAGAAACTTCTACTTTTTCATCTACAGAGAGGGCGTTAAGATTCCTCTTGGGTTTGAATGGGGTTGGGCAGACTTGGTGGCCAAAGTGAGACTCTGAACTGGACTCCAACTTCCCAGGTTTCTGGGTGCAGGGGCCAATGATAGGGCTGCAGGGACACTGACCACTTGTGTGATATGCAGGATAGGGGGCTGGGGAGTTCAGAGGACAGATCCCGAGATTTAAAACCACCTGACAGAGCCATAAGTCCTGGAGGTTAGGGGACAATCAGCATAGTAGAGAGCCCTGCAGATGTGACAGTGACCTCGCATATCAGGGCAGCAGCTTGATAGGCAATGACCAAGGTGAGAACTGGAGGGCAGAGTACTGGGATCCTAGTTCATACTTCTTCTGCCAGCTGGGAGGCCTCTCTGGACACTGGAGTAGGTACTTCTCAGATGCATGGGGTGGCAGGGGTGACAGGGATGGCAGTGACCTGGAACAACAAGAATAGTGAGAGTGGATTCTACTTGATGTAACACATCGAATGTCCACAGCCTAAAGGTCACATCCACCCTGTGAAGTAGGTACTATTGTTATCCTTATTTCACAGACGAAGAAACTGAAGAACAGAGAGGCCAAGTACCTTGTCCAAGGTCATACAACTAGTAAGTGGCAGAGCTGGGATCAAAACTTTTGTTGTCTTGTTCAGAGTTTGTGCTCTTAACCACAACCTCACAGCTCTCTCATTGCTGTCTAGAGAACAAGGTACTAAGGTACTATGTTAGGCCATCCCTGCATTGCTATAAAGGAATACCTGAGGCTGGCTAATTTATAAAGAAAGGGGGTTTAACTGGCTCACTGTTCTGCAGGCTGTACAGGAAGCATAATGCCAACATCTGCTCGACTTCTGGTGAGGGCCTCAGAAAGCTTCTATTCATGGCATAATGCAAAGGGAGAGCAGGAGCAGGAGCAAGAGAAAGGGGAGGTCCCGGACTCTTTTAAACAACCAGATCTCATGTGAACTAACTGAGCGAGAACTTACTCCCCACCAAAGGGATGGCATTAAACCATTCATGAGGGATCTGCTCCCATGATTCAATACCTCCCACCAAGCCCCACCGCCAACATTGGGAATCACATTTCAACGTGAGATTTGGAGGGGACAAACATCCAAACCATATCAGGTACTATCTCCACAGGAGGACCTGCACTGGATTGTCCACCTTGTTTTTATTATCTTACCTAGGAGAAGAAAAGTCACCATGGGCCCACAGGACAAATTCATTTCCCTTCCCTTCCCTTCCCTTCCCTTCCCTTCCCTTCCCTTCCCTTCCCTTCCCTTCCCTCTGTTCAAAAACTGTTTACTTGCCTTCCCTGCACATCACATCAGGTATCTAGGGAGTGTGCCCAGAACATAGTCAGAGGCCTGGGGGTGGCCTGGCCCCTGGCCCAGGCAGGACAAAGTACAGAGCTCACCTCCTGTGAGTAGGCCCCAAGTTAACACATCTTATCAAACTCAGGCCTACTATTGAAAGCAAAAAAAAAAAAAACACCTAAAACCTCAGGATGGGAGCAATTTAGGAGAACCCTGAGCCCATACCTGCCAAATTGGATAGACAGACAGAGAGAGAGAGACAGAAGGGCTGTGACCATGAACAGATGCAATTATGAGCCATGCCAACAACACACCCTGCACACTTCCGGAAACACAGTGAGATCTGGGGCGTCAATTATTTAAACTCTAATTAACATAGCTCTGCATGTCTTTTTGGGGGGTGCACTCAGAACACACGGCATTGTTATCGTGGAAGAAAAGAGAGAATGAAATATTGATGGGGGCCGGCTTTGTTCTTGGCTCAGCAAGAGCAGGCTGGTTGTAGAAAGCGGATTCCCGCCGTTGCTGCAGCTTTAATTAGGAAGGTCGGTGGCTTCTCGGGCGCCTTGGATTCCTTTAATTTCCACAGAGGGAAGCGGCTTCTGAATTTTATTGAACACAGTTGAATTTTTATTTTCAAAAATCAAAACAGAAACAGTTCTTGGCATCTGTTATGAGCCCTGGGTGTTATTTGCTCTTTAGAGATAAAGTTGTTTTTATATGGGGAGAGAGAGCCAGGGAAAACGGGGCTGGAGATCTGTCCTGGGAAAGATACTCAACTGGGAGATGGTAGTCAGCAGAAAAATAAACCTCCGCTCGACCCAGCTCAGCCTGGGCTCCCCAGCATCCTGGCTGGCTCAAGAAATCCATTTGACAATAAGCAGTTTGAGCTGAGGTTGAGGCGGTTAACTCTTGGGGTACCAGAGTCTGACCAGGCTCCAGAAGTTTCTGGGGCAGGAAGTAACATGGAGAGAAGTCCCCAAGTCCATGGCAGACCACTGCAAGGAAAGGAAATCTCAGAAGGAAGGTCTCCATTGGTAACCTCAAAAGTCAGAGCCATCTCTGAATGCTCAGTCCCAGGTCCATGTGGGGTGGGGGAAGATGCCACGAAGAAGGATTCAGGTTTAAGTAACTTCTGTCCTTCCTCTTCCTCTTTGGTGGGTCAGTTGATCAGTTCATTGATTAAGCACATGTGACACATCTGGAAGCCAGGCATCCAGCAGGCGCTGGGCTAGCAGAGAGACAGAGCTACAGCTGCTGCCTAACAGGGAAACCAACCAGAGCAGGACTGTGTGCACAGGCTGGGGTGCTGGTGTTGAGGTGGAATGGGGGTTCTCTCCTGGGTGTTTGTTGGAAGAGCCCAGGGAAAAGGCAGTTGAGGAAGTTTTACTCACTTGAGAAGTGACATTTGAACTGCTCATGAAGGAAAAACTCAGATTTCAAGACAAAGAAGAGAAAGGAGGGCATTCCGGGCATAGTGCATGGCCTCTGTGAAGGCATGGAGATGTGAGAGGGCAAGTCAGAAACTGACTTGAGTTGCAGCAGAGGAAGCAGATGAACATGAGGCCTGCCCCAGGGACAATGCTCTGGGGACAGCGTCTTTGTGGGCTCAACCTCAGGGTCCACAGCACATGAACCAGGGAACACACTCAACCTCGGGCTGGGGCACCTTTGCCTGAACTTCACGGAGTGGGATGTGAGTGCATATGGCCACCCATGTAACCCTGCCCAAACCCTGGGAGTGGGTCCCGGTGTCCTCATTTCAGTGAGAAGTATGAGTAGTGGAAGCATGGAATGAGGTCACTTCTTTAGCTACAAGAATGTTCCAGTTGCAATTGAGCAAAGCCAGAGTATTCATTCAACAAATATGGAGCCCACATGTTGTGGCAGACACTGTCGGGGCTCCATGAACAAACCCCCAGATCCTTTTTCCATCTTGAGGCTCATCACATGCTGGCTCTGGATGCACTATCTCTCCCAGCAGCCGGCATCTGCATCCTTTTATTGGCGTGCTGCCCTTGGGTTGCGGTGCTTCATCTGAATGCACGGAGAGCAGGAAGTTCCTGGGCACCTACGGCCTTCTAGAGCAGCCTGATGTGGATGCGGTGTGAAAACTTCACCTGCCGGCCGGGTGCGGTGGCTCATGCCTGTAATCCCAGTACTTTGGTAGGCCAAGTCGGGCGGATCACCTGAGGTCGGGAGTTTGAGACCAACCTGACCAACATGGTGAAACCCTGTCTCTACCAAAAATACAAAAATTAGCTGGGTGTGGTGGCGGATGCCTGTAATCCCAGGTACTCAGGAGGCTGATGCAGGGGAATCGCTTGCACCCAGGAGGCGGAGGTTGCAGTGAGCTGAGATTGTGCCACTGCACTCCAGCCTCGGCAACGCAGCGAGGCTCCATCTCAAAAAAAAAAAAAAAGAAAACAAACAAACAAACAAAAAACTTCACCTCCCCTGCCCCTGACTGGGACAGCTCTGATGTGTGACCTACGCTGTCTCCAGCCCAAGGAACCTTCCACAGGACTTTGCATGATATTCACCGTCTCTTGGCCTTCTTCCCTTCCTTGTTCCACTCTGCCATCCCCTGTGGGTTGTTTCTGAAAATGCTGTCTACTAAATCACTTTCACCCAACTCTGTTTCAGGGTGGACATTGGGGAATCCACTCAAAATATCCATTATGTTTCAGGCGTGGTTTTAGGCCTGGCATCACTGTGTTAAATAAGTCACACACATGCCATCTCCATACACACAAACCAAGAACGTGCCAAACAATTATCTAGGTGCTGGAGGAACAGCGAGAGAACAAAAACCCCTGCCCTCAAGGAGCTGCCATTATCATGGGGGAGACAGACATACTCAAACACTAAATAAACAGGGTGGACGGGAAAGGCCTCCCTGAAGAGGTGACTTTTGAATAGACACCTAGAGGAGATGGGGAGGGTTGAAGCCATGAAAATAGCTGGTATTAAGTGTTCTGGCCGGGCGCAGTAGCTCACGCCTGTAATCCCAGCACTTCAGGAGGCTGAGGTGGGCGGATCATCTGAAGTCGGGAGTTCGAGACCAGCCTGACCAACAAGGAGAAACCCCGCCTCTACTAAAAATACAAAAAAAAATTGGGTGGGCATGGTGGTGCATGCCTATAATCCCACCTACTCGGGAGGCTGAGGCAGGAGAATTGTTTGAACCCAGGAGGTGGAGGTTGTGGTGAGCCAAGATCGCGCCATTGCACTCCAACCTGGGCAACAAGAGTGAAACTCTGTCTCAAATAAAAAAAAAAAAAAAAAAAAAGTGTTCCAAGCAGAGTGGGAACCAACCCAAATGCCCATCAATGATAGACTGGATAAAGAAAATGTGGCACATGTACACCATGGAATACTATGCAGCCATATAAAAGAATGAGTTCATGTCCTTTACAGGGACACGGATGAAGCTGGAAACCATCATTCTCAGCAAACTAACACAAGAATAGAAAACCAAACACCACACGTTCTCACTCATAGTGGGAGTTAAACAATGAGAACACATGGACACAGGGAGGGGAACATCACACACCAGGGCCTGTTGGGGGGTGGGGGTCAAGGGGAGAGAGGGCATTAGGACAAATATCTAATGCATGCTGGGCTTAAAACCTAGAAGATGGGTTGATAGGTGCAGCAAACCACCATGGCACACGTATACCTATGTAACAAACCTGCATGTTCTGCACATGTATCCCAGAACTTAAAGTAAAATAAAAAAAAAAAAGAGCATCCAGCAAGAGACAACGGCAAGTGCAAAGGCCCTGAGGCAGGAGATACGCGGAGTGTTCAAAGAACATTAAGAAGGCCAGTGGGTCAGAATGAGTTTAAAGGGGGCAGAATAAAGGAGATGAAGCCCAGGGAGGCATGTGGTGTAGGTCTGATAGGGCCTGTACAGACCACTGCGCATATACTGGCTTTTATTCTGAGTATGGTGGGAACCAGCAGAGGGTTCTGATCTTTATCTCCTGCAGAGCAGTTTCAGCCCCGTTAAGAAGGCCAACAGGGAGCTGACCTCAATAGGCCACAGGATACCCTGCTCAGAGTGGACTTGTGAAGAACGATGCTCTTCAGGCAGAAGAGCATTGGCCTCTTCCTAAGAGGCTTTTTGCACCAGCTGCCACAAGAATATGCCCCTCTGCATCTTTTACACACAGATGCACACCAGCACTAACAGGATCATGCCATATATGATTGCTGAAGCTGCTCCTTCTTCTCCTTACTTGCTTATTTATTCAACAAGCATTTGTTGGGCCCCTAGGCCTGTCAGGTGCTATTCTGGGCCTGGGGGCAACCTGGTAAGCAAGGCAAACAGAATCCCTGCCTGAACAGACCCCACGTTCCAGTCGGGGAGAGGGCTGAGAAACAAATGATCAGAAAAACGTGGAAAATGTATTTCAGCTGGCACCAAGTCCTATATAGAAGAAAAAAAACAAAAAACAAAAAACAGGGCCAGATGTGGTGGGTTGGGCCCGTAATCCCAGCACTCTGGGGGGCCAAGGCGGACAGATCACTTTAGCCCAGGAGTTTGAGAACAGACTGGGCAACATGGCAAAACCTCTTCTTTACTAAAAATACAAAAATTAGTCAGGTGTGGTGATGTGTGCCTGTAGTCCCAGCTACTTGGAAGGCTGAGGTAGGAGGATCACTTGAGCCCAGGAGGTGGAGGTTGCAGTGAGCTGAGATCACACCACTGCACTCCAGCCTGGGCTGCAGAGCAAGACCCTGTCTCCAAAAAAGCAAAAAGAAATGCGTTGGACCAGAGGTTCTCAACTGGGAGGATTATGGATTCCATTCCCTAGGGGCACATTTGACAATGTCTGGGGAGATTTTTGATTGTCATAGCTTTTCATGGGTGGGTGCTACTGGCATCTTGTGGATAGAGATCAGAGCTGCTGTTGAACATCCTATAATGCACAGGATAGGATCCTGCAACAAAAAATTATCTGGCAGAAAATATCAATAGTGCTGAGATTAAATGCTCTGTGTTAGAGATAAAAGAATGAGGCAAAAGAGGTATTGCAGCCAGGATGATCAGGGAGGGCCATTCTGAGGGGGTGACATTTCAGCAGAGACATGAATAAAAGCAGGTAGTCAACTCTGGGAGAAGAGCTTTCCAAACAGAGACGACAGCCAGGGCAAAGGTTCTTGATGTGTTTAAGGAATACTTGCAGACTCAGGTTATCCTTTCTAAAGACTTTAGGGCATTTCACTCTGTGAATTAGATAACTCAGGGAATCCAGATTTCACCTTGGAATAATTTCTCAACATTGTCTTCCAATAAAAGGAGATTACCTTTCGTTCACCAGAAGGATTGCTGGAGAGTTTCTACCCTACAACTGGCTCCAAGCAGGCATCTTGGTGCAAAAAGGCTACATTCTTCTGAGACAAACCCCTTGACCCTTCTTTAGCAACAGGGGCACTGGGGTAGGGAGGGTGGGTGGGCTCTCCTGCTTGCAGCTGTCAGGAGATAATTTCTCCCACCTGGATAATCAGGGCAGGATATTCGCAAAGAATATCATGCCCATGACACTTTTAAAAATCTCACAATAACCTGGGAAAGTTAACAGGTCCAGGGGCATCACCCCAACCCTCCATTTCATACAGGAAACTGAGCCACAGAGAAAGACAAGACTTGTCCAAGGTTTTATAGACAGTGAGTGCAGGGCATTGGATGAGTGTCTCCCTCCATTTTCATCCCTGTTTCCCAGCCACAGAGGTACACCAAGCCATCTCTAATTTTATAAACAAAGCTCAGCTCTGAGAGTTTCTTTCTCCCAGGCCCACACCCTCTTTGCTGTGACATTTCCTCTTCCCACCTTGAGTCTGCCTCCCAGGGCCCAGCCTCGCTGGAGGCTTTGATTAAAAATGCACCTCCTAATCTCATCAGAGGCCAGAAACATGCATATATGCAAATCAACATCTGCTCATCTACTCAGGGAAGGATCTTCCCAAAGTGCTCTGGGAAAAGGAGCCCAGCCCAGTGAACTCTGAAGGGAAGACTCCAGAACATCCGAAAGTCACTTCAAAATCCCAGGGTCCCTGATGAAACTTCACCCTTCATGTAATTGGAGGTTCTACTCGAAGGAGCAATAAAGGAGCAGTCATCACAGAGTGGCCTGCCTCAGGCTGAGGCTCTTTGCTGATCAAACCCCTTCCGCATTACAGGAGACATGGCCTGGCCCATGGTCTGGGGAAACTTACTGCTCTGGCTGACAAGAGAAACAATAGCTGATGTTCACTTCTTGGCTTTGATGATGTCTTCTTTGCCAGTTTGAAGGCATAGATCTCTTTCTGGAGAATTATTGTATGAGTTGGGCACACCATGTCAGCTGCTATAAGAAGTAAACCTCAAAGTCTCTGTACCTTAAGACAATGCAGCTCTGTTTCTCATCCATGTGATCTGAAATGGTGACAGGGGTTGGAGATGAGGATGGTCCTGTGCTCAGTGCAAGCATTCATTGCAAGCTCCCCCCAGCACGTGGCCCTGCCTTCCTCCAGGACCTGAGTCCACTCCAGGGAGAATTGCATTGAGGTTCTATGGGCCAACCTTGAAAGTGACACACATCACTTAATGCCCACATTCCAATGGCCAGAATTTAGTCATATGTTCTTGCCTAGCTGTAAGTGAGCCTGGGAAATACAATCTTGTGGTGTGCCCAGGGAGGAAGGGGAGGACATGGACGTGAGTGTTCAGAAGTGGTCTCATTCACAACTATCCTCTCAGACAATTGCAGAATTGAAAGGGCACTTAGAGCACTAATTGGTTTAGGTCTTTGGTTGTAAGCAACAGAAACAGATAAGCATTGAGACATTCACTGGCAGAATATCAAGGAATCTCAAGCATAGATATGGCAGGGATATTCTGGACACCCAGGAAACAGCAACTACAAGCATGGTGTCACAGTATGAGTGGCCTGGTTATGAGTTAGACCACCTGGGGCAAGGAAAGTCCACCCACGTCTTCATCCATGAATCATTGGTTCCATGAACAAAGTCCTCATGACTTTAGGTGTGCCTAGATCACACACCTGTTCTCTGATTGCCGAGTAGAGGGGAGAGGACTAATCTTGTCCTGTTGGCTTCCACATAGCATAGCAAACACCTGAATTCATCATTCCACCCAACTACCCCTTTGAGGGAGAGAGATAATTCTCCAAAAGGAAATAAGGGTGCTGATTTCAGGAGACTGGGTGATGGGATCCAAAAAGTGTCTGCTACTGATTAAAATGCTTCCTTTACAGGTGGATCCACTGGGCACAGGAGAGGAGAAGTCAGGGAAGAGGCAGAACTGGAGCCCCGATCTCTTGATGGTTGCAGTAATTGCATTTTGTTTGAGTGGCATATGGAATTTGATGCCATGTTTCTTTTCAAAGCCTGTAAGGCCCAATGTCTCTTTTCTGATAATTCTGCCTTGTCAGGGTCGGCAGTCACCTTGGTTCTCTCTAGAGGAGATGTGTCTGTTAGGAAGTCTGATTTTCAGACTTATATAAGAAGGCATAAAGGCAAAGAGCATCTGTAGGAGAATCGCAGGGTGCAGCCTTGAATAAGGACCATAGAACTGGCATTTGGATAGGTGACTGGTATCTATGCCTCTCCAAGCTACCCAATACTTTTATGCACGTCTTTTGGGAAAAATATATTTGTATATGATTATATTCAAAATGTGTGGTGAACATGAGTTGTTTTGCCTATCCATCATCTGTGCACCCTTGTGTTGAAAAGAGCATCCCAATTTCCTTTGGGGAACTGATCCACCTAATCTTTTAGGCCATGTATTCAGGTGGGACTGACTTTATCCCCAAACCCCAGCAGGAACATGTGACGCAGGCTTGACCCATCAGAATCACAGTGATTGGTTCAGGAGTGGGCACATGACCTGGTCTGGGCCAACCAAATGGAATTCTGGGACTTCTGCAAGAGCAATGGATACAGAGATACTCTCTTTCTATTGCTGTACATAAGTCTGTGCCTAGACTTGCTGGTGGCCATCATTCCTGCCAAAGGTTGAAGCCACACAGAGGAAAGCAGATGTAAAGATGGAAAACAGTAGATCCCCTGATGACATCATGTAATGCCTGGGTCCTCTGTGCCTGATGTCTGACAAGCTTCTTCTGAACATTTTAGTCACAGGGCCTCAAAAATTCCTTTTTGTCTTAAACTGGTTTGAGCCAGGTTTTCTCTACTTGCAAATTGTAAACGAAAGACTTCTTCTTAACGTAAAATATTAACACTGGTAGTCTCAGGTTGTAGGCTTAGAGAGCTTTTACTTTCTTCTTTTATTTTACTTCTCTGAATTGTATATCATAAACTTGGATTACTTTTGTAATTAAAAAAAGTTACATAAAAAATGCTTTCTGTCTTCGCCATGCACCAGGGCCAAAGCAGTTTTTTTTTTTCCTCCTGGTAACCCAGAAAGGCCCAGTAAGAAAAACAGAGGTGAGGAACACCAACCTGTTAAGGCTGTTTTGTGTATCAGTGTGTCAGGTCTTGGCGTATATTATCTTATTGCATCTCCACAGAGGCAAAACCAAGGAGGTCTTGTTTTTAACCCCCTATTCACAGACGAGGCTCCAGGAGTTGACATCTTAACCAAGGTCACACCAGTAGTAAGTTTCAAGGAGGGGGATTCAGCTTCAGATTTTCCTGATACCAAAGCTCTCTTTTTGCTGTCTAGCCTGGCAACAGGTGAATGAGGTTCAATCCTAGCCAGCAATCCCTGGAGGGCTGATCACTATTGAAGTGAGCCCTGAGACTATAGAGGCCCTTAGACCACATCGAAGTGTTTAGTGTTTGCGGGGTCAGGCACAGAGGGCAGAAAAAAGATCAGTGAGATTTGTCTGGGCCAGTTCAGGAAAACAGGTAAATGTAATGACTATTGTATCATTTAAACATAGGCAGACATATTTGTGTTTCTGTGCATATGTGTGTATGTTTTTATCTATGTCATCATTACTTTTATACCTTTGTAACTACTGCTGTTGGATTGAACCCCATAAAATTGATATTAGACCGTTTTTGATCTATTACAGTGGTTCTTTCAAATAGTTTAACCCTTTACCTATATCATCTATAGCTATATATATGTCTGTCTATATCTCTTTTTTTCACTAAAGGTTCCTCTAAGTCTGAGGATACCACCACTGCCTCCCCTCTCTTCCGGGATGCCCTGAGATGAAGAGGAAACCAGACCTTGAGAACCCCAGGGCCAAGAAGGCCCGTGGATACCTGCTCAGCATCTGTGGCTCCCCTGGCCTCTGAGGAAGCAGCCCTGCTCCACTCTCTTGGCTGACCAGGGAAGGCCCCAATTCACTGGCCACGGCCCCCTCTGCAGCAGAAGGGAGACATCAATGGACCATTTGACACTGATTTGCTATTGATAGGCAAGAAAGAGGCAGCTCACAGGGGATGGGCCCAGTCTTGCACATCCTGGGGTGAGGTGGGAGGCTGCAGGGCAGAGCCAGGGCTGAGGGAGGGAGGTCCACTCTTGGCCCTGCCCTGGGCCGGTCCAGTCTCTGCCTTGCTGCCCTCCCACTTCTGCAAGGGACGCCTGACATGACGGACCCACTCTCCCCGGCCCTGCCTGCCCACCGTGCCGGTCCCCTCACAGGCTCAGTTAGTCTGGCCTCCAGATGCCCCGCCTCAATCCCTGCGGCCCCTGGCTGCCCAGCTCGGTCCCCGGACGCCTACTCTGGCCACGGGGCTGTTTGTGGAGCCATCCCAGGCAGCCCCGAGCTTCTGTCTTCCTATTTAGAAAAACAAACAAAAGCCGGTTCGATTACCACGGGCGGGCTGTGAGGCGTCCAACACAAACCGAGGCCGCCCGCCTGGCGTCTCCAAATGCCCCGGGTTCGGTTCAGGCAGTCCCAGGACATTTGCCTCGTTCCTGCTCTGACCTTGTCACCAGACCCTCCACGCCTCCTGAGAGGCTGTGTGGAACACGGCTGGGCAGCGCCTAGGCTGCAAAAGAAGCCTGGAACCCTGATGTCCTCAGTCCCGAGCAAGGCTGAAGCCGACTTGTACCCGGAAGCCCTACAATGTCTTGCTTCAGAAGGACTTAGGGATAACTTTGTCCAATACCCATTTAACAGATGGGAAAACTGAAGCCAGAAAGGAGGGACCTTCCAGGGTTAATCAGTGAATTTTGGACAAAACCTTTAAAAGTTATAACCAGAGTCGGGAACTAAATGGAAGGATTTGAGGAACAACTCCTGGAGGATTTTTTTTTCTCCATGAGTCTCTTCCCTAAGTTCATGAATAGTCTAAAATTCCACCATTAGAGCACTATTCCTTGAGTCTAGATGCATTAAGATTTTTTTTTCTTTTCTTTTTTTTTTTTTTTTTTTGAGATGGAGTCTTGCTCTGTCACCCAGGCTGGAGTGCAATGGTGTGATCTTGGCTCACTGCAACCTCCACCTCCCAGGTTCAAGTGATTCTCCTGCCTCAGCCTCCCAAGTAGCTGGGATTACAGGCCTGCACCACCACACCCAGCTAATTTTTGTAGTTTTAGTAGAGATGGGGTTTCACCATGTTGACCAGGCTGGTCTTGAGCTCCTGACCTCAGGGGATCCACCCACCTTGGCCTCCCAAAGTGCTGGGATTACAGGGGTGAGCCACTGAGCCTAGCTGGAGAAATCTCCTTGACACTGAGTTAAGGAAAGAAAGCAAAGTATATATAAATATCTAAAAGTATTCAGTATTCTACAATATATATGTAATACATATAATTTTAAAAATCATACACTCACACACACACACCCCCTTACACACGGAGAACATTTCTGGCAGTGGATCCAAGAAACTACTAGCAGAGGTTGCCTCTGGGGAGAAAGGCAGAAGATACACAATCGTAGGAAGACTGACTTTTCATTGTATGCTCTTCTGTATAATTTTCACTAGGTGAATTTTTACTTTGCAATAATAAAAATAAAGGCAGACATTCATCAGCCCTTACTATGAGTAGATCTTGTTCTTGGTGTTTTATATTAACTCATTTTATTCTCGTAATAGCCCTGCCAGGAGCGTATTATTATTGTCCCCATTTCACAGACAAGAAGACTGAGCCATTGAGATATTAAGTAACTTGCTTAAGGCCACACAAGCCAGTAGATAGCAGAACTGAAATTTGAACCCTGATAGCCCAGCTCCCAAGTGCAGACATGTAACCTCTGTATTCATCTGCTGCTTCATAAAAACTGCTTGGCAAATAGATTGACACATGAAAAGGTGTGCCCTGGGAAGGAACAGGGAACAGATGTGCAAATGGTCACAGAAGCTTCCTTTCAGCTCCAAAGCCTTCAGCAATGAGAGTATATCGGGCCTGCTAGAGTTGCTTTGGGAGCAGGGAGTGGGGCCAGAGAGAGACCTGCCCATGCACGTGGCATAGCAGGAGGAGGTGCCTCTGGAATGGTGGGCTCTTGGAGGGTGGGGAAGGCATGTCCTCCAGGTTAAGGTCTAATGAAAACCTCTTCATCACCCACCAGCTGACCAGCCACAGAGGGGTGGGCAGGAGCCAGGACCCCACCCTACACTAAGGAAGAAGCTGATTTTCAGGACCTGCTTCTTCAGCAGGTGCAGTGGGAGGATCTTGGGTCCAGTGCTGCTTCTTCAAATTTCTAACCATTGGATAAGAATAAATAAACACAGTTGATCCTTGAACAACCCAGGTTTGAACCATGTGGGCCCACTTATATATGGATTTTCTCCCACCTCTGCCATTCCTGAGACAGCAAGACCAACGCCTCCTCTTCCCCCTTCTCAGCCTACTCAACGTGAAGATTAGGAGGATGAAGACGTTTATGATGATCCACTTCCATCTAATGATTATTAAGTACATTTTCTCTTCCTTATATTTTTAGTAACATTTTCTTTTCTCTAGCTGACTTTGTTGTAAGAATACAGCACATAATACATCTAACATACAAAATATGTGTTAACTGACTGTTTATGTTATTAGTAAGGCTTCTGGTCAACAGCGGGTTATCAGTAGTTAAGTTTTGGGGGAATCAAAAGTTATACACGGATTTTCAACTGTGCAGGGGTTGGCACCTTTAGCCCCCCTGTGTTGTTCAAGAGTCAACCTAAATAAATACATACATAGTCATAATAAAAACAGTAGTGTGACAGATTAAAGATGGCCAGAGATTCTTTGACATCCTTCCATGGAGAGGTGGGTTCCATGCTTCCTATTCTTGGACCTGGATGCTCTGTGACTGCTTTGATGAATAGAATTTGGTGGAAGTAAATTGTGCTAGTTTCCAGGCTCAGGCCTTAAGAGACCAGCAGCTTCCACTTCCTGCCTCTTGGAGCCCTGAGCCACCATCTTGTAAGAATTTCAACTACCCTGCTGGAGAGACCACATGGAGAGGAAAAAGGGCCCAGATAAGCCCTGTCTTCCACCTTGTCCGGACAAGGCACTAATAATGTGAGTGAAGGCATCTTGGGTCCTCCATACTAGCCCTGTCACCAGCTGATACCACCAAGCAATGCCGGTCATCTCCACTCAGAGCAAACAAATTGTCCTGCCAAGGCCTGCTCAAATACCCAACTCATGTAACGACCACCCAGTCAAGGGAGAAAATATTGCCAGAAATCCCAAGCCCCTGTAGTGCCCTAGACAATCACCACCCCTTCTCTGCCCCCAGAAGTAACCATCATCTAGGCTGTTATGTAAGGTTTTCCTCCCTTCTAAAAGTTGATTTTATCATCCACATACAGATACGTAAATATGTAGGTTAGTTTTATTCTTTTTTGAACTTCATATAAATGGAATCATACAATATGCATTCATTTATGTCTTGCTTCTTTTACTCAGCATCAGGTTTGTGTGAGTCATTCATGTTGTTGCCTATATCAATATTTTGGTCATTTTCATTGCTGTATAGCACTCCATTGTATGGGTACACAACAACATATTTATTGGTTCTATTATTGATGTTGTTTCCAATGTCAGCCTGTTTGGTACAATGCTGCTATGCTCGTTCTTGACTCTGTAGAATATAGACTCACATGTCTTAATATGTGCCAAGAAGTGGAATTTCTGGGTATGGTCTTTGCATATCTTCAACTCTTCTAGATAACGTCTTGCCTCAACTTGCAGTGCCACCAGTGGTGTCTGAGATTGTCATGTGAACTGTACCTCATCACTGGTTTAATTTGCATCTCTCTGATGACTAATGAGGTCAGGCATTACTTTATATATTTATTAGCCATTTGAATTTTTCTCTTTTGTGAAAAGCCTGTTTAAATTGTCTCCCTATTTCTCAACTGACTATCTAGGATTTAAAAATTTTAATTTGTCTCCAACCTTTAAACAGTGAGAAACTCTATACTAAAATACAGATGTCTGGTTTCAATAGAGAAAAGGGACTCTTTGACCACCCCAGGCTGGTGTCTCTGCAAGGCAGTGATTGGATGGGAGTGAATAGTGGAGATTCCCTTAGGGTGTGGGTCACCAGGGTCCCAGGGTGCCTACAATGAGGGATGTTGCATTCATTCATGTGCCATGCTGTCTAGGCATTTAGATTTTAGACCTATGATTTATTGTCTCTGAGCTGTGTCAGACACCTCTATCTCTATATCCACCTGCTTTTTTTTTCTTCTTTCAAGAGAGGGTCTTGCTCTGTTGCTTAGGCTGGAGTGCAGTGGTGCAATCACAGCTACTGCATCATCTACCACCCAGACTCAAGCAATCCTCCCACCTCAGCCTTCCAAAGTGTTGGGATTACAGGTGTAAACCACTGCATCCAGCTTATATCCATCTGCTTTTCACCCAACCTGCTTCAGTGGGTTAATTACAGAAATGGCCCAATTTGTTCATGCCTCCTGTATCTTCATCCTTTGGTAGTGGGGCCGTGCCCTCTATGTGACTTGCTTTGGCCAATAGAACACAAGCAGAGACTTAAAAAGCACTTGTGGTAACACAAGCAGAGACTTAAAAAGCACTTGCCTTCTTGCAGCTCTTGAAACCATATAACCTCGGCTAGACTGCTAGAGGATGAACAAACTCATGGAGAGAAGCCAAAGCAGTCCAAGGTGAGGCCAACATTATCCTTCCAGGCCCAAGTGATCCACTTGTCGACTGCAGACTCGTGAACATACCCAGTCAAGATGCGTCAAATCTGGCTTAGTCCAGAAGAAGTTTCACCCAAGCTCAGCCCAAATTGCTGTCCTGCAGAATTGTGAAATAACAAAGGTTGTTTTTAAAGCTACTAAGTTTTGGGGGGTTTTGTTACACAGCACATCAAAGTGATACACTTGCCAACTGAGTTTTCCACAAATCCCAGCAATGTCAGGGAGGAATACAGGTAAGTATTAAAAACCTGCTTCCACATCCACATCTCTACATGGAGCAATAACTATCCTGGGCCCTGGATCCCCTCCTCCAGGTGGCTGGGGGCCCAACTTGCCTTTCCCCACTGTCCCAAACCCGACTCCTACCCTCATTTACTCTCCTTGAATGCCTGGTTTATTGTGACCTCCTCATCTTACAAAGAGCCCAGGCAATAACCTAGTGTAATTGGTTAATATTTTCTCACCTTAATTAAAAGACCAAATGGGAATATTGGCAGCTTAGGCCCTTATTTGAAAATTGAGCCATATTCCCATTAATAGGAAAGTCTAATTAAGACATCCGTTAAAGGTCGATAACATTAACTTAATGGGGGAGAGCCAGAAGGAATTCAATTAGATTTTATTTCTGTAAAATTAATATTAGCAACTTAAAAAAAGTCTCCAATGCTAATTGTTATTCATAAAAAGCTCTTTGAGCATTAGAATGGGAGTCTCATTAGACTGTCTTAGAGATCTGGCTAACCTCAAATGGGCTGCTAGCAGAAGATGGAGAGTGGATACACTAAGTCTTGGACTGAGAAGATGCAATTCATGGCATCTAATCTGAAACCTCCCAATAGTCCTAACCCTAGAGGCTCCAGAGTGGGAATCTGGAGACCTGAGTTTCAGTTGACGGACTTTGGCCAAGCCCTTTAGTTTCTACAGATTCAGCTCACTCTTTTTCAAATAGGGCAGCAATTACAATTTTGACTTGCTATTAGGTTGGTGCAAAAGTATGTGCAGCTTTCGTTATTACTTTAATGTCAAAAACCACATTACCTTTGCACCAACCTAATATGTCACAGGTGTCTCTTGAGACTGTAAGATAACGAGGATAAAGAGATAAACTTGGTGCAAAGTGAGGAAAGAGGAAGAAGGAGTCTGGATTCTGCCTATGCAATCTTTAATATGCTTCAGGATGGAATGATCTAGAATGTAGAGGGCACTCAATTAATGGCAACTTTTGTCTTTTTTTAAATTTTACTTTAAGTTCTGGGATACATGTGCAGAACACGCAGGTTTGTTACATAGGTATAAGTGAGCCATGGTGGTTTGCTGCACCTATCAACCCATCATCTAGGCTTTAAGCCCTGCATGCATTAGGTATTTGTCCTAATGCTTTCCCTCCCCTCACCCCCCACCCCCCAAAAGGCCCTGGTGTGTGATGTTCCCCTCCCTGTGTCCATGTGTTCTCATTGTTCAACTCCCACTTATAAGTGAGAACATGTTCTCATTGTTCAACTCCCACTTATAAGTTCAAATCCCACTTATAAGCGATGTTTGGTTTTGTGTTCCTGTGTTAGTCTGCTGGGAATGATGGCATCCAGCTTTATCTATGTCCCTGCAAAGGACATGAACTCATTCTTTTTTATGGCTTCATAGTATTCCATGGTGTGTATGTGCCACATTTTCTTTATCCAGTCTGTCATTGATGGACATTTGGGTTGGTTCCAAGTCTCCGCTATTGTAAATAGTGGGCAGCTTTTGTCTTTATTATGACAGCGGCTTAGGTTTTGTGAAAGAACATTGTACCAAAAAATTTACCAAAAATTATTTTTTGGTAAAAAAAAGTTATGTGTTCATTTACGCAACACAAGAAACTTTAACATGTAAAAAATAAAAATCAAAACAAAAATCATTCTAAATAGCCGTTGTTCACATTAGTGCATGTTGCCGCAGCTGTTCCTCTCCACATATGCACTGATGGAAAGGAGGGCAGACAAATAGGAAACCAGGCAGATGGATCCAAACAGAAGTGAGTTATAAAAATGGGCTCCTGTTATGTATTTATGTTACTTTGAATAAAAGCTATTGAATATATTTAGCTTGAATTTAATGAAAGAAAAGTAAATTGTTGTGAAACTATTAGTAAAAAAAAAGATGGCTGAGTATTTAATTTCAAGAGATATTCATTCCGAAAAGAATTGGAGTTTAAGAAAAAAGATTGTGAAAACATTAAAAGTCTGAGTCTCTATCAGAAGGGGCATTTTTGGCTGTAAGTAATGGAAAAGTGACCACACTGGCTTAAACAGTAAGGGCATATTTGCGTTTACAGAAGTCTAGTGTTTGGCGGTTTCTAGTTATTCCATTCCATCAGCCAGTTCAATAATTTCATCGAGGATCAGAGTTCTGTTTCTCTCTGCTACCCTAGAGCTGGCTGTGTCCTAAGGATGGTTCCTCGTGGCTATAGCATTTCTTGGTGCTAAGATAACTAACTTTACAGAGCCATGACTTACCTACTTTCTCTGCATTATTTGGGTTCTCACAACCACCCCAAAGGAAGCTACCATCATTATCTCTCTTTTATAGAAAAGGAAAACTCATTATTTAACAGGATAGCCTACCAAATTAAATGTTTCTTATTTCATTTAACTCATTTGATTAAACTGTATTCTAAAGCATTTGAGGTTTTTCCTCCTATTCACTCTGAATCCTGGCATATGCATTTGTAAATTGTGATGTCATTCGGACTATATTTAAGTTTGACTTGGCCACATTAACATATCCTAAGACTCAGTGCAGAGAAGCACGGCAGTACGTTCTTTGATGTAAGGATGGCATTAAATAATCATTTTTGAACCTGTGTAATAAAGCCTGAAAGCAGGGAAAATAATCTGCTTTTCCCCTTTTTTGTGTTGTCTGTGGGAATTGATTTGGGATTTTTTGTTTTGTGTTTTCGTTTTAAATGTAAACGGATAATCTTTTATAAGAAATAAATAGAATCGCTTGAACCAGGGAGTCAGAGATTGCACTGAGCCGAGATCGTGCCACTGCACTCCAGCCTGGCAATAGAGTGAGACTTTGTCTCAAAAAAAAATCAAAAATTAAAAATAAATAAATAAAATAAATAAATAAATAGAAGGTTTATTGGGTTCCTTTGTTCATAAACCAAAAGTAATAAATGAATCCCTGTATTCCCCACCCCCTCCCCCCCAGAAAAAAGGAAAGGAAGGCTCAGAGAAGTTAAGTAACTTACTCAGAGTCACACAGCTTGCAACTCATAAAATAACAATTCCAAAGACATAGTCTGAAACAGATAGCATTATTCACCCTGATTTTTTACCCTTTGTTGGGTGACTACAGTACCACTCAGTAAAGGGGTGGAGTGTATTTCCCATCTTTGACTTTATGCTCAAGTATGTGACTTCCTTTGACCAAGATCATGAAACAGAAGTGACAGTGTGCCAGTTTTGAGTGTAGGCCTTAAGAGGTTTCATGTTTCTATTTTCTTTGCTTGTGAGAATATTCCCTGGCAAGTTCATGGGCCATTGCTATGAGAATGTACCCTGATTAGCTCACTGGACCAAGGAGGTTAACAGACAAGAGGAGCAGATGTACAGATCTTCAGGTAGGACAGACCCAGCTCCACTGCCTGGATCAGCTGATTCCTAGCTGAGCCACTAATATACAAACAATCTCAGCTAAAGGTCAGTGGAGCTGTTCCAGCCAATCCACAGAGGCATTAGCTAAATTAATACATATTGTTATGGGCCATATCAATAATACTTACTGTTATGAGATTTTGTGGTCATTTGTTACACAGCATTATTATGGCAATAGCTGACTGATACAATCTGATTCCACAGCAAAGGCTCTTAACTATTGCTCCATCTGCCCGTGTTGTATGTGTTCCTGCCCTCCACTAGATGGATGCTGTTCTTCCTGAGTGAGGAGAGGGCTAGAAGCCGAGGAATATGTCTCAGAGCCAGGGAGCAAGCCTTAGGACTCAGGTTGACAATGGCTGCTTCCCTTGGGCACACAAGTAAGTAACCAGTCAGGGCTGAGCCTCTCAGTCATGCATTGCTATTGATCCACAGGGCCTGCAAAATGCTTGGTGCAATCTTGTCAGCAAGGCACACCTCTGACTTCCTTTGGAGGCCCCCTCTTTTTCAAAATCTCCCTCTCTTGTGGCTGGGCTTGCTTGTATCTGTGGAAACCAAGGCAGTACAGAGGGATGAGGCAGGTTCCAACTGATAGCTCACCAGGCTTGGGTCAGGAGAGCAGCACGGGTGGAAACTCTGGGCCTTGCAGCATGGGTTGGCAGCTTCTAGGCTCAGCACCCTAGAAGCACCTTCATTGCTCAATCCAGCCACCCTGAATTGCTTGCAGCTCTCCTGAACTTCCTGTATTCTCTCTCGGGGGCTTTGTGTATGCGGTTCTTTGTGCTGGAGCATTTGGTCACCTGGCGTCTTAAGTTCCCCAAAATAGATGGACATGGAGATACTTGTACAAGTGGCTTTCTGAGGAATGGTTCCCAGGAGCAAGCTGGTAGAGAGTGAGAGAAGAGGCTGAGCATTGCTGTGCATTCAGGAAGAGTCCAGCCTCAGCCTGACCCCATGGGGAGCTCTGGAGAGTGGATGGCACCAGTTTTCCCACCTTCAGGCAGGGAGGCTGGGCTTTTGAACCCTCACATCAGTTATTGACTAAATTCTGCCCTTCAGGGTGGTAGTGGGAGGAACACGGAATTTCTCAGGAAATCTGGGTGAAGTGGCTCCCTGCCTGGGCAGATGCTTTCCTGGAGAGGGGCAGTGGTGAGCCATTAGCAACCCCGCCTCAGTGGCAGGGGGTGCACCAGGGCCAAGTACTCCTGGCTAACTCCCCTCAGGTTTCAACTTTAATGCCATCAGTGTATCTTTGTCCTTCAGTATATCTTCAGCATCCAGCACACAGTAGTTGAGCAGCACATTTCTGTGGAAGGAAGAGAGGGAGGGAGGAAGGAAGGAATGAATGAATGGAGGAAGGAATGGAGGGAAGAAGGAAGAGAGAAATGGGGGAAAGAAGGAGAAAAAAGAAAGAAAGAAGAGAGGGAGGGAGAAAGGAAGGGAAAAGGAAAGGGGGGAAGGGAGGGAGAGAGAAAGGAAAAAAGGGAGGAGGGGAGGGGTAAGGGAGGAATGTGAAAAATATAGGGAGATGGGTCATTGCCAAGTATTCTTAGAAGGAATGCTTAAACCCTGACTTTGGGAGAATAGGGTTGTCTCCAGGCCATGCTTAGCGATGTCTGCAAAACATGAACTGAGCCAGAATTAAAAATAACCAGAGGATCTGCCCCTGGTTCCCTGGGGCTCTGAGAACCATCAGTGTATCATCCTCGCTGGAACTAGGTACTGTTAGCTCAGAGAAACTCTGGCTTCTTCATTCAGGAGGGCTTCTTGTTTGTCTATGGCAGCTCTGGCTGCCCCACCCCACCTCCAGGGCTTCTACAGACCCGAAAATCCAGACCTCAGCTTTCCTTTTCGTTTTCCTCCTTGACCCTCTTAGATGCAGTTTAGAGCTATAAAGCCCAGCACAGGTCATCTTGTGTAGCCCTCTCCCTGAACAAATGGGGAAACTGAGGCACAGGGAAGGCCACAGAATGATCCAAGATGACCCAGCAGCACAGGGAAGGCCAGAGAATGATCCAAGATGACCAAGCAAGCCAAAAGCGTCCCCAGGACTAGAATCCAGCACTGCTGGGCCTAAGCATGTGCTGCCTCCTCTGTCTCAGGCAGCCTCTGCACTCTCTCAGGTTTAACTCTTTGAGATCAACCCCAATGAATTTGATCCTGGAAGGAGGACCCAGGGGCAGATGAATTTGGCACTGTAGGGTAGTAGGAGGCATACACAGAAGGCAGGTGGGGGGCACCCAGCTTTCTGCACTGAGGCTTGATGTGCTTCCTCTGCTGAGGATGCCACTATTGAGCCACTGCACTCAGACCATAAGCACAGAGCCACCGACTTCAAGGGAATACCCTTAACGATCACTGAGCTCAATTCAGTCCTAGTATAAAAAGTAACCTGAGGCCCAGAGAAGGCAGGGATAGGACCCAAAGACACATAGTCGCCCAAAATGCAGAACCAAGGCTAGAATTGAGCTCATCTTGCCTGCTAGTCTGTGGTTTTGTGGCAAAAACTACCCATTGCCTATTCAAAGTCACCACTCATGCCCTCTTCCCTCCTGCTGATCCAGTCCCAATCCCTGAGATGTGAGGCGCAATCTGCTAAGGAAGGCTTACCTTAACCAGTACAAAGATGACATCTCCTTAGGACAAAGCTTTTGCCTTGATCCTCGTTTTTTCTGCATTGGATTCAGATGTGAAGACTGGGGAGCCAGCAGCCATTTTGGGACCAGGAGGCAAAAACATGTGGTCCAAAGTCAACCTGCTAAGGATGCTGGAACTGGAAGATGAAACAGATCTTAGACCTTGATCACATAATTGAGTAGCTGAACCAATGCCCCAACATCCCATTCTTTAAATATGTTGTGGAAGAAAACTCCCTATTAATTTAGATCACGAGTAGTAGGCTTTTCTGTTCCTTGAAGTTGGGAGCATTCCTTACTGACAAAGACATTTTCCACCCTATTTCTTAACTATGCTTTGAGGTAGCCAGATAACATACCAGCATGCCCATTTCATGGATAGAGAAATTAGTGAGTCTATGCATTTCCAAGCTATCCTCCCTTGGATCCTTTCAAACTCCAGATTTGCAGAAAATCCATGCATTTCATTTGGTCCCAGGCTTGCATTACAAAGTGGGAGGAAATGTCTTTTTCAAACAAACATTGTCCCAGCACATCGTGTGGGTCCTGGGTTTGCAGGAATATCAAATAGCACTGAATTAGGCCATGGTTTGGGAAACCCTGGCTGCTGCCCCACTAGTTCTTCTGGGGCTTCATCCTGGGAGTGCAGTGGTAGGGCCAACAGTGGAGGGTGAGGAAGCCGGATGGTCTCAATTAATTAACAAAAAATGGCTTCATTTTGAGGGGAAAAAAACCCTCCCCATTGGAGACTTAGCTGTATAAGAGCTACTTCAATCAATATGCAGTAAGAAAGTGACGGCATTGGACATAAATTTCCTGCCAGCTGACTGTCATTTCACCGTGAGGCCTGATATTAAAACCAGATGAAATTATAGAGTGCCCAAGCCTCAGCCACTTCTGCACCTCTGGAGAACAGGGAACCCAGCTGCACCAACAGCTCAGAGAAGCTGATCTCCTGGGTGCCCCAGCTCTGGTGTCTAAATGGCTTTCCAGCCTAGCCTCACCTGGCCTCAGCTTGGCTACGGCCGAGTCTCATTTAGAGGAAGATGGGATTCTTTCTGCATTGCTTAGACGAGTTGCTCTTAGAAGACAGAAGTTTCCTCTTGAAGCAAGCTCTGAGCTTCCCATCTTGCAGAGCCTTTTTATATATAGGATTCACATGTGAAAACTCTGTGTATGAGTGAGTTAATTCTGGCTGTTGTATAAAACACACACTAAAATGTCAGTGTCTTCGTATGATAAAAACTTATTTTCTCACTTCCATTATTTAGTCTAAGGCAAGAGATCCTGGTCGATAGATGACTTCCACATGGTGATGGGGACAAGGGCTCCTTCTATATTTAGGCTTCGTCCTCCCTAGCTCCTCTATATTAATCCACAGATGAGCAAAAATAAGGTAAGGCAGGCCTGTTTCTTGAGTTGTCTGGGAAATAGAAGTTAAATAACTTGCTTGAAGCTCTGTAGAGTCCCACAGCTAGACATGCCCAGTTGCATGTTCCACAGGTACCTCGAAGGACATTTTCATCTCCATCCACCTCCAACCCACTTCTCTCACTCCACATAGGCAGTCCCGGGTGGTCGGCTTTTGTCAGCCCCAGTCTCCAAGCCCTTGGGTCATCTGGGGCTGGCTGTCTCCTCACTTCCCAGAGCTCCTTAGCCTCCAAGCGTGATATTCTACTGCATTGTTCATCTCATCTATCTCCTGTGCCTGTAAACCTGGCTGTACTTCCTGCCTCCATGGAGACCACAATTGCATTATGAGCATCTTGAGGCCAACACAGCACGCATCCATGGTGCTGAGTGTGGGCACTGATACTTGAATACTGAACAATGCAGAAAGTGTCAATCTGCTGCTGTGACCCAGAATGATGATCCAACATATATCCCTTTCTCTCTCCTTGAGAGGCCATGCGGCAACGTGCTCAAGGAGTCTGGGATTCTGAGTTCACCCACTGCCTCTACCACCTAGTGACTGAGTGATCCTGGGCATATCAATTAGCGTACCTAAGCCAAAGCCTGCTCATCTGTAAAGTGGGGATAAGATATTCCTACCTCATAGGGCTGATAAGAAGAGTCAGAGAGACAATGATACAAAGCACTGCCATGGTGTCTGGTGCACTTTCAAAAAACACGGTGACTGTCAGGCATTTGCTCCAGATGTTCCCAGCTGTGTTCCATTTGCCCCCACCAGACCCAGTCTCCACCCTCTACACCTGCTTTCTGGCTTGAGAGAATGGAGTCTATGGACAGCAGCAACGGCTCCCTCGCCTTCTAGCTTCTGGTTGGGTTTAGCCAATACAAGGCCCCAAAGGGCTTGTGGAGGGTACAAGGAAAAACAGGTTGGAATATTTAACCCTCCAGCTCCCCATACTTGGGTCGCCATGCACTGGCTGTACCCTGTATTGAAGGCAGCCTTCTCTGTACAGCCACATCCTGCCTTCTATAACAGCTGCTCCTTCAATTCTACCTCCATGGATTCCAGCCCCTAGGTGCCGCCCCTTGCTTTTTCAGGGTCCTCAAACCTGTCCATGCCTTTGAAAATAGTCCCTTTTTTAACCTCACTTCCCATTACTCAGTTTGGTTGCGCTGTCTGTTTCCTTCAGGGCCCCGACCAATTCAGCATTGTTTACTTCTTTATAGCATTTTATATTTTTCAAGCATTTTTCCCCACTCACAATCACAATAAGTTTTCTCCAAGTTTCTTCAAACTCCCACTTGACAATAGAACAATCAAAAACCCAGAGAGGTCGAGAACCTTTCCCAAGGTCATACAGCTCAGGAGCAGGGAGCCCAGTGGGCAGATGCAAAAGCCATTACCACTTCCTCCGCTCCATTTTCTCCGGACTGAGCAGCTCCGTGGGGTAATGGGCTCATTTCCCCCTGGGTCAAGAGAGGAAACTTTCTGACACAGATGATCAGAGGAGCTGGGTTGTGGGAGAGACTTCGGGCGAGAGCAAAAAGCAAAGGATTCAGAGCTAGAGATGGGGTTTTTAATAATAAATAAACGCCAAAATTGGGCCTACACATGGAAGGCTTGGGGAGCCTGCAGCCAGCATGGGGTGCTCAGGAAGCCGCCCACTCTCAGCCTACGGATTCTCTGGTCATTGTCCAAATGGTCAGTGGGACAGAGTCTTGAGGGATGATCTTCAAACCCCAAAGGGGAGGGGAAGAGAATATTTTAGGATGATCCCTTCTTTCATACAAATAAAGAGGCTCTTAGAAGTTGTATCAAGTGTCTGAATTTCCTGACTGTATATTAATCCGCTTTCATGTGAATTATGCAATATTGTCATGGAAGAAAGGAGCAGCTGGATGTTGGATGGGCAGCCCTCAAATCAAAGAGGACCCATGCTGTGCTGTAGCCTCTGCAAAGAAGCTCACGGAGGTTGGGCTGCCCTGTGGCGCCCTGTCTTCCTCCCACCCATGGGGCAAACGTGCCCAGAAGGAGCCAGGGAGGTCCAGGGCCAGTGGTGAGGATGGGGTGAGCTAGAGAGTAAGTTAGATGCCTCTTCAGAAGGGGCTGCTCCAGAATTCAGGTCAATGGTTGCTAGGTTGACATTGTAGCCCCAGTGAAACAAGACCTTCTGAGTTTTCAAGACAAGCCAGGAGCACGGGGTTCTTTTGTTTTGTTTTGTTTTTTGACAGGGAGTCTCGCTCAGCCGCCCAGGCTGAAGTGCAGTGGCGTGGTCTCGGCTCACTGCAACCACTGTCTCCTGGGTTCAAGCGATTCTCCTGTCTCAGCCTCCGGAGTAGCTGGGATTACAGGCACCCGCCATCATACCCGGCTAATTTTTGTATTTTAGTAGAGATGGGGTTTCACCATGTTGGCCAGGCTGGTCTTGAACTCCTGACCGCAGGTAATCTGCCCGCCTCAGCCTCCCAAAGTGTTAGTATTACAGGTGTGAGCCACCGTGCCCAGCCAGGAGCCCAGGTTTTTATGAGAATTCTTCCAATCTTTATATGTTGGCGACAAATTTTGATTTCTAGGAGATATTATGCAAACCAGCAAAAGCTGCTGCGGGTTGCTCATGTGTGACCTCTGCTGATTCGCTGTGTCAGAGGGGTTCTACTTTGAGGCTTGGGAAAGTAGCAGCATTTTTGACTTGGCCTGAAATTAGACTACAACCTTCACCTCTGTCTTTCTCTTTCTTTTTACCCTTACCAGATGCCTCTCCCCACTGCACCCAGTTTCTGAGTGTGATAAAACCAGCACTGGGCTAGAGCTGTGTATTTGGAGATGGGGCCTCTGAAGAAGTAGTTAAGGTTAAATGAGGTCTTAAGGGTGGGCCCTGATCTTATAGGATTAGCATCCTTAGAAGAAGAGACACCAGACAGAGAGCGCTCTCTTTCTCTCTCTCTCTCTTCTCAAGCACAAGCTGAGGAAGGGCCACGTGGAGACACAGTGAGAAGGTGGCCACCTACAAGCCGTGAAGAGATTCCTCCCCAGAAACTGCCATGCTGGACTGTGATCTAGAACTTCCAGCCTCCAGAACCAGGAACAAATACGTTTTTGTTGTTTACACCCACACACCCATGGTATTTAAGGATGGCAGCTCGAGCTGACTAAGACAGGGTCCAAGCACTTGGTTCCGGTTGCTCATGTCCCAGGGACTCACATTTCCAATCTGCCTTCTGGGGGTCATAGCCACCTCTCAGGGCTTGCTGATGGGATCGGTGGTTGTGAATGTTCCTTGTCAGTATGGAGACCCATGACCACGTAAGAGAAGCGGGCAACTCGTGAGGACCTCAGCTATCTGATAGCATGCAGCAGGTATGACGATCCATCTATGTACTCAGATGTGCAACGGGGGTAATCTTGTTCTTTCAAAACTAAATGAAGTTTCCATCCTTTTCAGTGGCAGAAACTTATCCTCAGGGTATTTGGATTTTGCCCCCATCTCACTCAAGGTTCAGCCAGGGGAACAGGAGCTGCTGTGGGTATTTCCAGTAAACATGATTTTAACTCAGGAAATGGGAAAATGTGCAATTCTTAAAAGCCAGTGGGTAGGGGTAGTGATGGAAGCCAAGATCGGGAAGGTTACTGATGACTTTTAAGAAATCTGGAAATTCAGGAATTGTGAGGAAGCCTCTGCCCATGACCTCAGCTGCCTGTGCCCCCAGTGCCTGGGCTTCTTGAGGAGGAATTTGGGTATCATGGAAAGCCAGCCTGCTGGTGTTCACGACTGTGTAATTCCTCCTTCCCCTCCCCTCCCTCCTCAGGGGATCATAATGCCCCTCAAGGGCTTTTTTTATACCTGAGTCCTGGAGCTATAAAATGTGTTCTCCTGCAGCGGCTGCAGAGATAAAGTGCCAGGCCCTGAGATGTGGTTCAGGCTCCAGGTCCAGCCAGATTGCCTGTCCCTGAACCTGAACTCTTTTTTGGTTCAATCTGGGCTTGGACAAAGCCAGCAGGCAGTCTCTGGAGGTTGATCGTCTCCTACTGAGCTGAGGATCCCTCTTGCTTTGCAATTTGCAGCCAGATAGTCTCTCCTATTTTGCTTTTCAGGTTTCAGCCCTGGGATCCCCAGCTACCTACTACTCGAGGTCTCTCATAGGGTCTTTGCAGAGCCTCTAGGGGGAGGGGTCTTCTGCCCCTGCTGTTTACTTGTATGGGTTATTTTCCTACACAAGCCTTTTCCCCATGCCCCTCCCTTGACACAATTGCAGCTAAACCAAGTGGCTAACTAAAGTGATGCAATCCTTTCCCCCTCCTTTCTTTTCTTTTCTTTATTTTTTTCTATCTAGGAGGCAATATTCATAGTAGAAGCCATGGAAAGCTGTGGGATTGGCCAGACCTGGATTGGAATCCTGGCTGTAACTTTGGAGCTGTGTACTTTGGACTTCACTAATCCAAGCTTCAGTTTCTTCACCTATACACTGGGTTCCTGAGCCACGAGATCGGAGGGAGAAGAGCTCATGGATGAAATGCCATCACTTGCGCTGGTCTCTTCCTGGGATTGGGTCCCCTAGGCCAGGTTCAGGACACTGGAAAATGTGGCAAATGCAGAGACGACTCTGACAGCAGACCCTAACCTTTTTGGCACCAGGAATGGGTTTCATGGAAGACAGTTTTTCCATAGGCCAGGACGGGGGGAAATGGCTTTGGGATAATTTAAATACATTACATTTATTGTGCACTTTATTTCTGTTACTATTACATTGTAACATATACTGAAATAATTATACAACTCACCATAACGTAGAACCAGTGGAAGCCCTGAGCTTGCTTTCCTGCAACTAGACGGTCCCATCTGGGGGTGATGGGAGACAGTGACGTTCAGCATTAGATTCTCACAGGGAGCATGAGACCCAGGTGCCTCGCATGCACAGTTCACAATAGGGTTCACGCTCCTATGAGACTCTAGTGCTACCCTGATCTGAAAGGAGGCAGAGCTCAGGAGTTAATGAGAGCAATGGGGAGTGGCTGAAAGTAAAGATGAAGTTTCCCTCGCTCACCTGCGCTCACCTCCTGCTGTTTCTGGTCCTAACAAGCCAGGGACCGGTACTAGTCCATGGCCAGGGGATTCGGGACCCCTAGTTTGGGGAACATCTTTGAGCTCCTTCCCTCTTGGCTTGAGTGACGTAGAGAAGCCCATGGGCTGGGATTTAGACAACATGCTTGCCCAGGAGCATTGCAATTGCTTTATGTGGGCCTTCAATGCGCTTGCAGAGTAAGCTCCACAAATCCTGCAGCCAGGCGGTGAACCCAGGCTCTAGGAGTAAGATGCAAGAGCTGACTTCTCTGGTTCTGAGCTTAAGCTTGTTATTATTGTCTGCTCAGACTGGTATCTACACGATAACCCAAGAGCTAGAATACTCAGGCCAGAGGGAGAGGGGAAAATCCCCAACATGTGTCTGTTGTCAGATGATGACTAAGCCGCCCTCATCGCCACCAGGCCTTGTCACGGTGGAATGATGTTTGTCAGACATGGATTGTAACCCTAAGGTTATCACAGAGGGCCAGGGGATAGATGAACGGTGTTTGCACTAACACCTTTGATCACTTCATTGGCCGCTTGGGTTAGCTGCAATTGTGTCAAGGGAAGGGCATGGAGAAAAGGCTTGTGTAGTGGCATGGACATCTGCAGAGGTAAATCTCAGAGATAGACCTTTCTAGCTCCAGCCAAGGCGAGAGGCCAGTCTTGAGCAGACCAAAGCTCTGCCACAATTCTTTTCCACAGAGGCTGATGGATTGAGACATATAATTAATATATGTCTATATATTTATATATAAAAACCTTTACAAATCACATCCCTCGAGCCAGGTCTTTAAATAATGGAAGACGGTAGATTACTGCTTTATTAGTCCCTTCCAAAAGCTTATAAAAATTATCTTTTGCCGCTGGGAAGACATTTTATCAGAATTTATGGCAACTCAGAGAGTCTTGAGATATCAGATTCAGAAACTAAAGGTGCTTTCTGTGGCTGTTTCTGCAGCAGACAGGCCCTGCTCTCCCCTCTCCTTGTAAATTAAAATCTTGAACATTATCTGCTTTATGAAATAAGACACTTGGCTCTCCTATCTCGAGCCTGCTTTTTAATTAATATAGACTTGAGTAGGCAAAAGCCATAAACATGAGTGAGTGGCTGTGGCGTGTGAGAATGGGATGGCAGAGGGAGACACATGGAATCTGGAAAAAGAGAAAACCCAAAACATAAGTCTCTAGGGGCAAGTCTCTGACTTGGGGGGTAAACATTTCACTAATGGCTTGGAGAGATTTGCCGCCTTTGCATGTTTTCTGGCCAAGGCTGGAAGGCTCCATTATTTATTAGCCAGCGTTCTCCAGGGTCTGGTATCTCCCTTACAGAGGGTTGCTGAGCTGGGTATTTCCAGGTATCTATCCCCTGTTAGGGGAACTCAGGATCTGCCCTCCAAGAGCTTATATCTGGAGCAGCACCCCTCAAGTGTATTCCTGACCCCGTGCTGAGCCACAGACCTTTGTAACTGGCCCACCACAAGATAAAGTACAGAAACTGTGAGTAACACTTAGCAATAACCCATAGTTATTTGGTATTGCCATGGTATCCGAGGGTCTGAGCAACGGTCTCCTCTCACTGAACAGGATTCAGACAAGCTTGGATGTTCTTCATTTCATTTTCCTACCAATGCTTTTTAAAAATTCTATTTGGCAAAGTTCATGAAAAATGATTTCATTTTATAGTCTCTGGATTATTTTCCAGATTATTACTTCAGATTTTATTATTTTTTAGAATATCTTAAAAATTATTTTATATGCACTAGGCTACTTTCTAGAGTATTTCAGCTCAACCTAACCTGATTAACACAATTTCACAGCTTCCAAAACACTTTTTAAAATCATTAATCCTGCCGGGCACAGTGGCTCATGCCTGTAATCCCAGCACTGTGGGAGGCTGAAGAGGGTGGATTGTTTGAGCCCAGGAGTCCAAGACTAGCCTGGACTACATGGCAAAACCCCCATCTCTACAAAAAAATACAAAAATTATCAAGGCATGGTGGTGCATGCCTTAGTCCCAGCTACTTGAGAGGCTGAGGCAGGAGGATCATCAGCCTGGGAGGTCAAGGCTGCAGTGAGCTGTGATTACACCACTGCACTCCAGCCTGGGCAACAGAGCAAGACCCTGTCTCAAAAATAAAAATTAAAAAAAAAAACCATTAATCTGATCTTCACAAGAGCCCCAGGAAGGAGGTCCTACAAAGACTAGTGTTCCCAATGGATATGTAAGAAAACTGAGATTCACAGAAGACAAATGATTTGCTCAGAATCACTCAGCTTATTATTGTCTGTGTTTTTCGCCAGGGCTGTCCTAACAGGCAAATATCTCCTAGTGGTTTTGCTTTGCATTTCCCTGATGACTAGTGATGTTGTGGGCATCTTTTAATAAACCTCTTGGCAGTTTTTATGTCTTTCTTGGAGAAATGTCTACTTAGGTCCTTTGCCCAGTTTTTAATTGGGTTATATCTTTTCTTGCTATTGAGTTGCAGGTATTCCTTATGAGTTTTGGATAATAACCCCTTATCAGATCTAGGGTTTGCAAATATTTTTTTCCCAACCCATAGGCTGCTTTTTCATTTTGTTGCTTATTTCCCTTGCTGTGTTGAAGCTTTGTGGTTTGATGTAGTCCCATTTCTTTATATCTGCTTTTGTAGCCTGAGCTCTCGGTGTGATGTCCAAGAAATTATTGCCAAGGCCAATATCAAGAAGCATTCCCCTATGTTTTCTTCTAGGAGTCTTATGATTTTGGGATCTTGTGTTTAGGACAAGCAGTAACCAGTGTCAGCAAGGGTGTACAGAAAAGGGTACTCTTGTATGCTATTGGTGCGGATGTAGATAAGTACAGCCATTATGGGAAACAGTATGGAAGTTTCTAAAGAAATTAAAAACAGAGCTACTGTAAAATCCAGCAATCCCTCTTTTGTGTATATATCCAAAGGAAATGAAATCACCACTTCGTAAAGATATCTGCACTCCTGTGTTCATTGCAGGACTGTTCACAATAGCCAAGACAGGGGAAATTACCTAGGTGTCTGTCGATGGGTGAATGGATACAGAAACTGTGGTATGTACATTATTATATATGTGTGAGATATATATTTATATATATATATATAAATTCGGCCTTTAAAAGAGAGGACATCCTGGCCGGGTGCAGTGACTCACGCCTGTAATCCCAGCACTTTGGGAGGCTGACGTGGAGGATCACCTGAGGTCAGGAATTCGAGACCAGCCTGACTAACACGGCAAAACCCCGTCTCTACTAAAAATACAAAAATTAGCTGGACTTGGTGGCGCACACCTGTAGTCCCACCTACTCAGGAGGCTGAGGCAGAAGAATCGCTTGAATCTGGGACAGAGAGGTTGCAGTGAGCTGAGATCACGCCACTGCACTCCAGCTTGGGCGACAGAGTGACTCTGTCTCAAAAAAAAAAAAAAAAGAAGAAGAGTTCCTGACATTTGCCACAACACAAACGAACCTGGAGGACATTACGTTAAGTGAAATAAGCCAGACACCGAGAGACATATACTGCCATCTCACTTATATGTGGAATCTAAGAAAAAAGTTAAATATATAAGACAGAGAATGAAACAGTGGTTACCAGGGGCAGGGTGAGGAGAGGAAGTAGAAGATGTAGGTAAAGGGATATAAAGTAGCAGACACTTACGATGAGGAAGTCTAGAGATCTAATGTAGGAGATGAGTAGTATAATTAATAGTGTATTGTATTCAAGATTTTTGCTAAATAAGTAGATGGTAGCTGCGCTGGCCACAAAAAAAGTGAGTAGCTATGTTAGGAGATGGACAAGTTAATTTGCTTCACTATAGTTATCATTTTCTATCTATAGGTATCTTACAACATCATGCTGCATGCCTTATATGTATAATACAATTTATTTTTTAAAAAATGTATTAACAAGGAATGAACCTGGGTAAAGAGTATGTACTTTGCATCATTCTTGCAACTTTTCTGTAAGTATAAAATTGGTTTCAAATAAAAAGTAAAAAAAAAATTTAATCACTCCGGTTATAAACGGCAGATGTGGGATTCAAACCTAGGCCTCCCAGCTCAGATTCAACACTAATTCCTAGCTAAGGCACATTGATATGTGAAGAGGCAGTCATTGGATCTTCTTTCCTAGGGATTTTTCTGGTTTTTTTTTTTTTTTTTCATGGAGGAGGTGAGGGTAGGGATTTTTTACTTTTTAGTGGAGACAGGGTCTCACTATGTTGCCCAGCCTGGTCTTAAACTCCTGGCCTCAAGGAATCCTTCCACCTTGTAATCCAAAAGTGTTGAGATTACAGGCATGAACCACCATGCCCAGCTGGGTATTTCTGTTTTAAAGGAGGTCGTTGCAGATACAAAACCTATGTACAAGGCTAGAATTAACCCTGTGCTTACCAACAAGACAAAAAGCTTAAAGTGAGAATTTCTGGCAGGGCTATAGGAAGTGATTTGGAGGTAACTCTGTGAGTGTCAATAAGATGGAGATGCTGCTGCCTGCTGTGCCACACCAGGAAGGTAGGCCCTATGACACCCATTTCCTGAGCAACTCCTGCTCAGGCCACTGGGGAAGGGTCTCAGGCATGGCTTCTGCTGAGCAGGCTGAGGCCAGGCAGCTGCCCTGTCAGACAAGCCGCATGCAGGATTACAGGCAAACTCCATCTGACCTTGGCCAGGGCTGCCTGGTGTCTGGTCCCACCTCTTTCCCCAGAAAGGGTGTCGGGCAGCCTTCCAGGATGAATCTTTACTTCTTTTAATAGAGAAATAGGAAATGAGCCTGAAGAGAAAGTGAGGAATTATTGCTGCATTTAATGGCTCCAAAAATATCTCACTGGGGTTGGCTGTGAGTTCACTCCTAGGTGCTGATCCAGTGTTCCAGGGAGAAATGGCCAGACCTCAGGTGGGACATAGAAAACCAAAATGACAAACCAAGCTGAGAAGTCTGAGAAGGGATGGCTCATGCCAGGCCAGCGCAGTGAGGGCCAAGGCCGAGATCCCCTGGCTGGGCTCAGCCCTGGGCACTGCAAGGCTCTCAGGACTGGATGGGTGTGTAACCCACTCTGGGAAGGGTCTGACGTGAGTCCCAGTTCTGTCTCTCCCCGAATTCACAACAAAGTCCCGGCCACATCCATTTCCATCTTCTCTCTAAGCCTCGGCACCCCCATCTCTGAGAAAAAAAAGAGTTTTATTCTTTCTAAGCTCCCTTCTGTAGGAGACACCATTGATTGTCTTCCCAGATCCCATTGCCCTTGTTTTCCTCCCTACAGTTCACGTCTTGTTCAGAAATCCACCCATCCCATTGCCGGCTCCAGAAGTGGACTCCTGCTTATCTGAGCTGATCAGCATGTGGCATTCTGTGGGATTCGTGTCGCTCTAGAGGTGGACATATGTCCTAACTTGGTCCACCGAGGTCAAGGAACACCTTGTACTAAGAGGAAAATACCTACTCTGTATCCTGGAAAATTTGGGCAAGGAAATGAGGAACTTCAACCAATGCTACTATCATTCTGAGAAGCCAAGGGGATGCAGCCTCAGCGTGGTGGCCATGAGAATGGGCCTCATAGACCTCCAACTAAAGTCAGCTTAATGACCAAGAGCCCTGGCTGCTCAGTAATCCTTTGCCACATTTGTGCCAAAGTCGCGCTACCCACTGGCTGCTCCTGGCCAGCATGTGGCAGTGATATCCCATCAGGCCCATTCCACTGAGGACTGTATGATGGTGTTTTCCAACCCACCAAGGCTGCACAGCCATCTAGGACACTTCCACCCAACTATCCTTTCTCCCCCACCCTTCCCCTGGTTCCCTTGGCATTCACTTTTTGGAGGCTATCTCCAGTGGTGCCAGGAGTGGTCTGAGAACAGAAGTGGAAAGATGAGGATTTGAGACTGGTTCACCCAGCTGGTGGCAGAAAAGGACGCCATTTGGGTTGGTGGGTGGGAGGACATGGATAGCCCCTGACACAAAGTGGTGTCTCGATTGCTGAAGAATTCACCAGGGACGACCTGGGGAAACATCCTGGTGGAGGGAAATGGTGTGCCACGTGGAGTGGTTCAGACATTTGAGAAACGTGGGGCAAACAGTGCCTATGAGGACGTGGAGTTGGCTGGTTAGTGCTAAGTAGTTTCACCCCTACAGCCTTGCAGATGGAGAATAAGAGGGCGATTCACAGGCAGTTAATGGCGTGGAGTAAGAACCCAAGTGCTTTGGAGGTAGATCACCAGGAGACCCTTATCACCTACCCAGAAAGGGCAGACAGCTGAGTGAAAGGTGGAGGACTCTGTGGTTAGAACTGTACAACCGCAGAGATGTTGGTTCTGTTACACAAGGTGGTTCTGTTATGCAAAGGCCAAGGAAGCCCTGGTGGGAAAACCTAGGTCCTGAAATACGGAATGAGGACATCTGAATAGATGCCTCTGAGAACATGGATTCTGCAACCCCCATGGGCTCTGGGGGGCTTGCAGGAATGGCTATGCTTCCCTAATAAGAGCTGGCATGCTACAGAAGCTTCTCCCCAACACTGGAACAAGGGCTTCCCTGGGGAGCTGCCCCTACCTCCTCACCCCGGCTGCCAGGCCAATAACTGGAGGCAAACTCCAGCATCACCACTAAGCCTGGAATGGAAGGGAAGGGACTGGGCACCTAAACAGATGCAAAAATTAGCTGTGTGTCATGGCACAGGCCGCAGCCTGGCGGTGCTCCCGAGACTGGCTTTAAGGGTTCCTTTTCAAGGGAGCTGGAGTATGAAACTAGATCAACAAGAATTCATTGAATTGAGGGCACTTTCTTGGGGCACAGGAATGTAACACCCTGGCAAGGACCTCAAAGGATAGGGCAAATGCTACCGAGGGAGCATTCTAGGTTGTTAGAAGCCTAGGGAAAGGCAAGTCTGATGCTCAGCAATGTGGTAATGCCCCAGTTGCCCTGGCAGATGAGAAAGGGAAGTGGGGAGGCAGAGGGAAGTGGGCTTGCTGACGTGGATATATTATGGCAGGTCTGAAGACCCACCAGGGGATTTAGCTCCATGACAGGGCTCAGCAGGTACACCCTCAACCAAGGCCATGAGGAAGGCACCAATGCGAGGACAAGCAGCCTTCCTAAGCTCAGCAGAGGTTCTCCCCTGCAGACCTTTAACCATGAGACAGGGACTGACCAAGATTGCAGCTGCTGTGCCTGGAAATCCATGGCCACCTTTGTACTCAGGCCACTCTTCCCATCAGTGAATGAGTGTGGCAGGGATACTGAGGAAGGCTGGTTCCGGAGAGACCCAGGATGCATCAAACGGCGGTGACTTTGGCTAGAAGACTATCTGATAGCCTTTCTGAGCCTTCTGTTGAACTGCACTGCAGTCCAGGCTGTCCTTATCCAACCTCCCTTCCCTCTCTCCCTCCATGGATGTTGGACTTGCGTTGCACTCTTCTCTAGCTCTCTCCCATCTCCTCTCCAAGATGGTTTTCTAAAAACTTCCCTGTGCATTTGCTTCTCAGACCAACACAGTGAAGAGGAAGCAGGCCAAGGAAGGCCAAAAAGACAGAGAGAGAATCGGGTGCTTGAAAATATCACTGCACTGTTGAATCAACTGGCCCCACAGCCCTTCCTACGAAATCCCCACAGTGGTGGCATGAGAAGCTCCTATGAACCAGGAAGAGTTAGTTCTCTGTCCATGGAAGCGAAATCAGCCTGTTACAGCTGATACAGTATACCATTGCAATCTTTCGTGAGACTTTGAGGCTCATACTGTATATTATCATGGTTCAGCCCCAGTCTTTTCACTCCCACTTTATGGCTATTCTCCCTGCAATACAAGTCTCTAGAAAGTGATTTTTCCAAGGGACGGGCCTTTCTTCAGCAAAAACACACAACTCTATAGACAAAAAGCCACTCATGGGTAAAACCAGTGAGTCACCGAGGGCTACTAAGACTTGGTATTTATAAACGAAAATCAGCACGCTAAGAGAGTTTCCTGAAGGCCCGATTCAGCATCTGGCTAAGAAGTCAGAAGGCCATGCAACCCCTGGCAACATCACAAAGTGCTGCCACATGTTCCCACAGGCAGAGACGTCAGAGGCGAGATGCTCAGGCAGGATCGTTTCAGACCAGGGCACCATTGGGGCTGCCTTGGGCTGGTCTTGGTTTTCGGTTGCTGCTATTCTTACATTTTAATTATGAATCGCTGTTGGTTTGGTGCCCTCTTCATCAGCTCAGCTTGTGGTGGGTTGTTGGTTAACCCCACAACATGTAGAGATACATATTTGCACCAACAGAGTGTGGGGCCTATCATTTTCCAATAACTACTAGACTCTGAAACATGTAGGTGTTGCAGTCTGGTTGTGAATCATCCATGCCTTTATTTCTATAGCAGAGGTGTACATGAAGATTCCCCAAGTGCTTCTGCGAGGCTTTTCAATGTGACCCCTTCCTTCTGGCTTGGGGATAGGGTGAGACTGATGGTCTGATGACTTTGGTTTGGCCCATGTGGGCTGTGGATGCAATGGTTGGAAATTAGTGCTCTCTAGAAGATCCAGGGCTAGGACTGAGGTCCTGGAGGGTTAAGGAGGGAAGGCTGGAAGAAACAGGGTTCTCAACCCTCCACTCCCACTTCCATCAGAGAATCTTCATGGTAGGTTGCCGTCTGTGACCTAGTCTTGTGAGGCTGAGTGGGACAGCGTGGAATCAGGGCTGGCATTTGGCAGCAAGCCACAAATGTATCATCACTGATGTCTGCTGGGAAGGTAACCTGATTCTGTATCATTACTGTGGCACCCCAAGTTTAGGGCATCCTGGTAGCAAGCAACAGAAATCAAGCTGGGTTGACTCAAGCAAAAAAATCAGTTTGTTAAAGGGATACTGAGTAGTTTACAGAACAGACAGGAGGGTGGACAGTTTTTCTTGGAGTTAGGATGAGAACAAAGGTGGCTTAGAACACCAGGCAGAGAATTCTATTCCAGGTATCAGTACTACGATGATGATGATGATGATGATGATGATGGGCAGTGTTTGCTGAGGTGTCCTAAATACTTGATGTGTCTTTACTATTTAAGCCTCCAACAATCCTATGAGGTAGGGATCATTATCATTCCCACGTTGCAGATGAGTAAACTGAGGTACGGGTAAGTTAAATAACTTGCCTAAGGCCATGCTGCTGATAGATGGTGGAGCCTACCTTGGACGGGCTCTGTCTTTCCACTGAAGGACATTGCTCTCAAGCAGCTCCTCTCTCTCTCAACTCTCTCCTTCAAGGTTCTAGTTACAGAAGGAGCAGGACTGAAAAGAATTAAAAAAAAAAAAAAAAGGTTCTAGTAACCACGCCAACCACCTCCTCCTGAGGCCGGAGTCATAGCAGCCTCTCTTCCCAGTCCCAGGTCCTTTACTATCACCTGCGATTTCCCTACACCCGGTCCACACCTGTGTGCTCCTTTATTACAACCTCCTCAAATGATCTTCATTTGAGAGTGCCATCTGTTACTGTTGTGCTGGTGTATTTCATAGAATCCTTAAGATCATTGATCAGATACCACTCCATTATTCGATGTACCATTGAAAGGGAGAATAAATGTAGTCATTTAATGTTAGACCACTGATTGTAAGACCAACATTTGAGTGTGAAAATGTGTGCCTTACAATTGGAAAGAAATTATTGCTTCTATTTCATAGATGAGGGGATGGCTATACAAAGAAGTTGAGTAACTCCTTTGAGGCTACCCAGACAGCAGTTGGCCGAGCCAAGATTTGAACCAGACAGCTTTGTTCTGGATTCTGCATCCTAACTGTACCAATGCTGCTCTGGCTGTGTGGAGCCAGACTCTAGAAAAATCCTACATGGGGAAAATGTGCGGTGGAACTAAGGCAAGCAGGGAGAGGAGAGGCCTGGCCGGGACAACCAGCCACTGATGGTCTGAAGGGAAGTATGTCCTGGGGGTGCTGGGGCCCAGGGTGGGGTGAGGAGAGCAGAAAGGCCGACTCCTCCTGGAGGAGAAGTCAAATACTGCCCTGGGCAGAAGGGAGGCCTGAGATGATGTCCCAGCCTCCCCAAAGAGGCCCTGGTCCCCTCCAACCCCTGCCTTCTGAGTTCATCTTGTCATCCATCGACAAATATAGACCAGGAGAAACCTAAATAAATGAGTGGCTGCTCGAAGCCACAGGACAGCTAACCATAATGGGGGTTTTTGGTTTTCTGCTTGAGACACAAACAGCACATTCCTCAGCTGAAATAGCCGGGTGGAGAAACAGGGCATTATTGGACGGGAACACCCGGCCAGGATGAACCAAACAGGACAGAAATAGGCCCACGCCACCACATGAAGGGAGCGCATCGGTGCTTGGCTGGCTGTGCTTGGCCTGGCCCTGCCCTGCTGGGGTAGCTGCTGACACCTGGGGAGGCTCCAGCTTTGCCCCAGGAGGAAGGCAGCTGTGTGTTTGCCTGGACCCTCAACCTTGGGCAGCTGGGGCAGCAGCCCCTTTCTTAGACAAGGGTTCTTGGGACTTGAGATGGGACATGAATCCTGGTAGCTCTGCACACACACACACACACAAATGCACACAGAAAAATGCACACACACACTCAGACTCACCAACACACACATTATGTACATTGTGTACCTGCAGAGCCAGAAATACATATGTAAGCTCATGTATCAATGTACACTGCTTCAGACACATGTACCCACATGAGAACACAGAGGCACACACTGGCCACATTGCTCATGCACGCAGATGCACACCGTACTCACACCCCCACACACATGTGGCAGTGCACATATGCAGAGATCCACATGACTGTGTGTTCTTATCCTTAGAGATGTACACACATGCAAGCACAGATACACGCAAGCCCTAGCATGTATCCACATGCAAGCACAGATACATGCAAGCCCTAGCATGTATCCATAAGCAGTCATATGCACACACACTTATATATATGTCACTACACATGCAAATATCCACACATGTGAGTGCATGCACATCAGCATATGGGCCCAGGCATGTTGTTCCTGGCCCCCTGGGCCTCCCTCACCCTGGGCATGTTCACCCCAGAGGTTGGTGTTCTCTCATCTGAACAAGCATCTGAGAATAGGTTTAAGGGGGCTCTGGGACAGGAGGGTCAAGGAGAAGCTGCCAAGAGAGCCAAGGATCTATCCCACCATCTGCTTCTAGCCAGTCTCTCTTCCCCTCATTTCTCCTGAGTGGTCTCCAGGCAGTTGTAAACAGTAGACCAATTCCAAGGCCTCCCGGTAGACTGGGCCTGGGCATAGCCACAGCTTGATGGTACTGCTATCACTGTGAATCTCTGAGCTCTGTGGAGCCGGGGATCCCGGCAGTGACGATCATCCCCTTACTCCCAAAGACCTCTACAGTAACTGGTCTCAGTACATGAATAAACGAAATAGAAGAGCACTGATTGGCATCCCTACTTAACAGCTAAAAAGACTGAGGTCCAGAGAGGCTGAGCAGGACTTCACCAAAGTCCTATCTGTCTGCCTCCTACCCCACCCCAGTGCTGCCCCCATCTGTGGAAGCCCTGGTGTCGGCTTCTGATGCTAGGGCCAGGACAGTAAAACCTGGACAAGGAAAAGAGATAGTAATGTGTCCTGGGAGCCTCTGGGCTATCCACCTGGTGTCTGCCTGGCCCTTGACCCGTCTGTCCTACCCTGCCCCAGGGCCAGGAGGCAGCTTAAGGATCCAGGAAAAAAGCCCAGTTCATCATCGCGTCCAACCCCTGAAGCATTGGCTGCCAGGTCTTTTCCTAGCCTCAGATCAGCTCCCCATCTCTGCTACCCCTGTGACTTCCCCAGACCTAGGGATGGACCATGGTTTTCTGGTCCTGAGATCAAGCTGGAGTGAAGAAGGAATAGATGAAGACAGCAGGGGTCAGTGTTTGTTCAGTGGAGGCCACACAGGAGCAGGCATGAGAGGACCAAACGTCTTCTAGGCAGGGCACCCAGCAGATATTCAGACACATGGTGTCAGACCCACAAACCGAACCCCTGGCCTCAGCTCAGAGCAGCCAAGGGCAGAAGCTGGGTCTTCCCAGGAACCCACACTGGTGTAATGGGAAAGACCTCTAGTCTGCTCCAGTTTGGGGATTTTCCAGCTTTTGTTTTGCAGCCACAGAATCTTTTCTTCAGATGATTTTTTTTAAGTATTAAATTAGGGTATAATTTGCATTCAGCAAAATTCACCCTCATAGCGTACAATTCTGCTGCTTTAACAAAAACATACAGTTGTGTAACTACTACCACAATCAAGATATAGAAGAGTTCCATCGTCCCCCTAAAATCCCCATGTCCCTTGTGGTCAGCCCCTTCCCCCACCCCTGGCAACCATGGATCTATTTTCTGTCCCTGGAGTGTTGCCTTTTTCAGAATGTTCTGTAAATGGAATCACACATAATGCGGCCATTTCATTTAACACAATGCCCTGGAGACCCATTCGGTTGCTCTGTGTGTCGGTAGCTCATTGCTCTTGGTTGCTGCGTGGAATTCACTGTATGGATAAACCACAGTTTGTTTAGCCATTCCCCACAGGAGGGATATTGAGTTTATTTCTACTTTTCGGCTATTACGAAGACTCTATGAACATTTGAGTATAGGCTTTTGTATAAACACACACAACATATATATTATATCTTTTTGGAAAATACAAGTGGGTTCTGGGTCATGTTATAAGTATATGTTCAACTTTCTAAGAAACCACCAAATTGTTTTCCAAAGTGATTGCACCATGTTGCATTCCCATCAGCAATGAATGAGAGTTCTGGCTGTTCTATCTCTTCACTGGCAATTGATACTGTTACCTTTTCCCACTATTGTAATAGGTGTGTATCAAGGGACAATTTACTAGAAACGCAAATCTACAGAACAGGTATGTTAAGCTACCCTGGGTAGAGCCAGGAGCCAGAGTAGGGGTTCTGAGCCCTGTACACTGAGACCCTCCCTTACTACAGTGGCAGTTCCTGAGTATCTCTTTGGAACCCAGAACTAAGGCCAGGGAGGGGAGGAGCATTGCCCAAGGTCACACAGCTCAACAAGAGGGAACAGTGGGCAAGGCCCAGCCCTCTGTCTGATACCAGTGACTTGTCCTTTCCTGAGCACCATGTCACCACTGGAGGGGAGAAAAGGAGTGTTCTCAAGCCATGTCCCAGGGACCTGCCTGGGGCTGGGTCGAGGACTGAGTTGAGTGCAAGGATGCTGTCAGCCTCAGGGCTATTCCATGTTGAGAGTTGCCAGTGAGACAACATGGTCTAGGGGAAATGACAACATCTTTGGGATCATGCAGAGACACACTTTCAAAACCCAACAGGAATGCTTATTAACTGTGCTGCCCTGGGCAAGTCACTTTACCTCTCTGAACCTCAGTTTTATTAACAATAAAATGAAAAGTCTATCTTACTTTTTGTTGGGTTGTCAGACAGATTGCAGCTCACAACACAATCCTTTATTCAATAAATGTATTGAGCTCTTTCAGGCCAGACACTGCTCTGGATGCCAGTGTTATAGCAGTGAACAAGACAGACAAGATCCCTGATCTCAGAGGAGACCAGGGGATTCAGCAATCAAGTGTATAATATGTCAGGTGTTGGTATATGGTATGCAGAAAAATGAAAGATAAAGTGGAATAACAGTATGTAGAGAGAAATGGGGTACCCTTTTAAATAGAGTTGTCAGTGAAAGCCTCCTTGAGAGGTGCCTTTTGAACAGAGACCTGAATAGAGTAAGAAAATCAACCATATGGATACCTGCATTACTCATTAGCTGTGTGTTCTTGAGCAAGTCACTTAACCTCTCTGAACCTCAGTTTCTTCATTAAATAGATTGAATTAGAATCCTCCTTACTGGACAGTTGTTAAGTTTCAGTGGGAGAAAGCTGGTAAAGTGCAGCGCAATGCCCAGCACAAAGGGCCTGCACATTTCAGTTAATCTCCTTCCCTCTCCAAGGAATTCAAAGTCTAGTTGGGGGTTGCAGTTATAGGATGGACACATAAGACACATATGAAAATAATATCATAGCTCACAAATTATTTGAGCACCTGCAATGTGCCTGGCATGTTCAAAATGTTCTGCCTGTCTTATGATAGGTTGAATTGCTTGTCCCAATTCTTTACACTTCCTGTATCCAGGTCTCTTGTTACGTGACTTGGCTGTCTTTCCATCACAGGTGAAATGTACTCCCCTGCCTTGATTTTGAGCTCAGCCATGTTACTAGCTTTAGCTAAAGGGATGCTCACAGATGTGACACAAGCAAGGGCTTGAAAGTGCTTGTATAATTGGGCTTGTTCCCTCATGTTGCTGTTATCATCATGAGAAGAGTGTGTCCTGAACAACGCAATGGTTCAAGGAAGAAGACAGAACCATGGAACAAACTCATGTGTGCTGCAGCTTGGAGCCAAGCTCAGCAGAGTCCAGCCAAGATCAGCCAATTCCGAGCCAACCATCATATACACAAACGAGAAGACATTATTGTTTCAGCCACTGAGTTTTGGGGTGGTTTTTTATGTAACATTATGGTAGTGATATCCATATGTTATTGATACATATGTTAACCATTTAATCCTTGCAAAACCTTTATGAGGTAGTTACTCTTATTTTATAAATAAACCCAGGGAGGTGAGATAGTGAATAATTGTTAAGTAGAGATTTGAATTTATGTAATCTGATTTTAGAGCCCCTTCTACAAACCATGACACTAAAAGAGAGTGAGAAAAATATGTTGAGAGGTTTGTCACGTGCTATGTGCACGCATAGGGGTGCACACCTGGTACACCTCTGTGCACCAGGTGAGGAACTAATTGCACTATGGGAAATAGGAAAGTTTTTCCAGAGAAGGCTGAATAAGAGTTGAAACTTGAGTACAGGTAGAATGGAGTTAAGTAGACATTGGGAAAAAGGAATTCCAGGTAGGAAAAACTAGTCTGAGCAAAAGTGCCAAGGGGGAATACACACAACGTTCTTACAGCTCCCTCACCCCTTGTCACCTGATCAACCCCTACTCATTCTACAGTTCTTAGGGTCACAGTTACTTCCTTGGGAAAGCCTTCCCTAACCTGCTGGACAAGGCCAGTTCCTTTCACTGCACTCTCCAGAGCACCAGATTCCTCTTCTTCACAACACATAGTACAGCTGTAATTACATTAGCATTTACCTATATCTGCCTTGGTCAGCGTTATAATAGCAGCACCTGACTCATGGTAGGTCTGCAACAAATATTTGTAAAATTGATGCCATTCAACAAATGTGTTAGTTATGTATTGCTGAATAACAAATTAACCCAAAACTTAGCAGCTTAAAATAATCTTGAGCATTTATTATTTTGCATCATTTTGTGGATCAGGAATGCAGGAGCAGCTTAGTTGGGTGGTTGTGGCTCAAGGTCTCTTGTGAAGTTGCAGTCAAGTTGTCAGCTGGGGCTGGGTCATCTCAAGGCTTGACTGGGGCTGGAGGTTCCTCTTCCAATATGGCTGACTCACAAGGATGGCTGGGTGATGCTGGCTGTTGGCAGGAGGCATCAGTTTCTAATCACATGGACCTCTCTTTAGGGTTTTCTGAGTGTCCTCACTGCAGGGTGGCTCGTGGCCCCTAGAGTGAGTGACCCAAGTGATCCAAAAGGAAGGATAGCCAGGCACAGTGGCTCACACTTATAATCCCAGAACTTTGGAAGGCTGAGGCAGGAGAATTGCTTGAGCCCAGGCATCTGAGACTAGCCTGGGCAACATAGAGAGACCCCACCTCTACAGAAATAAAAATTAAAATTAGCTCTGTCTGGTGGCCATGCATGTAGCCTCAGCTACTTGGGAGGCTGAGATGAGAGGATTGCTTGAGTCCAGAGGTTGAGGCTTCAGTGAGCTGTGTTTGCACCACCGCATTCCAGCCTGGGCAACAGAGAGAGACCCTGTCTAGAAGAACAAGAGGAAGAAGAAGAAGGAGGAGGAGGAGGAGGAAGAGGAAGAGGAAGGGGAGGAATGTCTTCTATGACTTAGCCTTAGAAGTCACACGCTGTGGACTCCACTGGATTTTGTTGGTCACCCCCGGCCACCCTGACACAACGTCAGGCTACATAAGGGTATGAATACCAGGAGGTGATGCACGAGGGGGACATCTTTTTTGATAGAAACTAACAGGGTTGGGGCAGGTGCATGTCTGATTTCCAGACTCTGAATTCACAGCTTTGGGTGCAGGTGGGTAGGTGGGTAATCTAGGAGTTGTTCTCAGAAAGCAATGAAGGAACAAGAAGAGTGAGATGGGGAACGGGAAAAAGCAAATAAAAGGTGTGTTAGTGAAGAAGTCACAACTGTGAACCCCTGAAACCCAATCCCCTGGAGGATCCTCAAAGGTACTAGCTAGAGCATGCCTCAAATTATCTCCCGAAGGACACAGGCTGTGGCATTTATCTACCCAGTCCATCTGTTTCTCATTGGTTCAATAGGGCATTAACTCCCCTAAGCCTCCTCCCAGCAACCCCTGCAAAACACACACAAGACTAGGCAAGCTGCCAAGGCTGTGAAGAAGGCTGAAGACAGAAAAGCTGAGCAATGAGGCAGTACTTAGATGAGATGAGGTCCATTTGTTCTAGAACTGTCCACCACCCACAGCTGCAGCCACAATCCTAGGTGGCCTGAAGGGTTGTGGCTCAGATCTCAGGAAACATCTGCCATAGACTCTTCAGAGAGGGCAGTTTGGGAAGAGCTCCCCAGGAGCATGCGGCATGCAGGATAAAAATTCATCAGTCCTGGGATAAGCAGAGGGTGAGGGAACAGCAGGTGCAAAAGCCCTGAGGCAAGGGTGAGGAGGGCTGGCTCCAGAACCCTCCAGGGCAGTGTGGCCAGAACTGGGCAGGAGGAGAAAAGACAGAGATGAGACCAAAATTCTTGGTTGGGGTCAGATCACATAGCACTTTGCAGGCCATGGCAGGGAATGACTTACTGGCTGTGTGACCTTGGGTTGGTTCCTTCACTTCTCTGAGCCTCATTTTTTACAGATGTGAGGATTAAGTCCGACAGCACAGATCAATTTTAAGCATAGTGTCTGGCACACAGTTAGCGTGATATAAACGTTTGGTATTGTTAGCAGTGGCGAATCTGTACAGGTCTTTGGCAACTCTATTCTCATCTCCTCAGAGGAAATAATTCATCTAAGGGCATACGGCAGAGTGAGAGACCATGGCAAGTTTTAGAGTAGAAGTGAAAGTTTATTAAACAGTTTCAGAGCAGGAACAAAAGGAAGTAAAGTATACTTGAAAGAGGGTCAAGCAGGTGACTTAAGAGATTCAAGTGCACGGTTCAGCCTTTTACTTGGGATTTTATACATTTGCATGCTTCTGGAGGTTGCATCTTGTCCTCCCTGATTCTTCCTTTGGCATGGGCTGTCTGCAGGTGCAGTAGGCTGCCAGCACTTGGGAGGGACCACATGTGCAGTGTGTTTATTGAAGTTGTGTGCGTCCTCATTTGAGGCATTTTTTCCTTACCAGTCAAGTGTTCTTGGAGGAAGGTCATATACCAGGTAAACTCCGCCATTTTGCCTCTTAGAGTACACACTTGAGCCTACTCGCCCATATTTGAGTCCACTTGCCCAACTCCTGAGATCTTATCCAGAACGCCGATCAACAGCTTCAGGTGTATTTTATCTGTTGGGAGACTGCCTTCCCCTGCACTGGCTGCAACCAATTATTATTTCAGAGCCACTTTGACAAATGCCTGACCATCCTGCTGGCCTGGCATTCCTGGTGGGGTCCCTCTCCTCCCCTGCTTATGTCTGCCTGACCACCTACTGTAACAGTGTATTGCTGATTTTGTTCTCATCCCAGGCCTTCCCCACTCCGGCTCTCTCATTCACTTGTCCCTGTCTCCTCAGAACTCCAGTTTCAAGCAAAGTGCAAAGCCTCATGCTGTTCCTAGTCAGGCCGCAACAACCTAGCACCCTGCTGGCAGCAAGATGCAGCTGAGAGCCCTCGCAGGTCCCCCGAGGCCCTTTGGAGCGTGACTAACCCACACCCACAACTTCCTCCACCCCAGCTCGGCCAGGCGGTTCACATGGCCCAGCAATGCACACCAAGCTCCCTGCACCACCTCACTTCTGCTCTTGCTGTCCCATCTGCCAAATGCCTTCCTCCTCCCCACCATCCTCTGGCTGGTTAAAAGGAAAACTCATTTCTCTACGTTTGCAACACTTCTGAACTAAATATGTGAGTTTTCCACACCAAGCAATTCTATAATATTCTGCAGACACCAACTGAGTGTCCAGCAATTCAACTCAATTCTGTCACTGACTACCTGGAGTTAGCATCAGACCATACTGGTAAAGGGCTGCCCCCCACTTCAGGCACCAGTTGAAAGTCCCCAGTGTCCTGGACTAAAAATTAGGGGTTCCCACAACCCCCTCCTTTAGTTTGAAATTCCCACAACCTCCTCCTTGGGTTTGACGATTTGTTAGAATGGCTCACAGATCTCAGGGAAACACTTTACTTATGTTTACTGGTTTTATTAAAGGATATTTTAACAAATACAAATGAATAACCAAATGAAGGGGTACATAGGTTATGTTCTGAAGGATTCACTGGGGCTCGGGGGATCCTTTTCCAATATGGCTGACTCACTAGGATGGCTAGGTGATGGTGGCTGTCGGCAGGAGGCCTCAGTTCCTCACCACATGGACCTCTCTCTAGGGCTGTCTGAGCGTCCCCACCGCATGGTGGCTGGTGGCCTCTACAGTGAGTGATTCAAGTGATCCAGGAGGAAAGATAGCCAGGCATGGCTGGTTTTTCCTACCTGGAATTCCTTTTCCCCAATGTTTACTTAATATCATTCTACCTGTACTCAAGTCTCAACTCATATTCTCTGTGAAAACTGTCTTTTTCCCATAGTGCAATCAGTCCCTCACCTGGTGCACATAGGTGTACCAGTTGCATACCCCATGGGTGCACATAGCACTTTGTTGGCACACCCCTTAGCACTCTTTTTCTCAATCTCTTTTAGTGTCATGGTTAATAGCTCCTGTACCAAGCATGGGAGCTCTGGTCCCTGGAAATTTGGGTTGTGCCAACCTCCTGGCATGTGAAAGCACTCACCAATCTAGAAGCTCAATTGTTTAGACTTTTATGGAGACTTCATTATATAGGCATGATTGATTAAATCATTGGACATTGGTGGTTGACCTCCAGCTCCAGCTTCTCTCCTCTCCCAAGAGGTAAGGGGGTGGGGCTGAAAGTTCCGGCCCTCTAATTACATAGTTGGTTCCTCTGCCAACCAGTCCTCATCCTGAAGCTATCTAGGGGCTTCCAGCCACCAATCATCTCATTAACATACAAAAAGACACTCAACACTCCAGAGATTTCAAGGGTCTTAGAGCTCCTTCTGTCAGGAACCATGAACAAAGTTTCAATATATATTTCTTATTATAGTAAAGCACCACAGTGGTTGTTCCTCGTAGTTCAAGACCTGCCTCTGCACCCTGAAGTCTTCTGAGACTTGCCTATCAGCCCCAGCTCCTCTCTTTCCACTTGCAGACCCTGAGATGGTCAATGGGGATGATCAGTTCTCATGCCTGTCTTCCTACAGGGTCCACTCTCTACCAGGATGCAATTTGATTTTGCATTACAGTTACAGTCATTATTGATAGCTAGTGTTTGCCCTTCCTTATCTCTGGGTGATATTACAGTATATATATTTGTTTATCTGTTTTTCCCACCACAATATCAGTTCCATGAGGGCAGAGGATTATTGTATTGTATCCCTTTCTGTCTCCCCAGTGCCTAACACAGCACCTGACACATGATGGATAATCAATAAATATCTATAAGTACTTGAATGATTGCTCTACTCCATCCCTGGGCCTGGCACAATGTCATAATTACAAAAGCTACCATTTGTTGAGTATCTACTCTACTCTGAAACACTGACAGCCACTTCACACGCATCATCCTCTCTAATCTTTACAATCGTCTTGTAATCACCCAATGGGTTAGATAGAGCTGATTTATCAAGACAGGGAAACTGCAGTAGAGAGAGTTTAATTCACGCAGAGCTGACTGAATGAGAGACCAGGGTTTTGTTATTACTCAGATCAGCCTCCCCGAAAATTCAGAAGCTAGGGTTTTTCAAGGATGGTTTGGCAGGCAAGGGAATGGGTGCAGCTGATTGGTTGGGGGGATGCAATCATAGAGGTGTGGAAAATGGTCCTTTACAGATGTTAATACATTAATTCTCTTGTGTGGGTGGGGGCCACAGGACTGATTAGAGTGTCCTGGTGGAGCCATAAGTCATCAGAAATGCAAAGACATGAAAAGGCATCTCAAAAGGCTAACCTTAGGTTCTGTAAGAGTGATTTTATCTGCAGGAGTAATTGGAGAAGTTGAAATCTTGCAAGTTCTGGAATAATAGCTAGGAATCATTTATGTCTGTATCTTAGCAGAATTCAGGTTCCTCTCATCTTCCTAACCTGGTGTTCTCTCATTAGCTTTATGAAGGTGATTTAGTTTGGGGAAAGGGCTATTTTCATTTAAACTATAAACTAAATTTCTCCCAAAATTGGCTTGGCCCAAGCCCAGGTGTGATGAAGGCCAGTCTGAAGGTTAAAGGCAAGATGGGAGTTGGTTAGATCAGAACTTTTTCAGTGCCACAATTTTCTTACTGTTATAATTTTTGCAAAGGTGGTCTCAGTCTGACTTGCTGCAAGATGTATGCCATTATTTTCTGTACACATATGCATGTAGATAAATTATACTATGTTAATGTATATATCAACGTATGTATTAATATGGTATAGCTTAATTTATAATATTGCATATATCTTAATTTATAATATCGCATATATTTTATATATACACACACATATGTATGTATATATATAAATACATCGGATACTTGTTAGCACTTACTGGGTGCCAGGCCCTCTTCTAAGAACTTTACAAATATTAATTCATTAATTCTCATAGCAGCCCTGTAGTGAGTTGAGTGGTGCCTCCCCAATCCCCCCCAAAAAAAGATATATTTAAGATCTAACCCCTGAAACTTGCAAGTGTGACTGTATTTGGAAAAAGAGTCTTGACAAATGTAATTAAGTTAAACATCTTGAGATAAGATCCCCCTGGATTACCCAGGTGGGCCCTAAATCCAATGACAAGTGTCCTCATGAAAAACAGAGAGGAAAACAGACACAGGGAGGAGAAGGCAATAGGAGACACAGGCAGAGATGGGAGAGGTGCAGCCAGGGACTCCTGAAGCCACCAGAAGCAGAAAGAGGCAATGCAGGATTCTCCCTGAGAGACTCCAGAGGGAATACAGCCCTGCCGACACCTTGATTTCAAACTTTGGGTCTCCGGAACTCTGAGAGAATACATTTATGTTGCTTTACACCACGTGGCTTGTGGCAATTTGTTATGGCAGGGCTGGGAAACTGATACAGCTCTATTAGCTAAGTCCTATTATTTAGCCCCATTTTACAGATGAAGAAATTGAGGCACAGGGACAGATAAAGTGACTTGCCCAAAGTCACACCGCTACTAGGGGCAGAGCCCACATTCAAATTCACAGTCAGTGCTCTTAATCATGACGCCCAGAAGACAGAGGTTATGTGACATGGCCACTGCCCCATGGCCAGCCAATGGCACAACTAGGATATGAACCAAGGACACCCTGACTGCAGAGCACACCAGATTGCACTGCAGCTGCAATACCACATAGCTCTCCTGTCCCTCCCTGCAGCGTCCGCGTTGAGGCCCTTACACAAGCCTGCCCCTTTCACAGAGTGGTTGTCGGGCAGAGCAGCCAGTCTGTGTCCTGCGGCTCTCTCCAAACAGGAGTACCGTCCAGGTCAGACTGGGCCCCAGGTGGTACTACAAAAGACTGTGATTTATACAGTGCAATCCGGTACCTCCTTGCTTCATTTTCCCACAATTAAGCAGGGCTCGCTGGTGACAAACGGCCCCCACTCCCACAGCCTCACTGCTCCCGGGGACCCTGCTTTCCTCTGCAGGCCCTGGAGCTCATTCATCCTTCAGGCTGCCCAGGTTGGAGTGGATAAATCAAGCTAACTTGAGAACCGATTGCAAGGTCATCACTCAGAGGAGAGAGCTATGGCCTGGAGCTGCCAGACTTCATATTTTATTGGAACAGCTAGAAGTGCTGGACCACTGACCCCCTCCCCTCGAGAGGAGTATGGCTTCCAATCTGCACCACAGGTCACCTGCCGGGAGCAGGGGGCCACCTCCCTCAGCCTCTACAGGGCTTGATGTTCAGCTCTTACTGGGGATCCATGGACACAGGGTAGGAGGGTGGACCCAGAGCTTGGGTGGATCCAACTCTCTGCCCACCCCACCCTCTCCTAAAGCTTCTCCAAAGCCCTCTGGCTTTCCTGTCTCTGAGAATACAGTTTAGCACAGCCCAGGGGTGGGGCAGGGGTGACACCAGCCTTAAATCATCATTTGGAATGTGGCATTTACAGTCAGGCAGATTTATGGTTGAGTCTAGGCTCCATCACTTCCTAGTATTTTGTGACTATGGGCAAGTTACTTAGCCATTGTCGGCCTCAGCTTCCTCAACTTTGAGATGGGTCATGAGGATTAAATGAGATAATACATGCAGAGGGCTTGGCTCTGGAAACATTTCACCCAAGGCCCCCGCTTTAAAAAAAAAAACTTTCTTGTAATACTTGTTAAGTTTCTAGGACACTTGGAAGAATAGCAGATGCTATAAAATAGGCCTGAGCAAGGTGGGGACTCAGCCTCTCCCCACACAAGGGTTTTGGGACCACCAAGCCTTCTCTGGGGTTCTTGAGGTCAATCAAGGCTGCCCTTTAGTGGGGGATGAGCAGAGTGGCCATCACTCCCTCTGCTCCCTTCCAGCCCCCTTAAGCCTCTGATTTCCTCCCACGGGTGGGTCTCAGTGGGGTGAACAGGCAGCCTCACAATCACTTGTTCCCTGTACGAAAATATGAATCCCATTTATTCAGTGCAAAGTGCTCACCCTGCTATCTACGTTAGGATTGGGTTGTGCTACATAAAATCAAAATCTGATCCATGATGGCTTGAATCATTGGTTCTCAAAGTGTGACACCCAGACCTGCAGCAGCAGCATTACCTGGGAAAATGTTAGACATGAAATTCTCAGGCTGTGCTGAGATGAGAATATCTGAAGATGGGGCCCAACAATCTGTATTTTAGCAAGTGCACCTGGTGATTCTAATGCATGCTAAAGTTTGAGAACCAATGCCTTAAATAAAAATTAGCGATTACTTCTCTATCCCTCAGAAAAAGCCCAGGAGTAGACTGCCCAGGGCCAGTGTGACAGCTGCATCTTTTAATTCCACTATCTTCAGCAGGTGGATCTACTCTCAAGGTTGCTTCATGTTCCAAGATGGCCGTTGGAGCTCCAGCCATCATGTGTGCACTGCAGGCAAGAAGGAGGAGCGAAGGAGGAGGGAAAGACAGTAGACTTGTCTCTCAGTTGAGGCAGGCTTCTATAACATGCCTGGAAACTCCACCATCACCACCAACAGCTTCCATCCACATCTCATGGGTCATCCTTAGCTATGAGGATGGCCAGAAATATATTATTTTATCTAAGCGCTTTACTGCTCAAATAAAGAATCATAAGTCTGTAGGTAAAGAGGAAGAACAGAATGCACATTGGGTCGGGATCCAGCTTCTTCTCCCACCACCCCCATACACTCTCTTCTAATTCCACCAACCATCCTCACAGGTAAATGTGAATATCTCCCCACTTTACAAATGAGGAAAATGGCCTGCAGAAAGATCAAGGTCATGTAGCTAGAAAGAGCTAATTGGCTTAGCCTGAACTGCCTCATTTTCTTACCCCCTACCCCCAGCCTTGTTCTTTACCCACAGAGATGGCCTGGGGGTGGGCATAGTCTTATGTAACTTCTCCTCTCCTCCAGACCCCAAAGAGGTGCCTACCCTTTGCATGGAGCCAGAAAGGTTTTGGGGCCTGACTCGGGGTGGAGGATGGGAAGGAGAGAGGGGAGGGGTCAGGCCCTCTCCAGAGCCCAGACAGCCTCTTCTCTTTCCAGAGGTAAATAGTGAAACTTAATTAGCAGGGAGTGCGTGCCAGGCAAGTAATCCACAGGCTTTCTGAGGCATCTGTTTCCACGTGCTCGGGGGAATGTCACCAGCTCCCCTCCACCTGGGCACCGAAGCTGACGGCTGCGCAGACTCCGATGAGGCTTGCTCAGTGGGAGGGGGCCAGGGATACCACTTCCTTTTCCAGGCTGTGTCTAGTGAATCTCTCCATCCCAGTTGCTTTGGGCAGCCCAAGGTGTGGCTTCAGACAATATGGCAATTCAGGGCGCTCACAGCAGAGGCTTCTGTCCTTATCACATATGTAGTCACTAAAGTATTTCAAGAAAACATTTCAGAACTGAGGGTTTGGTCGAGTGTGGGGCGGGGGGGCAGTGGAGAAAGAAAATGGGTTAAGAAACAAGGGGAACAAATTAGTGCCTCCATTTAGGTGGAGGGCAGAGGGTGCCTAAGAGGTGTGAACTGTGATTTCAGAGCACCAGGAAGGGCCCTGCTCTCCTCCTGTGAGAGTTCCCTCCCTCCCTCTCGGCCTTCACTGATATGCTGACTTTTGCAGTTCATTCCTGCGGGTTAAGCATTGTCCCAGTACCAATCCCTAATCCTGGTCTGAGCAGCACATCAAATTCCCAGTGATTCATTCAGAAGTGAGACTGGGGTCTCTTTTCTGCACAGGAAGGCTTGAGCCCCAGAGTTTGTGGAAGGAAGGACACAAAGAAAGCCATAAGATTCCTGAGATGGGAGGGATATCAGGAACTTGAGTGAACAAAGAGAGGACTACATCTCAATTGCCCTCTGACCTTACCAGCTCTGACCCTGCCCAGAACTTACTGTCTCTGGGTCTCAGTTTCCACCTCTGCAAACAAATGGAGATGGCCCTAATCATGCCTCTTGACTGTTCTAAGCTTTGGCTACCTGCTTTGACCCAAGGCCTGTCTTGAAAATGGAGATAGAAGTGTCTCCCAGCTGCATCTTCCCTGGTGCTTCAGCCTAGACAGTGAGGACATTGGGGCTTAGAAGGGAAGTGGCTGGACCAGCAGAACCTTGCATGGAGGCTTTCTGCTTCTCTGGGCAGCTATAGAAAGCCTAGCAGGGATTGAAAGCTGGTTGGGCTCCAGTACCTGGCGGGGCCCAGAGTCTCTTCCCTGCCCGTATTTGCCCCACCTCTTCCCTCCCACACTGGACTCAGAAGCCCAGTGGGAGCCCAACCTAGGCACAGCCAATCAGGTTCAGCAGCTTCCACTCTAAGCCATGGCCCTTCCATGCAGTCCACCCTAAGCCAGGCCCCCCAGGGAATGCCACTGCTCTGAGTCCAAGCCTCAGGGTGAATGTCATCCCTTACCTGCCTTAGAAGACTCCTCGGCCTGGGCCTGCTTCCTCTCCCTGCTACTCTATTTCAAATTTTCTGCTTTTCCACGCCAGCTGCCCAGAATGGTAGATATAATTCTAAGCTGCCCCCACCCCCAAGATTCCTGACCCATGGTTAATCAAATATGAATCTAGGTGTTGAGGTGAAGGGAACACCTACCCTTTGCATGGAGCCAGAAGGGTTTTGGGAACATCAATTTTTTGCAGGTAAAATTAAAGTCCCAAATCAGTTGACATTCAGATACAGAGATTGTCTGGGCAACTCTAACCTGATCATGGGAACCCTTTAAAGCAGAGAGTTTTCTTCCACTGAATGGACAAGGGAAAGTCAGACAGAACTCAGGCCATGGAGAAGGTAAACACCCAGGCTGTGCACTGCTGATGGAAAGGACAACCTCTCGGGGCTGAAGGCAGGATACTGGGGACCTCAATCCCACAGCCACAAGGAAATGAATTTTGTCAACAACCAGAGAGCTTGGAAGAGTACCCTGATCCCCAGGTGAGGGCTGTGGTCCCAGCCAACACCTTGATTTCAGCCGGTGAGACCCTGGGCAGAGAATAAGGTCATGCTGTGTCAGACTGACCTACAGATCTGTGAGCTAATACACGGATGTTGTTTCAGTCTGCTGTGTTTGCAGCAATTTGTTACGCAGCAAATGAAAAGCCTACCCTCTGCCTGGGGCCACCCCTCCCTCTTCACACAGGCCCTACCCTTCTTGGCCTTGAGCCTCTACCCAGGATAAACCCCAATCTCCATCTCCACATCCACTCAACTTTCAGGAGGGCTCAAGTCAAATGCCACCATTCCTGTGAATTTCCCCCAGAGCCCATCATCTCCAAGCGGAAATCTCTCTCTAGCCATTTTCATCTCCTCTGCACAGCCTGTGCCCAATTTCACAGTCATGCTGGATAGATTAACATTGTTGGGACACAACACGCATTTCAACAGTCCTGGGTTTTGCACATGCTGTTCTCGCTGCCTGCCCCCACCCTTGGGGCCAAATGAGGTGAAACCCTTCAGAATCCTCATCACCTCCTCACTGAAGCCTTCCCTGCATGTGGGAAGTGACTGTCACCCCTGGGACTTCAACATATTTTGTATCTCCTTCTACTATACTTATTTCCCCTTCTCTTGGGATGATTTGTCTACCTCCTGCTGGAGGGTAGGCAGAGGAAGGCTTGTGCCATTTTTCTTTCTGGGCTGGATGCAGAGCCTGCACTGCCATTAGCGACCCAATAAGTGGCCAAATGAGTGAAGAAATTTTTGCCCCACCCAACCAGCTTTCCTGGCACATGTGTACCCAATTCTTGGGGCCTGGATTAGGATGTGACAATGAAATATCCCCAATCCCTTATAATATTTAGCTACAGATCAGATTCTCACAGGCCTCCCCTTTTCAGGCCTAATGGAGAAGAAAAACAGCTCCCATCAAGCTGTAGGGAGGCTGTGGCAGGAAGACAGCCCCGAGGAGGTGGCTCTTCTTTCTCTCCCTGGGGTTGGTCATGGTGCTCTGCTTGGAGACAAGCCTTGGGATTCACCTGCCTCTCTTTCCTGGACACCAGGACTGCACACCTGAGGTCTGCAGGCACTGATGATCTTCTCAGCCAAATCTGGGCATTCAGGCAGGATTGGAGCTGCTATTCTATAAGAACCTAACCCTAGGGATGCCTGGCCCACTGAGAAGGCATGGCTGGAGGCACACTAGGTCCCCTGAGGGGCAGGTCTCCAGGTGATGTGCTTTCTGAGGACTGCTGAGGCTAGAAACCATCAGCTATGGCAGGAGCTGAAAGCTCCTCTCTGGAGGCACAATGACCCCTTGGGGTTGACGCATGCACAGCCCAGGGTCACCTAGTCCTTTGCAGTGTGAAGAGGCGGCTCTGCCCAGTATTGACCGAGAGACTGGGACAAATCACTTAACTTCTCTGAGTCTCAGGGTCATTGAGAGGAATAAATAAGGCAATGCATGAAAAGGTTAAGCACATGCTTGACATATAGGAAGTACTTAATAAATATTAGCTATTATTACTATTCTGGTGGTGTCCCTTCCATCTCTGCTTCAGGGTTCTGGCATATCCCAATCCATCTCTAACAATAGGTTCAGAAGTGACTTCTCCATACCCTGTTAAGATCCCATGCGTTCTCCTAGAAACGATGATGATTCCGAGATATGGAGAGAGATGCGTGTGGGGCAAAGGAATTTCCAGCTCACCTAATATCCATATGTTTCCTCAAATTTTCCAGATGTCTTGCAGTAAGTATGGCTATATGATTTGTTCTGGCCAGTCGGCTGTGAGCAGAAGTGGTGAGTAGTACTCCTAAGCGAAAGCATTTAAATACTGATTTAACCTTCCAGTTGTCTCTTCAGTGGTCATGGAGGCCATGTGTTGAGATAAGGGAAACCGCCTGGATCACTGAGTCACTGCATGGAGATCAGATGGTCTGAAGAGCTGCTCCACTTGCATAGGATTTTTTATGGGTGACAAATGAACTCCTGTTGCATTGAGACATGGTTATTTTGTTATTGCAGCATAGCCTACCTAATGCTGATTAATACAGACTGGCTGAACTATTTGACCCCAAACATGATTAGTCCCAGACTCACTGGGTAGCCAGATGAGCAGGGTATTTTTTTTATCATAGTAATACACTGAAAGAATGCTTTACTAGAAAGATTGTTAAGAAGAGCCAAATTTGTCTTAAATAGAGCCTGTCTACCACCAGCCTCCAAGGATGGCCCAGGAATAATGCCCCCAGGGAAGGACCAGGATCCTGTGGGAAGAGGGAGTGAAGTAGGTTCACTAATTACCATTCCCAGGGGAAAACTCTCACTGCATGGAGGACAGCAAGATCATCACCATGCCAACCACCAAGAATAGGAGTCTGAATGCTTCCACCCACTGCATTCTGGTTAAGCTTTACCAATTGCCTTAGTCAAGTGGGACAGAACATAGTCACACAAGTTATATGAAGTGGATTTATTGCTTACAGATAAACCGCAAGGACAAAGGAAGCTTATAATCCATTGTAAGCAGATACTCCAAGGCTCAAGAAAGTGTGGTGGTTGGAGGATGAAGGATGAAAGATAGGACCCCGAAGGCAACCTGCCCTAGGTTATATACTTCAGGAAAACATGACTCACTGGGAAAAGTTTTGAAAGACATTCTGTTTCTAGGGACAAGAGGAACAAAGGCTGGGCTGTCCTGCACAGTTCCTTCCCAATGCAGGATATTATAGTCTCTAGGAGGAACAGGAACAGGGCCTGGGCAGTTAAATTAGTCCTTTTTCACACTGCTATAAACGTATTACCTGAGACTGGGTAATTTTTAAAGGAAAGACGTTTAAGTGACTCAGAGTTCTGCCTGGATGGGGAGGCCTCAGGAAACTTACAATCATGGTGGAAGGGGAAGCAGGTACGTCTTATATGGTGGCAGGCGAGAGAGAGTGTGTAAAGGAGGAACTGTCAAACACTTATAAAACCATCAGATCTTGTGAGAACTCACTCACTATCATGAGAACAGCATGGAGGAAACTATCCCCATGATCCAATCACTTCCCACCAGGGCTCTCCCTTGACACACATGAGGATTATGGGGATTACAATTCAAGATGAGAGTTGGGTGGGGACATAGAGCCAATCCACATCAGCTGTCCCAAGCAGATCCTACCTATCTCAGGATACTGCATTCCCAGCATATTCTATGGTTATTCTGAGAACTATGAGAAGGAAAGAAAGAAAGGGAAACGGGGAGAAACTGGGTTGACCAAGGATATTTGGGGAATGTCCAGTGAGAAATTTGGAATTTGGACAAAAGGAAGAAGAACAGAGAGAGCAGAAGCAGCCAAACAGCCATCTCAGGGGACTTTGTGTGGCATGAAGGACCTCTCTAAGAGTAGGAATGGCAGTGAGTGCTTTCTACCATCTTTAGTCTTAGGTGAGTTTGCAAACAGCTTCTAAGACTACAGTGCCTCTGCTCTCCTCTCCTACTCACTATGGTGGGCAAGATGGAGAATTTATACAAGGCTGGCTGCCTGCTGTCTTCTAAAGAGCATGATCTATCTTTAGAGTCTGAGAAGAGGAGAAGAAAGAAACACAATCTGCAGCTGCCATTCTGCCTTGTTAAGTCCTATTAGCAGGGGGGCCCTCAGGACCTGGTCCTGGCATTCAGGCCAGGTCCCTCCCTGAAGCCAGGAGGCGAGCTCTCCACCATGGCCACCAGCCAAGCACAGCTCATTTGCTTCAGAACCTTAACAACAAACACACAAAACCCCAAACCCAAGGGCCTCTCTCTCCTTCTTCCCATGGGTGATGAGGGGGAGTAGGAAGGGTCTGAGGTTATTGAAATGCTATTTTAAACAATAAGTCAATGTTAACCAAAACCTTGAGGCTGA